>NW_027187419.1:7404239-7409913 GCF_028583685.1 Petaurus breviceps papuanus | reverse complement strand
CCACCCCTGATTTAGAAATTATGCATTCCTCAAAGTCCACCCCAATTCAATTAAATTTAATAAATATGTATTAAGAGCATACTATGTGCTAGGCACTGGGGATACAAAAGAGAAAAAGAAAGACAATACCTACAGATTCTAGCTGGTGCATGATATATTTTCTTTTATTGTTTTTAGCAAATGCTGATCCTTCCCTTCTCACAAAATCATAATCCCTACACCTGAAATGAACCTGAGAGATTAGTTAATCCAGCTCCCTGCCCAGTAACTGGAGCCTTTCCTTCTATAATATACCTGAAAATAGCCATCTAACTTCTCCAGGGGTGGAGAACCTGTGGCCTTGAGGTCACACATGGCCTTCTACGTCTTCGGGTGTGGTCTTTGACTAAGTCCAAGTTTTACAGAACAAATCCTTTTATTAAGGGGATTTGTTCTGTGAAGTTTGGATTCAGTCAAATGGCTACACTTGAGGATCTAGGGGGCCACATGTGGCCTCAAGGCCACAGGTTTCCCACCCCTGAAGACATTTCTAGTGATAAAGAACTTGTTAGTCACATAAGATGCTGACTTACATCTTTTTGGCTTTTTTCCCCCCAGTTAATAACTTGGTTTGTTCCTTTTTAGGAACATCAGAATAATTTTTCAATATATTCCCAGTTATTTGAATCTTCCCTCTTAACAGAAGAAAAATTGATCAATATCCAAACCACAAAGTGATCTTGATTGATAGTACATTCATCATTCC
Source organism: Petaurus breviceps papuanus (assembly GCF_028583685.1). Taxonomy (NCBI): domain Eukaryota; kingdom Metazoa; phylum Chordata; class Mammalia; order Diprotodontia; family Petauridae; genus Petaurus; species Petaurus breviceps. The sequence continues at coordinate 7,409,168 of NW_027187419.1, read as the reverse complement.
ATCTCCCTGGATCAAAAGATCATAGAGTTAGACCCAGAAGGAATTTTGAAGGCCATCTAGTCTTACTCCTTCATTTTATAGACGAGGAAACTGAGGCCCAGTGAGGGTCAATGCCACACAGACTATAAGCACCAGCAGCGGGATTTGAATCCAAGCCCTCTCACTTTTCTCTGCGACCAAAATTAGTCATTGTAGTATATGTCATTCTCTTGTTTTACTGTCTTCCTTCCTCATGATTTCATGCAAGTCTTCCCATGTTTCTCTGAATTCCTGATTTTGATAAATTGTTACGGTATGATAGATAGCATTGCTTTCATTTTTATATAACATAATTTGTTCAGCCATTCCCCAGTTGATGGACACTCACTTTGTAGCATTTTGCTGCCACAAAGAATGCTGTTCTGTACATCGCTATGTATGAGACTTTACTTCCTGTCACTAACTTCTTCCAGGTGTATTCTATTTTCAGACATATTTATGCCCTTCTTAGGGCTGCTCATCCACCTTTGGTGTCCACCTGTCACCCAACTCTCACCTGTGACTCCAAGAAGCTATGGCATGAGCAGTTGCCACATACCAGTAAAACCTTCTTGGCAGATGAGCTAAACTAGGTTGAAGGTAACCAACAGCCCTCAGACCTGTCAGTGAGTTGGGGGGGTGTCTACCTCAAGCACATGAAGACTTTCTCTGGCGGGATGGGTAGATGAGAACAATTTGTTCCAACAGCTATGGAGGCAACTGAAGCAGGCACCATGGAATGCTTAGAGCTGGGCATGCATTGAAGATACCAAGGTCTCCCACTGCATCCTGGGCCATCGCCAGTCATCTTGACTTTGGTCCTGCCACTGGACTTCAGTGACTGGAGGAGAGAGTGAGGCTGAGGCCTTTGTGCAGCTCTGCCCCTCTTTATTTTCTTACAAGCCAGGACATCACTCTGTGACGTCATTGGTCCTCTACAAAAATGAAGGATGAACAACATTTGCTCATTGCTAAAAAGTTCTCCCTTATACTGAGTTATCTTCCTCCCAGTGTTGCTGTAAGAATATGATGAAATAATACTTGTAAAGTGCTATTAAAATTTTAGCTATTATTATCAAAATCTGACTTTCTCTGATTCCCACTCACTCTTTAGCTTTCCCCTCCAAAATCAAGCAGAATAAACCTAGTTCTTCTAAATCAGCAGTTCTTAAAATATGGTTTGGGGCCTGTGGAGTTCCTGAGATCCTTTCTGGGGGTCATTGAGGTCAAAACTATTCTCGGGGCAGCTAGGTGGTACAGTGAATAGAGCACTGGCCCTGGAGTCAGGAGGTCCTGAGTTCAAATCTGGCCTCAGACGCTTAATACAAAACTAGCCGTGTGACCTTGGGCAAGTCACTTAACCCCAATTGCCTTCCAAAAAGCAAAAAAAAAAACCCCAACTATTCTCATAATAATACTAATACATTTTAATTTTTGATATTGGAAATATTGATAGATTTTAGCCACCTAAATAAAAACTCTTTGGAGGGAGGTCTGCAATAATTTTTAAGAGTCTATGGGGACCTGAGACAGTTTGAGAACCACTGTTCTGAATGATAGCCTTCCAGATATCTGATGACTAGTCATGTCACTGTGAGACACAGAAAGAACACACTGGCTGATGACCCAGGTTCAAATCCTTCCTCAGACATTTGCTATGTGTTTGACCCTGGGCAAGTCACTTAACTTTTGCACCTCAGTTTACTTATTTGGAAATGTGGAGGTTGGACTAGATGACCCCCTAAGGTCCCTATGATCCTATAATCATTTCTTCTTGAGAATAAGTATCCTTGGTTCCTTCAGCTATCTCTTGCATGACATGGTTGCATGGTTTCACCAAACTGGTCTCCCTCCTACAGATGCATTCCAGCTGGTTTATGTCACTCCTGAAGTGTGGTGCCCAGAACTGAACCTACCGCTCTAGATGCTATCTGACCCACACAGAGTACAGAGGGATCATCGGCTTTAATCTTTATACTTATTTTACGGCTGTTGAAGTTTGAATGAGCTGTTGGCTTTTCATTTTTGCTTTGTTTCTCAGTTACATCACACTATTGACATCTGGTGACCTCTTAATTAAAACCCTGAGGCGTCATTCATAGGAATTGTTGTCTAGCTACATCTCCACCATATACTTCTACACCTGAGTGTTTTGCAATACAAAGCATAGGTTGGATTTAGAGCTAGAAAGAATCTTAGGGATTTTTTTGTCCAATCTCATGTTACAGATCAGAGCATCACAGGAGAGATTTCATCCTGAATGAGAGACCCTTGTAGGATATACCTTATAAGAGGTTTTGTTTGCTGTTCAGTCGTTTTAGGCGTGTCCAACTCTTTGTGACCCCATCTGAGGTTTTCTTGGCAAAGATACTGGAGTGATTTGCCATTTCTTTCTCTAGCTCATTTGACAGATGAAGAAACTGGGAAACAGGGTTAAGTGACTTGGGTCGAGTGACAGGGTCACACAGCTGGTAAGTTTCTGAGGCCAGATTTGAACTCAGGAAGATGAATCTTCCTGACTCTAGGCCCAGCACTCTATCCCCTGTACCACCCAACTGCCTGCAAGAGGTTATCAGGCCTTTTTTTGCTTGAAGACTTTTAGTGAGGGGAAAGTTCTTCCACATTTGTATAGCTCCAATCATTTGAAAATATTCATTCACATCAAGCCTAAATCTGCCTCTTAACAATTTCCACCCATTTCCCCGAGTTGTCCCCTCTAGAGTCATCTGGGATAAGTCTAATCCTTCTTTTCTGTGAAAGCTCTTCAAACATAGCTACATAGCAGCTGTATGTATGGCTGGCAGAATGTGAGCTCCTTGAGAATTTTTCTTTTTTTTTTTTGCTTTTCTATTTTTATCCCCAGCACTTAGCACAGTGCTTTGTACACAGCAAGCACTCAATGCATACCTTTTAATTAATTAATAAATTCATCATGTCTCCCCTAAGCCTTTTAATTCTCTAAAGCAGTGGTATCAAGCTTAAATAGAAATAGGGTGCTAAGTTGAACATAAGGATTCTCTGTGGGCTGCATATTGACTTAGAAAATCACAAATTAACATTATCTATATTGTTGCATTTTTATTTATTTTGTTAAATATTTTCCAATTATGTTTTAATCTGGTGACCCACACCCCATATTTTACACTTCAGGTCTGGGATAAAAATCTCTAGTTCTTTTAGCATATCCTCATAAGACATGATTTCATGGTAGCTCATCATCTTGTCCGCCTTGGATTGTAATTGAGTCCCTGAGATATTAAATGACTTGTCTAAGGACCAATAAATGTTAAGCGGCAAGGCTAGGTTTCAAATACAGGTCTTTGGAGCGTAGATGAGTGCTATCTTCACACACTAAGTACGTGGTTTGTTTTTTGGATGAATCCTATGTAGGGAATTTCCCATGAGGAAACTTTCTCTGCCAAACCTACATATTTATCCATGTGAAATTTCGTCTTGTTGGATTTTCCAAATTTATATTAAAATCAAATATTAAAACCTATAATTCTGACTGTGAGATTTTCACTATTCTTATTTGCACATGGGGACATGACCTCCTTCCCCCCCCCCCCATCCTCTTGCTTCTGGGTCTTCAGTATGTGGAGACTGGAGCTCAAGGACATGGAATCCCCTCATATCTAGTCAAGTCTCAGCCCCACTGCTAACTTTTGTGAGATGTCTACTACAGGTCTGGTAGGCTGTGAACCTGTGGATCCTGGGTGATATTCTCTCAGCTCTGACTCACCATCTTTGCACAAGAAGTGGCTATTTCCCTTGGAGAAAGGCCAGTACTATAGGTTCTCTCACCCACTTTCTTTTTAGACACACAAGCCATATAGTTTGGCATTCAATGATTTCCTGTGTGTATATCTTAACTCTTTGACAACAGGGACCATGTCACACATTTTTTCTTGTATCTTCCATCGTTACGATGGTGCTGGGTACTTTGTAGGTGCTCAGTAATTGTTTCTCCTTTAGGGGAATATGGACATGTCCCTATAGAATATAAACTTCTTGAGGACAGGGACTGTTTTATTTTTGGCTTTGCATTCCTGGAGCCTAACCCAGTATTGATTTGAACAATTAGCCAAAATTAATTTATTAAGTTCCTACTATTTTCCAGGAACTCTGCTAGACATTGAAGGCACAACAACAAAATGAAATAACAATTTAGATGGTATAGAGCTTTAAATACCAAACAGAATTTTGTGTTTTTTACTTGAAGCCAATAGAGGCCTTTGGAGCTTCCTGAGCAGGAGGATGACATGGTCAGAACTTTAGGATGACCTCTTTGTCACTATGTGGAGGATGAAGTAGAGAGGGGAGAGACTGAAAGGAGTGAGAGCAATTAGGAGACCATTGCTATACTCAAGGCAGGAGGTAATGAGAGCCTGAAATAAGGTGATGGCTTTTTAAGTGGAGAGAAAGTGATGATCTGAGATATCTTGTGGAGGCAAAATTGATTTTGATTGTCAGCTGTTTAGATGTGAGGGGATTGAAGAAAAGAGGACTTGGGATCACTGTGAGGTTGTCAGCTGGGGTATCTGGGGCATGGAGCCAGCAAAAGAAGCAGAGTAGTTAGGAAGAGGGGAAATGATGAGTTCTTTTTCAGACATGTTGATTTTGAGTGGGTTATGGGGCATCCCATTTTAAATGTCCAATAGACAATTGGTGCTATAGGACTAGAGCTGAGGAAACAGTCTAGGATGGGATATGGAATATTTAAATTTGTGGAGGAGAGGGAGATCACCTGCTTTGAGATGAAAGTCTGATCCATGGTAGATCATCAAGAGAGTTGGTCTGAGACAGTAGAGAAGGAAGGAGGGAAGGAGAGAGGGAGGAAGGGAAGAAGAGAGAGAGAGAGAGGGAGAGAGAGAGAGAGAGAGAGAGAGAGAGAGAGAGAGAGAGAGAGAG
>NW_027187419.1:7396253-7404229 GCF_028583685.1 Petaurus breviceps papuanus | reverse complement strand
AGAGAGAGAGAGAGAGAGAGAGAGAGAGAGAGAGAGAGAGAGAGAGAATAGTGTCAAATGTTGAAATGAGGAATGAGATTAAGTAGGATGAAGATTAAGAAAAGACTATTATTTGTTATAAGAGCTCATTTGTAACCTTGGAGAGAGAGTTTCAGTTGAATGACGAGGTCAGAAGTCAGATAGCAAAGGGCTGAGAAGTGACTGGGAGAAGCAAAGGCAATGAGTGTAGATAGCTTTTTATAGGAGTTTGACTGAAAGTGGGGAGATAGCTTAAAGGTATGGTAGCATCACACAAAAGTTTTGTGTTTTTGTTTTGTTTTTAGGATAGAAGAGACTTGGTCATATTTTTTAGTTCCTCTGTCCATACCACATTACCTACCTTAGTCCAGGGAAAAACAGTTGTCCTGAACATAGCAAGTGTTCAATAAATACTAGTTAATTGAGTCATTTGGCAAGTATTTACTGGGGACTTACTTTACTAGGCCAAACACTCTCCTACACAATGGCAGGCATGTCAATGTATTTGACATGATCTGTGATCTCAGGGAATTTCAAGCTCTATTGAGGGAAATAAGACATATCCATGTTAAAAGTAACAAGGTCAAGGCAAGGGAGTCTCTGCAGTTGATTCCCAGAGTTATATATCCAGCCTTCATCTCTCTCCTGACCTTGTTTTGAGAAATATGTTGCTGTCAACAAAAAGCATTTACTTGTAAATAAACAAGCACATCCATCTCATTAATATGCAAATTTGCTTTTATCTTTAATAAGTGGTAAAATTATATGTATACCAAAGAATTGTTCTAAAATAAATTTCTTGGGGCGGCTAGGTGGCACAGTGAATAGAACACCTGCCCTGGAGTCAGGAGGACCTGAGTTCAAATGCAGCCTTAGACACTTAACACAAAACTAGCCATGTGACCTTGGGCAAGTCACTTAACCCCAATTGCCCCTCCAAAAGGAAAAAAAAAGCAAAAAAAGTAATAAATTTCTTTATGATTTATTATCAGTAAATGTTGATTTGCATACCTATTTTCTTTTTTTTGAGGGCAATTGGGATTAAGTGACTTGCCCAAAGTCACACGGCTAGTAAGTGTGCCAAGTGTCTGAGGCCATATTTGAACTCAGGTCCTCCTGACTCCAGGGCTGGTGCTCTATTCACTGCGCCACCTAGCCGCCCCTGTATACCTATTTTCTATACTTGTATACACCGGGTCACATAAAAATTTGGGCAAAAAGGCATCATGAGTGGAAAAAAATTTAAGAAGCCCTGATCTAGAGTACATTTACAGTCATTTGACATTAATTCCCTTTTCCTCTAACTGGTCTACTTGTATTCCATTTCCTATCTCCATGCCTTTGCCCTTGCTGTTCCCTATGCCTGGAATGCTCTCTCTTCTCATTTCTACCTCTTAGGATCTCTAGCTTCCTTCAAGGATCAGCCAAGGGAATACATCCTACATGAGCCCTATTCCACTCCCCTTTGTGGTTAATGCTTTTTATCTCCTGAGATTACTTTCTGTATATATTACAAAAGAATACATGCTCCTCAAGAGTAAGGACTTCTCTTTTTGTGAACAGAATGCTCAGACCACCAGATTTGCTTCTCTTCAACCCCTTGGAGCCCTCAGGGAAGGGAATCATGGTGAATAAAGAGCCCAGCTTTCTGATCACCACCAGAAGGGACTGTGGGCCAGCTGCTGACACCAGGCAGATAAGAGCCCTGGGAGTAGGAACTCCCCACTGATTCTGCTTCTAGTCCAAGCCCTCAGTCACCATCTAGGGAAGCAGAGAGGGGCCCAGCCATCCCCACTCACTGCCAACAAGCTGCCATTCTTGGGGCAGGCCAGTTAGCCTAGGTGAGACAGAGATCATGCTCCAGGCAAGCCAAACCTTGAACACCTTATACCCTCAGATCCCTATGGAGAAAGCCCAGGACCCTGAACTCAAGAGCCTTGGGATTAGCAATGCTTCCACACCAATGCCCATATCTATTATCCTGGGAAGCAGCCCCTGTGGAGGGACAGCTCTTCCTGCTGGTACCATAGTCACATCTGTCAAAGATTCAGGACCAAAATCCTTAGTGTTGTCCAATGGTTCAATATCCGGAACTGCTATAATTTTATCAGGGGCAATTATGTAAAGAAGAGGAAGTAACATCTGTTTTGTCACTATACCCTAGGGACTCTGGTACTTTTCCATCTGATTTGCAACTAAAAGCTTCCACACATGGTATCTCCCCCATTAGAATGTAAGAGCCATTAGAACAGGGACTGTCTAAATTTTCTATGTGCTAAGCACATAGTAAACTCTCAATAAATGCTTTATTCATCCACATGCATATAGGGAGGTATTTTGGTGCCATGGAAAGAAAGAAAGTCAGAAGCCCTGGTTTGAATCCCCTCTAATTCTACCACTTACTCTATATGTGATATTGGGCAAATCACTTGCTTCTCTGGGCCTCATGTCCTCGTCCCTAAAGTGAAGAGGTTGGACCAGATGACCTCAAAGAGCCCTTTTAGCTTGAGGTCTACGATCCTATGAATTGCATTGACAATATAGGATTAGGTGCTAGAATGAATAAAGAGGGCTTACTTTGTCTTTTCAAATGACAGTCAAAGCCCAGGACTGCTGCCTTCCCCTCCTTCTCCATTTTACTCTTAGTGTTCCTCTAAAATTGATTGATGTGCATTAGCAGAAACTTCCTGAAATACTGGTTTTCTAGGGCAACTGAACTCCTGGTCTTTGATCTTTTAGAGCCAGGCCCTGTCTGTTCTTGGGAGAGGACCTGTGTGTGAGTTGTTGACCCTAATTGACTGCGTTAATATTGAAGCTCTTGGTGGGGGGCAAGGACCCATGTGGCATCATTTTCCAGTCTATCATGATGGAGCTGGACAAGAAGAGGCTGTTACTCTGATCTTATCAAACCCCAAGCACTCATGGTGTCCTGGGCATCTGGCACAGACTCTCTAAACACATGAGAAGAGGATTCTTGCTACATCAAGAACAGGAGACAGAGTCTTGATTGGACTCAACAATAAGAGCCTGATGGAGGAATGGGGGTTTGGTGTGGAAGGAAGGACAACCGGAATTTCAGGGAGTCCAAGGTGAGACATTACTTATCCTTGAGGATGAGTGATGCAGCATTTCCCAAAAGGCCAAGCAAACACAAGCTGATGTGTGATGCTGTATGATCTCCTCCATGCCCATCCCTCAGTTACACATGGCTTGGCCTTGGGCCTCTTCGTGTGTCAGGATGAGCTAAAGACAACCAGGGGGGCAAATCCACAGAAGCAGCAGCAGTAGAATTCAGTTACCTGAACAAAGTCATGTGCCCCGTGGGTGTTTAATCACTGCTTCCTGCTGCTGCTGTTGAATAATAACCACTCACATTCTGGCAGAGTTTTTTTGGTTTGCAAAACACTTTCTCACAACAATCCTATGAGGCAGTTAACATTAATATGATCATCCACATCTTTATAGATAAGGAAATTGAAGTTTAGGGAGGTGAAATTACTTGCCTAGAATCAAACAGCTACTATAGAATCAAAACTGGGATTTACCCAATGCCATTACCTATTGTGGGGCAGGCATTTTACGAGGTACTGGGGATAGAAAAATTAAAAACAATATATTCTTTATCCTCAAGGATCTTAACATCGGTGGGAGGAGGGTGAGGCAGATGGGGTCTTACATTGGCTTTGCTGCTGCACCCTAAGTACTGTGGGATAGATGTGTATGATACAAGGTTCAGTGGTTTCAGCTGTTTTTTTTTTAACTCACTGTGTGACCCTGTTTGGTTTCTTCTTGCCAGAGATAATAAAATGGTTTGCCATTTCCTTCTCCAGTTAATTTTACAGATTAAGAAACTGAGGCAGATAGGGTGAAGGGACTTGCCCGTGATTATACAACAAGTGTCTGAGGTCAGATTTGAACTAAAAAAGATGAGTCTTCCTGACTCCAGGTCCAGCATTCTGAGCACTGCACCTCCTAGATTACCCTAATAAAAGGTAGCAATTGGCAAGGCTGAAGGAGAGATTCGGGTTACATGTTCTGGGAAAATTTGAGGCAGAAAACAATGCTTTTCATGAAGGGGATCTGGGAAGGCTTTAAAGAGGAATTAGTACCTGAAATGAGCCTCAAAAGAAAATTCTGAAAGGTGGTCACAAGGTGGGAGTATGTTTGAGGCTTAGGAGAAAGTCCTCATGGAATGCACAGAGACAGGAGTCACTGTACTGGGTGCAGAGAATCCCTGGTAGTCCAGTGTGGAGCTCAGAAACCATCTCCTATAGGAGGTCTTGGCTAATATTGCTAATTTTCTTTCTCTCTTAAAATTACTAGTTGATGAGGGTCCATATTGGAGCTTTGGCTCTGTAAGTGGAAAGAAGGGGAACACGTAAAAGATTCCTGGCTCCACAGAGTCACTTTTCCTTACCATCATCATCCTAGCACATCTTTGATTTAGTCTGAATTTATGATTTCATCAGCATAGGGAACTTCTGGCATGGAAATAGCTTACATTGATGCAAATCATCAGCTCTTCTGTGACTTACAGTTTTAGAGAGCTGTCTGGGAGGCGAGGTGGGGGGGGGGGGAGTACTGAGACCTTGTGTGACTTGCCAGATTCATTCAACTAGTATGTACCAGAGTCAAGGCTTAAACCCATATGTTCTTGGTTCTAAAGTTAGCCAGCCCTCTACCACTATGTTATGGCTGTCTCCCATGATGCTTTATCCTTAGAATTTTTTTTTCCCCACATCTGTTATTTGGCCTCAGACACTTACTAGCTGTGTGACCCTGGGCAAGTCACATCATCCTGTTTGCCTGAGTTTCCTCATCTGTAAAATGATCTGAAGAAGGAAATGGAGAATCACTACAGTATCTTTGTCAAGAAAACCTCAAATGAAATAGTGAAGATTCAGGCATGACTAAAGTGACTGAACTACAACAAAGCTTTAGTTAAAAAGCAAAACACAATTAGACATTACGTCTAAGGGGGAAGGTTATTAAAGACGAGGGGATTAGGATAGACTTTATGGGCGAGATGGTATTTTAATTTGCCTTTAAAAGACGGGTAGGAATTCAGCAGGTAAAGAATATGTGAGAAGGTGCTCGGGCACCAGAACAGCGTGAACAAAGACATGGAGGAATGAAGGTGTAGGGTAGAGGGGTCCGATGTATTAGCTTAGAGAACTGGGAAGTGAGGGATGTAAGATAAGACCAGGAATCGAGGTGGCCCCAGGTTGTGAGGTGACTGCATGATCTCCGTTGAAGGAGAACACCTGAGAGAGGGACTTTTTAGTACTCCCCACCCTAGTCAAAGCCCAAGGACCCTCCTCTTCTGATCTTGGTTATTGGCCTGTGGTGGGTAGCTGAATGAGGAAATACTGGCCTCTTGTGGTCACGATGGTGCATTTCAATATATTTGCCTCCCTCTCCAGGCCTGTCTTGTTCCCCACCAAGCCCTGAAATGAAAACCTCCTGGAACTGTGTAGTCAGATTTTCCTTCCATGGGGAGGCCATGGGACCCCTCAGCTGATCTTCCAGCCAGGAGAAAGCTCCTTGATTCTGACATGAATCTCGGTGAGTGAAACATGTTTGTTTTCCTTTTCAGACTGTGCCCTCATTCTAGAACAGCTGTGCCCCTAGAATTGCAGAATTTCAGGCATCACTTAGGATAACTCTAACTTCTTATGCGCCTGCCTATAGATCTGCCCTGTGCAACATCCCAGTGGCCGTCCTGACTCAACACAAACACCTCCAGTGAAGCCCCCTGAAGCAGCCCATTTGGCTTTGGCAGAGCACTAACTGGCAGGGTGTTCTTTGCTTCCAGTAAAAAGAAATGTACCTTTGCTACTTTACTCCATTACTCTTAGTCCTTCTCTTAGGGGCCTAGCAGACAAGCCTAATCTCTTTTTCACATGACATGAAGGAGGCTATCCTGTCTCCCATAAATCTTTTCTTTTCCAAGTTAAACAGCCCCAATTCTTCCAAATCAATCCTTGAATGGTAGGACCATTGGTTGTTTCATCATTTTGATCATCCTCTCTCGGACCTAATACAGCTTGTCAATGTCCTTCCCAAAATGTGATGCCCAGAATTGAGCATCAGACTCTAGATAGGGTCTGAGTAGTCACTGATAAAAATGTTGAACATCTACACAGGGTGGAGGACGAATCTCAGGCCATTCCAAGAGCAAGTTTCTTCCAGGTCGACATCAAATCATTAATCATTTCTTTGCACTGGCTTCTTTACCAAGTGGTTTGCTTTTGAAGTGTATTTATTAGTCTGTAACAGAATATTTATACAGTGTGAGCTGGAGCACTGAGGTAGAAGGGAAACTCCCATGGCAGAGAAACTGAAACAATATTTTTCATGGGTTCCCATGACTCCACAAAAGGGGAGTGATGTAAGATAAAGCTGGAAAAGTAAGGTGATGCAAGGTTGTAATGCTGCCTTGTTATAGAAGCTACCTCAAAGGTTCCCATGGGGTCGTGGGTTCATATCCTTCCTGCTTCATTTTCCATATTCAGTGTAAAGGAAGGACATAAGGAGGGACCATGGTGTCTAAAGGAGGGACCATGGTGTCTAAAGAAGGGTCCTGTGAAGATTGACCCTAGAAGGTCTTGGTTTGTTGACTAGGGAGGAATATGCCACGGAGTACTGAATGAGTGAGGGATTGATCGTGGGATCATAAATTTAGAGCTAAAAGGACTTTAGAAGTCATATAGTTCAAGCACCACATTTTACACAGCTGAGGCCCACAGAGGTTAAGGGACCTGCCCAAGGTCATACAGGTAGTAAATTACAGAACCAATATTTGAACCCAGTTTCTTTGACTCCAGTTCAGCTTAGGAGGGGTGTGTCCTTTCTGTTCCCATCTAGTTTATGTTGTGGGGTCTGAAATTATAGCATCTTAGGGTCAGAAAAGACATATAAATCATCTAGTCCAATTGTCCTTTGGGATCCTCCCTTTCCTACCCCTTTCCAGACCTCTTAACTTGAGGCTTAATTGGAGAAGCATGGTAGGGATCCTCTCGTTCCCTCCTCCCACCCCATCCACTTTAAGAGACTGGAAACCGGTGATTGTGGAGAAGTTGTCTAGTTCTGGGAAGATCTGGGGAATAAGAGTTAAACATACTTGTGGAGCAGGGAAAGGAATCAAGTTAATTGACTCTTAGTTTCTATTAGTTGCCTTGGTTTCTGTGAAGTCCCTTTGCCCTTTTGCTTCACAGCTCACTTAATCTCACATCGAAGACCTGGTACTTAAGTAAAGGGGAGCAGAGGCTGCTGCCGTAATCACACAGACTGTGACTCCCTAATCAGGTGCCAGCTGCCCTTCTTCATGCAGAGGTTCTGGGAGGAGGACTCCTATCACCTGGCTCTGTGGCTGCAGACAAATGGAAATCACTTTGATTTCGTGTTCATTTCATGTCGAATGAGTCTATCTGGCCTTATGTAGAAGAGTTGCCAGGTGGTAGGGAAGTGAGCTATCTTTACATCTCTGAGCCCCATGGCAGAGAAGCACTCACAGGGTGTTCTGCAAACCCTATGGCAGGGGTGAGGAATGTTTTTCTTTTGAGCTCTCATAACTCAGGGAAAGACTCTTTTTCTTAATCCTTGAGGGCAGAGACTGCTTTTTCTTTGTCTTAGGCTCCCCAGGGCCTATTCCTAAGTAGGTACTTATTAGATTGGTTGACTGATTGATGCTCAACTCAGTGCACTTTCTCCTTCCTTAATCCTTCAGTCCTTTAAGGATCTGAGATTTACTCAGTCTAGGATATTCTCTACACTAATGCAGACCACAACACAGCACTGATTTAGTTGATGGTCTTTTAGAAATTGCTGTGGATAGAAAATTGGAACTCTCCCTCCTCCCCCACCAGCTAACAGATATACGGTGCATCATGGAACCAATCCAATGAAAGAAATGACTATTTCTCTCTCGTATTAATAATCAATTATTGAATTAGGAT
>NW_027187419.1:7376208-7396153 GCF_028583685.1 Petaurus breviceps papuanus | reverse complement strand
CCCCCGAATTCTGGAGATTATTCAGTCTCCAAAGGAGGACATTACTGATGGATAAAATTGCCTAAAGTGCCTTTCCATCCTGGGTGGGAGACCTCACCCAACTAAAGAACCTGGCAAAGAATTTAATCTAATCTGTGTGAAATCTGACCCATTGTCTTCTAGACAAACAAGTCAGAATGATCAGTCATGTCCCCCAGACCCTTATTAGAATAGGTCCACCTCTCATCACAATATTCATTCTTCTCATTAATTATAATTACAATTAAAAACAATTCAGAGTTGATTGCTACCTTCAGGAACACCCAACTCTTCCAAGGGCATATATAATCATTGAGTGTGTTCCCTGAGGGGGTCTTTGGCATTCCAGAGTGCCACTGATTCCTTTTATTAATTATCTGCTAGCATGATTAATAGAATGATTAATTACCCAGAAACTATGTCTCTCAAACTATTTATACAAACCAACCATGAAGCCTTTCCATACTAGAAGGACTAGCTGGAGTTTTTAGTCTACTGACCTATGGTCTTAAGAGTTCATGGCCATCTCCATCCCAAAATGAGGGAATGGAAGAGGCATCTTTCACTATTGTAATGACACATTATAAATAGAGTGATGTAGTAGACAGAGAGCTGGCCTTGAAAGTGGGAAGCCCTGGGTTCAAATCTTTTTTTTTTTTTTTTGCTTTTTGGAGGGCAAATGGGGTTAAGTGACTTGCCCAAGGTCACATGGCTAGTTTTTGTATTAAGTGTCTGAGGCCGGATTTGAACTCAGGTCCTCCTGACTCCAGGGCTGGTGCTCTGTTCACTGCACCACCTAGTTGCCCTTGCCTGGGTTCAAATCTTGCCTCTGACCAATACTAGTCAATCCACAAAAATTTATTAAGTTCCTGCTATACATCAGGCACTGTGATTAACTCTAGGGATACAAAGGAAGACAAAAGATAGTCCTTGCTCTCAAGGAGCTCATAGTCTAATGAGGAAGACAACATGTAAATAACTATGTACAAGTAAGCTATATACAGGATACATTGGAAATAAACAGCCCCTCAGGGGCACGAGAATTTAGGGGGATTGAGAAAGGCTTCCTCTGGAAGTTGGGATGTTTGGTGAGACTTGAAGGAAGCCAGGGAAGGTAGGAGTTGGATATAAGGTTGAAAGAGTTCCAAGATGGGGGCCAACTGATGAAAATGCTTAAAGTCAGAAGATGGCATGTCTTGTTTGAGTTAACAGCAAGGAGAGTGGTGTTATTGGCATGATATATAGGGGAGAAAGGTGTAATAAGACCAGAAAGGTATGTATGTATGTATGAAGGAGAGGGCAGGTTTTGAAGGCTTTGAATGCCAAGCAAAAGATTTTGTATTTGATCTGGAGGTTATAGGCCAGTGGAACTTAATGAATGAGGGAAATTGCATAACATAATCAGAACTGTGCTATAGGAAGATCACTTTGGTAGTTGAGAGAAAGATGAACTGGAGTGGGGAGAGACATGTAGCAGGGAGACCACCAGCAACCTATTGCAATGGTCCTAGTGTCAGGAGATGAGGGCACCCACTAGTGAGGTTGCCAGAGTAAAGAAAGAGGCATCTGTGAGAAATATTATAAAGGTAAAATCAACCATTGGATATGGGGGGGGGTTGTTAAGAAAGAGGGAGGAGTGAAGGGTGATGTCTAGGTTGAGAGTCTGGGTGAATGGGAGGATGGTGGTGCCCTCATCTGTAACAGGGAAGTTTGGAAGGGAGGAAGACTTGAGGGAAAAGATAATGGACTTGATGAATTTAAGATATCTATAGGATATCCAGTTCAAATTTAATAGGAATTTGGAGATGCAAGAGCAGAGATCAGGAGAGAAGTTAGGGCTGGAGAGGTAGATTTGCAAATCATTGGCATAGAGATGATAATTGAATCCATGAGAGCTGGTGTGATCATCAAGTGAAATAATATAGAGGAAGAAAAGAAGAAGATCCCTGTGGGACATCCCCAGTTATCTGGTATGACCAATGAGGATCCAACAAGGAGACTGAGAAGGAGTAGTCAGATAGGTAGGAGAAGAACAAGGAGAGAGGAGAATCAGGGAAGCCTAGAGAGAAGAGACTATGGAGGAGAAAAGGGTGCTCAACAGTGTCAAAGACGGCAGAGAGGTCAAAAAGGCAATTAAGAAATTGTTAGTGACTTTGGAAAGAAGAGTTTCAGTTTAATGATGAGGTTAGATGGAAGCCAGATTGTAGAGAGAGTTAAAAAAAATAGTGAAAGGAAAGGAAGTGGATGCATGCATTGTAGAATTTAGCAATAAAGGGCAGGAGAGATTAGGATGATAGTGGGGATGGATGGATGGATCCAGTGAGGGTATTTTTTGAAGATGAGCAAGACATGGGCATCTTTAGGCAGTAAGGAAACAGCTAGTTGATAGGGAGAGATTGAAGATAACTGAAAGAGTGGGGATGATAGATGAAACAACCTCTTGGAGAGGATGGGATGGAATAGAGTCTTTTATATATGTAGAAGCTTAACCTTGGCAAAGAGAAGGACCATTATTTTCCTGTGAGATACTTTGGGTAAGTCACCTAATCTCTCAGGGTTTTGAGTCAGCAAGCTCTTATAAATGATTTTTTTTTTACTTTACCTTGCTTAGAATCAGGCCTCACCCATTTTCTAGCAAACTCTATATCAAGCTACCACTTCCTCCTGTTTCTGGTTTTCCAGCTCCTCTTTATGTACTGTCTTTCCACATTAGATATAAGCTCCTTGAGGGCAGGGACTATCTTGCTTGTTTGTATTTGTATTCGGCCCTTAGCACAATACCTGACACATAGTAAGTTCTTCATAAATATGCTTTCTTTCTTTCTTTCTCCTTTTTTCTTTCTTTTCCTTCCTTCCTTCCTTCCTTCATCTATCTATCTATCATCTATCCATCCATCCATCCATCCATCCATCCATCCATCCATCCATCCATCCATCCATCCATCCATCCATCCATCCATCCATCCATCTATCTATCTATCTATCTATCTATCTATCTATCTATCTATCTATCTATCTATCTACCTACCTACCTACCTATCTATCGCACAATAATTCTTGTAAGGAAGCCAATAATTTTGTTGCTAATAGGTATGCCTAATAAAAGCAAGAATTTAGATCAAAGGTCAAGGCCAACAACCATGCCCAAATCACCTAACTATTTTGTTCTCCACCTCAGATGTTTTGTATGCCGAGAGCAGTAAGGGTCCAGGGGAGCCTTTTCCCTTCAGCCCTTACACAGCTCCTTTGCACATTCCTTTGCAGGAATTTCCTGACTTTAAGTTAGATAGTTGGCAGTGACCAAAGTGAGAAAAGCAGAGTCAAAAGGACATATACTTCATCTTAGCTTGAGTACAACTGTTAGTTTTTGCTGGCTGCCTGGCTGGGTAGAGCTGGGATTTTATTGTCTAAGAGAGCTTTAACATTCTTTTTTAAGGAAGAGGTTGATCAGTTGCAGCATCAGGAGATGGTAGCTGACAATAGTGGACCTCGATGGCCCAGAAGACGCTGCAAAGCTGAAGACCAGCAGGTGGTAGCAGAACATCTTGGCTAAGATTGTAGCTGGGACCAATGGAGACCCCTAGTGGAGGAAGTGAAACGTCAGGGAGAGCATTGTGATACCTAATAGAATGCGGTTCAGTGATATTAACAGAGGGCATGAGAGTGATGCATTCCCATGACCACACATCTCCCCAGGCATAAGCCCTCTGTGAGGGTGTCCCTATGTATGTGTTCCCTGGATACATGCTCCACACATGTATGCTCTTCCAAGGGTGTCCCTTGGTTGCATGGGTTTTCTGCAGATGTGCAATCTTCTCATGGGTAAGGGGTGGTAACCTATAGGAGAGTACACTCTTGTGAATACAGAGGAATCTTTTTTTGTTATTTAATTTTCTATGCTGTTTGGATAAATGCTGCTTGATTTGAGAAGGCTTTCTGGTTGGCTTGTGAAGTAAGTACATTTGTGGGGATTCATGCAGCTAAGGTTTTGAAATAAATACTTAGCCAAAAAGTGCCTCAAAGCTAGGTTGCTTTATGGTGGGATGCTGGGCACCACATTTTTTTTTGGCATTTCCGGCAATCACAAGCAGATATTCTTTGTGTTTTTGACTGATGCTCTATTGTTCTCACTCAAAGTGGTTCTAAGAAAATATGGGACTTGGGGTTAGGAAATTCCTTTTAACTCCTGTCAAACACCAAATTTTCAGTGTGTAATATCTTTACCTATTTCAGATACCCCACCTGACAGAACTATAAAGCAGCCTTGTGGGACTGAAGTCACAGGACTCCTGAAAGTCCACTCATGCTCCTTGTCAAACAACCTGGGGGAAAGATAAAAAGAGTTGAGTGAATCTAGTAACTCTATAACTGCTTCCTTTTATTCATTTAAAAAATCCCTCCCTTCATTATGCATATTTTCCAGAAATTCTAGCCTCCCTACAATATCTAAACATCCTGTTCAATTTGATAAAAGCCCCAGGGGCACAGGTTGGAGCAGCAGAGATCTCTTGCATAAGGGACAGGTGAAATCAAGTAGAAAGCAAAATGTGTTTCTGGAGCTGTTCTTGACCTCTGCCCTGAACCCTGCAAGAGAAAAATTCATTCTTAGGGGGGACTGTTTAGTTTTGCCATCATGTACTTAGCATGTTCCTTATTGGGTTGTCTATTTGTCCTGAAAAGACTGAGAGGAGAGACAAAATGGAAGGATTAAAGAGGTGGGGAAAAGCCTACAAGAAGAGAAGAAAGAGAAAAACCTAAGAAAGACAGGACTTTCCTATCATTCCAATCTAGACAATGCTGTTGGAGGAGCAACTAGGGATAAACCATTATTATTGGATTCAACCAGGAGCACTATAATCTTCTGGTATTACAGGTCAATCCTGCCTGGGAAACCTACATTAGACCTTTCAATTTCTTTTTTTTTTTTAAATATTTTATTTATTTATTTTTAGTTTTCAACATTCATTTCCACAAGATTTTGAGTTACAAATTTTCTCCTTGTCTTTCCCCTATCCCACACCCAAGATAGTGGGCCTACTGAGTACCCTTCCCCCAATCTGCTCTCTCTCATATCCTCCCCCATTCCCCTTCTGACTTTCTAGTATGACAAGATGGATTTCTCTACCCCAGTGCATAATATCTTATAAATAAATATCTTATTTCCCAGTTGCATGTAAAAAACATTTCTTTGACATTTGTTTTTAAAACTTTGATTTCCATATTCTTTCTCTTCTTGCCTTCTAACCCACTCCCACTGGGAAGATAAGCAATTCAATATGGGTTGTACATGTGTAGTTATGCAAAACGTTTCCATAGTAGTTATATTGTGAAAGACTAACTATATTTCCCTCTATCCTATCCTGCCTCCCACTTATTCTATTTTCTACTTTGACCCTGTCTCTTTTCAAAAGTGTGTGCTTCTAACTACTCTCTCCCCCAATCTGCCCTCCCTTCTGTCATCTCCCCTCTTATCCCCTCCCCCCTACTTTCCTGTAGGGTAAGATACCCAATTGAGTGTATATGTTATTCCCTTCTTAAACCAAATTCAATGAGAGTAAGGTTGACCCATTCCCTTTCACCTTTCTGCTCTTCCCCTCCACTGTAACAGTTTTCTCTTGCTTCTTTCATATGAGATAATTTACCCTACTCTATCTCTCCTTTTCTTCTCCCATTATATTCCTCTCTCACCTCTTAATTTTATTTTTTAGATATTATCTGTTCTTATCCAACTGATCCTGTGACCTCTGTCTAAGTATACATGTACACACATATACATACACTCACATATGTATTTACACATACATACACCCTCCTATACATACACATATATGTATACATATATAGTTGAAGGGAATATTATATATATATGTATACATACATATATATTGCCTTCAACTGTCCTCATACTGAGAAAAGTCTCATGAGTTACAGTTAGCGTTTTTCCATGTAGGAATGTAAATAGTTCAACTTTAATAAGTTCCTTATGATTTCTTTTTCCTGTTTACCTTCTCATGATTCTCTTGTTTCTTGTATTTGAAAGTCAAATTTTATGTTCAGCTCTGGTTTTTTCATCAAGAATAATTGAAAGTCCTCTATTTCATTGAATGACCATATTTTCCCCTGAAGCATTATACTCACTTTTGTTGGATAGGTGATTCTTGGTTTTAATCCTACCTCCTTTGACCTCCAGAATATCATATTCCAAGCCCTTTGATCCTTTAGTGTAGAAGCTTCTAGATCTTGTGTTATCCTGATTGTATTTCCACAATACTCAGATTGTTTCTTCCTGACAGCTTGTAATATTTTCTTCTTGACCTGGGAACTCTGAAATTTGGCTATGATATTCCCAGGAGTTTTCTTTTTGGGATCTTTTTCAAGAGATAACTGGTGAATTCTTTCAATTTCTATTTTGCCCTCTTGAAGGATGATTTCTAGGCTCTTTTTTTATCATGGCTTTCAGGTAGTTTAATGATTTTTAAATTATCTCTCCTGGATCTATTTTCCAGGTCAGTGGTTTCTCCAATGAGATATTTCACATTGCCTTCTAATTTTTTTCATTTGTTTGGATCTATTTTATAGTATCTTGATTTCTCATAAAATCATTAGCTTCCATTTGCTCCAATTTAATTTTTAAGGAATTATTCTCTTCAGTGAGTTTTTGAAATTCCTTTTCCATCTGGCAAATTTGGCTTTTTAAAGCATTCTTCTCTGTGTTGGCTTTTCAGGCCTCTTTTGCCATTTGAGTTAGTCTATTTTTTAAGGTATTTTTTGTGTATTTTTTTTTGGTTTCCTTTAGCAGGCTGTTGACTCACTTTTCATGATTTTCTTGACTCATTCTCATTTCTCTACCTAATTTTTCCTCCACTTCTCTTACTTGATTTTCAAAATCCTTCTTGAGTTCCTCCATGGCCTGTAACCAATTCATATTTTTCTTAGAAGCTTTTGATACAGGAGTTTTGACTTTGTTGACTTCTTCTAGTTCTGTGTTTTGATCCTTTTTGTCCCCAAATAAGGATTCTATGGTCTGATTGTGCTTCCTTTTCTTGCTCATCTTGCCAGCCAATTACTTGACTTTTGAGTTCTTTGCCCCAGTGGAGCTCTGCTTCCAGAGTGGAGAGAGCTATGTCCCAAATTGCGAGGGTTTTTACAGATGTTGTCAGAGGTCTGAGTAGGGTACCTCTCTACAGCCACCACAAGCTCTGGCATACTGGCGTTTCTCACCCTAGGACTACCACCCAAGACTACATGACCCAGATCCAAGCAGGTCAAAGCAAGAGTGGTTACCCTCTGAATGGTCTCTGGGTCCCTCTACATTCTTCAGGCCAGGAGCTGTGGAGGCAACCATGCAGCTGCTGCACTTCTGCCACCTCTTACCCTAGGGGCAGGGGCTGGACCAAGCTCTTCTGTCACCCAGTTCCAACAGACTTCCCCACTGACCTTTTACTTTCTCTTTGGTCTTTATGGGTTTAGAAGTCTGGAAACTGCCACAGCTGCCAGTGATTCACTCTCCTGAAGTCTGCTCCAGTCATCTGTGCCTCTGTTCAGGGCCGCCTTGCGTTGGCACGGCTCATGCGGGTCTTCATGCAATAGACCCTTCCTGTTGGTCTGCCGGGCTGCCTTCAGTGAGAGATTTGTTTCTCTCTGTCACTTTGTGGATTCTGTAGCTCTAAAATTTGTTTGTAGTCACATTTTACAGTTATTGGAGGTGGTTGGTATGGGAGCTTATGCCAAGTTCCTTCTTTTATTCCATCATCTTGGCTCCTCTAGACCTTTCAATTCCTAATGGAAACATCTAGTTTGCTCATAGTAGGTAATTAATAGTTCCTCTGCTTCCTTACTACCCAATCTCTCTTCAAGCCCTTGCAAGCTGACTAGATAAAGTATTTATTTGCTTACTGTGTGCTAGGCACTGTGCTAAACTCTGTGGATATAAATATAATCAAATAAGACAGTCTTTGCTTTCAGGAAGCTTATATTCTAGGATGTTGGTAAAGAGGTGAGGAGAAGACTAGATTTTTCTCTGAATGAGGAATTGAGCAGGGAGTGAAGTATGTGGCCTCAGCACTGTGTAAAATAGTGGTTGGATCTCAGAAGAGAAGGGGAAGGTATCTCTGGTGTGCTATTGGAAAGGCAGGTTGGGTCCTGGTTGTGAAGGGTATTCAATATCAGACTTTAATATCAGACAGAGGAATTTAGGTTTGATCTTAGAGAAAATAGGAAGGCACTGGAATTTATTAAGTAAAGGGGTGACATGGTCAGAGCTGTGCTTTAGGAAATCATTTGGGCAGCTCTGTGGTAGGTGGATAGACTGGAGTGAGGCAGAAAGACCAGTATTACAAAATATTACAAAAGTCCTGGCAAGATGGAGGGTTTGGATTAGGGCAGTGACTGTATGAGTAGAGAGGAGAGGATGTGTGTGAAAGATATTATGGTGATAGAAATGACAATATTTGAAAACCGATTGGATACAGAGTAGGTGAGAGTGAGGAACTGGTTATGATGAAACTGAAAACCTGGGAGATTGGAAGGATGGTGATGTCCTGAATAGTAATAGGAGATTTTGGAGAGAGGGCTGTTTTGTTTTAAGAGAAAGATAATGAATTCTTGTTGTGGACCTTGTTTTTGATCTAGTTAGAGAACAATCAATTCACAATGTCCATAGGCAGTTGGAAATGCAAGATTGAACCTCCTGAGAGAGACTAGGACTGAGCATTCAACTGGGGAAGTCATTTGCTTAGAGACTCTCACCCTACAGATAAGGAAACCTTCACCAAGACAGATGAAACAGCTTGTCCAAGGTCACATAGCCAGTTGTGGAAGAGTTGGGTTCAACCCTTGTCTTCTATTTCTAATTTCAGTGCTCTTTCTGCTAGATCTTGCAGTTGCCAAATAGTGCAATCAAAAATGCATTGAATTTGGTGTCAAAGGATCTGGGTTCCAAGGTTCCCTATGGGATTTAGAGCAAGTAGTTCTACTGTCTGGTCTTCGGTTTGATCATCTACAGTAATGAAAATGATGATGATATCAATAATAATCACATTTATATAGCATTTACTCTGTTTAAGTACTTTACAAATAGTATCTTATTTGATTCTTACAACAATCCTGAGAGATAGGTGCTTTTATTATCCTCATTTTATAGATGAGGAAACTGAGGCAAATAGGGTTTAAATGACTTGGCCATAGTCACATAGCTAGTAAGTGTCCAAGGTTGAATTTGAACTCAGGTCTTCCTGATTCTAGGCCCAGGACTCTATCCACTGTGCTACCTACATTGATCGGGTCGGGCTAAATGACTTCTAATTTCCCTTCTAGCTTGGAATCTATGAACTGGTAATTGAATATTAATTTAATGAACAGCTTTTGTAAAATTCTCAGAGTGGGAGCCAGGGATACTCATCAAGTATCAAATGTTAGTACTTTCAAACTTGGCCTTGTTATTGTGGCTCATTTTTCTGGGTTGTGATTTGACTATAAGTCTCTTGATTTATCTGGGATCTTTCTCTTGTAATTCCTTGCCCTCCTAGTATGTGGTACGAACAGCAAACCTATTTGGGCATCATCAGAGACTACATACTGTGAGGCTGTCTGCTCTCTGTGGCAAGGGGCCATGTGTGATTACCAGGGTCTACAAGGTCAAGAGGCAGCTGGTCTGGAAGTAAAACCTCACCAAAAACCTTGCTTTCTTCCCCATGCTCATACATTTATCCTTTCCATAGGGTCATGCCATTTCCCTGACCTGCCACACTTACCAGAGGTGTTCCTCTTTCAGATTTCTCTGCTTAGGATGGCTTTTCCTTCTAGCCCTCTGTCCTTCATGGATTGTCAGAGCACATCTTACTTTCATTCTTTCCCCCTCTATTTTTAATTCCCTCCAGTTTCTCCCTAGAGGAACTCCTTCTTGCTAGGTCATTCTTTCTCTTTCTTTCTTCCATTCACTCTGGTTTGACCCCAGAGTGCTCGAGAAACCATTTCCCTTCAATTTCTTTCAATTTCTAGGCTGTCAACCTAGGCTGGACTTTTTCATCTGAGTTTATATTCTTCCAAGGTCGTGCCTCAAAGAAACTACCGTGTCTCTATAGACAGGGCCTGTGGGTCCGTTTGTATTTCCCTGGTGCTTCTGTCTCTTTCTTTCGATTAAGAGCACAAAACAAGTTCCAGATTACCTGATTGGAGGTGGTGCTCTGTAATTTTAAGAGGAAGCAGTAAGAAATCAGATGAATCAGAAAAAGCCAATCATCAGACCTCTCTAAAACTGGTTTCCTAGGGAAGGCATTATGAGCTTTGTATTCAAGGGCTGTATCCTTTGTACTTCCAGATTGCTAAATTTTGCTGTCTAGGTTCATGTTAATTGCTTTTCTGGCACCAATTATAAATGGGCTTTCTGCAGCAAAGGAAGCTTGCATGGTTCTGCATGTCCCCACAGATTGAGCACTGCCACTCAACAATGGTGACCTAGACCCTTAGTCTGAATCCTGCTTGATTTCTACCCCTCCAATCCCAGGGATTCAGAATTGTCATGACCCCCGGCCACTGCTACCTATCCCTCTACTTTCATCCTCATCTACCCTATCTCTCACCATGCCCCAACCTCCTCTGGCTTCCCTTTCCCTAGATATCCTGCCCTGTCCTTAATAAATGTCTGCATCACTATGGGTTTGTTCTCATCCCCTGCTGACTACTTCATGAGTGTATGCTCTTGATCAATGTTGTTTTTCTCTTATTTGGTTTCTACCTGTGTACTGGCTTCTTCTCTGTTGCCTTAAAAATATGTTAAATCTTACCCAATCCTTAAAAAACGAAAACAAACAAGAAACCAACTCCTACATTTGACCCTGTTATCCTCCTAAGCTGCCATTCTTAATCTCTCCTCCCTTTCACAGACAAACTATTAGAAAGAATGATCTATACTCACTTCTCAACTCCTTGCAGTCTTGTTTCTGAGACCAACCCTTCACTGATACTGTTCTTTTAAAGGTTAACAATGATCTCTTATCTGCCAATCCCAATACAGCACCCTGAGACATGTAGACACACTATTGTCCGTCTCACCATTACCATTTACAATATCCCCTAATCTACCACTTTAGTAACCCTATATAAAAAAGAAATGGCTTAATCAGGTCTGTTCCTTTTCTGGGAGGTAGGGTAAGTGCTAGTTGCTTAGACCTCCAGATTTTCCTTCTAAATGGGTCAAAAGATGAAAAGAAAGGGATTTCAATTCTGTACTCATAATCTAATGGGAGAGATCATAGGTTTTTAGAATTTAGAACCAGAAGGAACTTTAAAGATCATTTAGTCTATTCTTGGTCCTCTCTTTACAGTGGTTTTTACTTGCTTTTAAGATAAGACACAAATTCCTTTGGCACTTAAAGCCCTTCACAAATCAGGCTCCAGACTACCTTTACGTAATATTGCCCACTACTTCTTTTTATTCCCTCTATATTTAGCCCAACTGACCTTCTTGCTGTTCCCCATACACTACACTCTTATCTCCTACCTTCATGTCTTTGTATAGGCTATTTTACATGGCAAGAATGTACTTCGCACCATAGCTTTTTGAATTTCTGAGATGCAACTTAGATGCATTACCTTGTAGGCTATCTTGATTCTCCCTACCACTTCTCCCAGGGAACTTAGTTTGGATTTACTTTGTAGATATTTATGACTGTTCCTGTTGTATCTCCCCTCACCCCTAGAATGGAAGCTATCTGAAAGCAGGCACTACTTCGTTCTTGTTTTTGTATCTCAAGCAAAAAACCATGGTAAGCATTGTAGTAGGAAAAAGCATATTAACTTTGGATGAGTAATTCCATTTTTTCTAAGCTGCCATTTTTGTGACTAAGAAATTATTATGTAAGCTAGTTTTCTGTAATAATGAGTTGAGTGGCACTGATGTGTGTGTGTGTGTCCCAAATATGGTAAACAACTACTAATGACCTATGTGTCCCACTAGATTTGGTAAAATATGCTAATAATGTGTGTCCCCCAAATCTGGTAAATTACTGATAGACACTTGTAAAGGATGCTAGAAAACTGAAGCTTTGATTGATAGATTCATTTTCATCATATGTTTAGGTATATATCAGTCAGAACTTAGTTGTAACTTGTAAATATTCTAGCCAGAACCATAAAACCTCACCAGAGGCTCCAGCCATCACTCTACTCTTGGGTCATGAGTAGGACAGACTCCTGAATTCTCTGCACTTGGAAATTTGATAAACCTATGTTCTCCTCAGAGTAGTGTTGATTGATGAAGACTTATCAGAATGCCACCTTGGAGGGAGGAACAGGGCATGTGGCTATACAGAAAGGGAACTTATTGTTAGCATTGGTACAAGAAATGCTTACTGGGACCTTTAGGAACCAGGATGTTTGTTTGTTTTTTTTCTAGAGGGGTTAATGTTTGTATTGTTGAATAGTCAATAAAATTTGATTGCATGCATTGATGAATATAAGCCTTACCAGTATACTGTCAGCCTTGATAAACATACATAACCATAAATTGATTTTATGTGTACACCATATGTTACAGGCACCTAATAAAATGCTTGATGAATGAATGGATGAATGAAGCATACCTTACTGGCTTTTTAAGGTTTTTACAAACCATAATTAAAATAATAATTCTAGAATTTTGCCAGGGATCAGTTGTAGAGTTTACAGACTCTATTTCTACTTCTTTTTTTTTTTTTAAATCGAGACGATATTTCCTCTTTTTCTGGTCCTATAACACTTCTTCTACTCCTTGTTATTCAAAAATTAAGAGAGGTTGAGCAAATATGTCTTGTTAGTTTTTTTTAAGGGAGAGATAATAGCTGTT
The DNA here is from genome assembly GCF_028583685.1 of Petaurus breviceps papuanus. NCBI lineage: Eukaryota > Metazoa > Chordata > Mammalia > Diprotodontia > Petauridae > Petaurus > Petaurus breviceps. Next base: position 7,383,312 of record NW_027187419.1, on the reverse strand, counting down.
TTCAAGTATTTGAAGTGATATCACATGGAAGAGGGATTCCATTTATTCTGCTAAGTTCCAGAGGACTGAACTAGGAGGAATACAAGGAAAAAATGTCCCTAACCATTAAAACTGAGTTGACCTGAGAGTTAATGTATTGTTCCCCACTGCAAGTCTTGGAACAAAGGTTGTTTGATCCCTTTTTGGAAACATAGCTAAGATTCACTTTCAGGTAACATTTTGATGAGAAGGCCTCTGAAGTTCCTTCCAGCTCTTCAGTTCTGATTCCTTCACTAACTTGGGCCTGGTTACCTGATCTTAAAAGTTAAATTATCTCTTGATATCTCCCGATTTATCTTAGGTATCAACTCCCTACTACTCAATTTTGTTCTGTCCTTTTTAGACCAAAGATAATTTTCTTTGACAGAGTAAACAAGTACATTGTGAGTTAGATAGCGCTGTTCTTTTGTTATCCATCATCATCATCACCATCATCATCTCATATAGGCCAACCAGACATTCTACCCTTTCTTTGATCCTCCTTTTCCCCCCATGGAGCCCAAAATAAAACCAAACAAATAAAAAAACCCCAATAGCTCAAGACCCTTTTTGCTGCACCCAATAGAATATGAATTCCTTGGGGGCAGAGACTTCTTTGTTTTTGTCTATGTAACTCCAACATAACGTGGTCCTTTGTCAAATTGAATTAAATTGAATGTAGAGGATGATGTCACAAAGTCTAGGAGGTTGTCACAGTGACCAGAACAACTCTTAGGAGATGCACAGTATCCCTGAAGCCTTTTTATAAGTCCCAGAATAGATCAGTTCAGCCTAAAAGTGGTCAGGAAGTTTTAGAATTTTAAGGCTGAAAGGAATCTTATATAAAAGTCATCTCATTTAACTCTTTCATTTTACAGAGAAGGAAACTGAAGCCAAAAAAGATTGAAGTGAACTATTCAAGGTTATTTAGCTAAAAAGTGGTAGAACTTGGACTAGAGGGCAGCTAGATTTGAACCCACTTCCATTCAATTCATTTTAATACCACAGCAATTACGGCATCCTTAACTCTTAACCAGGCACTGTTCTAGGCACTGATGATTAAAAGGTAAAAAAGAAACAGTCCTTGCTCTCAATCAATCAATAAACCTATATTAAGCACCCACTATGTGCCAGGTACTGTGCTAAACACTGGGGCATTATCTTTTCCTTCTTGAACTCGTCAGCCTCTGACATTTTTGACCACCTTCTGCTGAATATTTTCTCCATCACTCTGCTCTCTCTTGGATCTCTTCCTACCTGTTTGACGACTCTTCAGTGTCCAGGGATCTTCATTCTTGTTACGTGCTTTACCTATGGGTGTCTCCCAATTTTCTTTCCTCGATTCTTTTCTCTTTTTTCTCTATAATATTAATTCAATTGCTGTATAGAATGTGGCTTTAGAGGGGCTAGACTTGGAGAAACCAATTAGGATGCTGTTGCAAGAGGGTGGATGAGAGATGAAGGTCTAATGTAGAGTATTGGCCATGTGAGTGGGAATAGAGGGATTTTAAATCTTTCCTTTTTTTGTATCCAGAGAATCACACCCATAGACTCGGTCACATGTTTGTTCTCAGCGTTTGAGTGGCATGAGATGTTCATAAAATGATAGCAACTCATTCTTGAAACCTCTCCTTAGGTGTTAAACGTGTGTGTGTGTGTGTGTGTGTGTGTGTGTGTGTGTGTGTGTATACACACATGCACTCACTCTTACAGTGCTACTTAGTGAAAGGAAAGCCAGGGAGGTATTCTTAGCTTTGTACTCTATGCCATGTGTAATCTGATAGTAGCTAGAATAGAACTTCTCCATTTATTCAAATCCTCTTCATGTCTTCACTGTAGTTGAATCCTATTTCCTTTATGAAGTCTTCCCAGACTACTCTTGGACACATTTTTTGAATTCCAATTTCATATGAGAGGTGTGAACAAGACACTCCATCTCTCAACTCTGGGCATTCTCTCCGGCTGTCCCCTGTGCCTACAATGCTCTTTATTTTCCACTCTGACTACTGACCTCCCTGGTTTCCTTTAAGTCCCAACTAAAATCCTACCTCCTACTGAAAGCCTTTCCCAGCTTCTCTTAATTCTAATGCCTTCCCTCTGTTAAAATTTCCTATTTATCCTGTATTTAGTTTGTTTTACATATATTTGTTTGTACATTATCTCCCCAATTTGACTGCAAGCTCCTTAAGGGCAGGGACTGTCTTTGCTTCTTTTTTTGGGTATCCCTAGTACTTGGCACATTGCCTGGCACATAGTAGGTGCTTAACATATGTTTTTTTTTAATAAGTGAATAAAGAGTGCTGGAACCAACTTGTACTGTCTCATGAAAATTGATAGTTAAATTTTCAGTGTGAACATTTACACTTTGGAAATTAGTAAGTACTACAAATTAGAGCTTGATTCATTGTTTGGTTAATTCCTTATACCTGAGAAAGTGTTGTAGAAAATGTTAGTCATGTAGATTAAACTTAAAAGTTTGTTATTGTCTATATATTCTTTTCTCCTCCCCCCAAAGGGGGAGTTGTTGAACATTTACTAGCACATCCCTGAGTCTGACCCACCTAATTCAGTACTCCTTGTATAATGTAATATTATTCTCTGTTTCTTAGCTATTACTCTTGTCTCTATATTAAGACTATACATTCCCTGAAGGTGGGGACAATGTTTTATATTTTGTTGATCAGCTTCACCTTGCCTAGTATAGTACTGAGCAAATAGGAAGTACTTAGTGAATATGTTGTTATTGTTTAGTTGTTTTTTCAGTCCTAGCTGACTCTGTGATGGAATTTAGGGTTTCCTTGGCAGAGATTCTGGAGTGTTTTGGCATTTCCTTCTCCAGCTCATTTTACAGATGAGGAAACGGAGGCAAACAAGGTTAAGTGACTTGCCCAGGGTCACACAACTAGTAAGTATCTGAGGATTTGAAGTCAACTCTTCCTGACTCCAGGTTTGGTGTTCTGTCCACTGAGCCACTTAGTGAATACTTTTTGGATAATTGATTGAAAAATTACACTCATTTCAGCTATATCCTATATTTTGCCCACTTAATTTCTTAGGCAGGTGTCAAAATCATCCAAGTCAACAAGACAGGATAAATGAAAGTGGAAGTCAGAGATAGCAGTGTCCAAGAGAACTAAGGAGGTAGGTTCTGGTTGGCCATGGCCATAGGAGTCAGCTCAGCTGAGGCCTTACTTCCCTGGATAGTGATACCTTAACTGGTTCCTGCCTCAAGGACTCCTGGGCATTTGCTTACTTGCGGTAGATTCCATAAAGTCACCAGGCTTCATTTCATACAACCAAAGAATCCTCGAATTGCAGAATTGGAAGGGATTGCTCCCTGAGCTCCTCTGGCCTCTGCTTTTCTTGGCAGATAACTGTCCACAGGGGGCAATTCAGGCAGATGACCCTTTCCATGGGTAAAGAAACAGGGCTGTTTTATTATGCTTTTGAGGTGGTGAGAAAATTATTTCCATGTTTATCATTTTCCCTTTTCCTTTCCAGGGCTCAGCAACAAGGGGTGATTACTTAGCAAGTTAGTGATTAGTAAGACATAAGAGTAACTGTCCAGCAGGTTTTAAAAATAACAGTTAGCATAGAGAAAGGTCTTTCTCTTATGCTAAGCACTTAGAGATAGAATGGGACTGAAGAATTTGGCTTAGTTATGGTGCTCCAGAGACTCCCATGAGTTTAGGTTGTATTATAAATAACAGTATAATTTTTGGACCTAGATTGGTGATAGTGCCATTGTTCTCTGCCTTGGAAAGTCACATCTGGAATGGTATTCAATTCCAGGCACCATATTTTAGAAAAGACATTGATGAATTGGATCAAATTCAGAAAAAGGCAATCGTGATAGTGAGAGTATTGGAAACCATGGATACCAGGATCAATTGGAGGAATTAATTAAGGATGTAAGAAGTCTAAATGGATGATGGGATGTTGCCTTTAAGTATATGAAAAACTGGTATGTGGTAGAGAGGTTATCAGGGGTGGGGCACCTGCAGCCTCGAGGCCACATGTGGCCTTCTAGGTCTTTGGGTTCAGCCTTTTGACTGAGTCCAAGTTTTACAGAACAGATTATTTTATGAAGAACTATGAAGTTTGGATTCAGTCAAATGGCCATACTTGAGGACCTGGAGGGCTACATATGGCCTTGAGACCATAGGTTTCCCTACCCCTGGATTAGACCTACCCTACTTAATCCTAAGAGGCAGATCAGGTTCAGAAATAATGGGTAGAAGTTGCAAAGAGATAAATTTCTGGTCAAATTAGTCAGATAGTCAATAAATATTTATCAAGTACCTACTGAATGCCAGGCACTGTGTTGAGTGATGGGGATACGAAAAAGAAAATAAGAAGCAAAAGACAATTCCCTCAAGGAGCTCACAATCTAGTGGGGGAGGAACCAAGCAAATAAACTATTATATAGGACAAATAGGAAATATTTAACAGAGGAGAAACACTGAAATTCAGAGGAATCAGGGAAGACTTCCTATAGGAGGTAGGATTTTAGTTGGGATTTAAAGAAAGTCAGGGAGGTCAGTTGTCATAGTGGAGGAGAGAGAGTGCTCCAGCCATGGGGGTCAGCCAGAGAAAATACCCAGGGGTGACAGATGGGGCATTTTGTTCATGGAACAGCAAGGAGGTCAGTGTCACTGGATCAAAGAGTATGTGGAGACAGAGTATAAGGTGTAAGAAGACTGGAAAGGTAAGATGGGGCTAGGTTATGAAGGGCTTTGAATGCCAAACAGAGTATTTTGTATTTGATTCTGGAGGTAGTAGGGAGCTGACTTAAGGCCAGGGCTGATATGAATGGACCTGTGTTTTAGTGATGTGACAGGATGGAGGATGGATTGGAGTGGGGAGAGACTTGAGCCAGGCAGAACTACCATCATACTATTGCAATAGTTTAGGGATGAGGTGCTAGGATCCTTCACCAGAGTGATGGCAGTGTCAGAGGAGAGAAAGGGGGCATATTTGAGAGATGTGGAAAAGGTGAAATCAACAGGCCTTGGTAACAGATAGCATATGGATGGTAAGAGATAGGTTGTGAGTCTACGGAAATGGGAAACAGCTTCCTTGCATTTAAAGTTTTGCAAAAATTGGTTGGATTGTTTCAGTGGACAGTGAACTACAAAAGGTCTTATAATGAAGGTTGGACCACTTGTTGGATATGTTGCAGAATAGATATATTTTTTGTAAGTTAGTCAGTAAATAAACATTTGTTAAGCACCTGCTATATACTAGACACTGTGATAAGTGCTAAGGATACAAGGAAAGGCAAAAACAAAACAAAAAAGAACCACAGTCCCCTGATCTCAAGGAATTCACAGTCTAAGGAGGGATACAATATGCAAACAACTACGCGTAAGCAAAAGATATATACAGTATAAATTGGTGATAATCTTGAAAGGAAGGCATTAAGGAGGAGTGGGAAGGGCTTATTGTAGAATGTTGGGACTTTAACTGAGATGAACAGGAAGCCAGGGATTCCAGGAGGTAGAGATAAGGAGGGACACAGTTTCAGGTATGGAGGAGAGCTAATGCAAATAGTCAGAAGATGGATTGTTGTGTGCAAGGAACAGCAAGGGAGCTTATACCACTGGGTGGAAGAGTATGTGGGAAGAATAAAGTGTTAGAAGACTGAAAAGGTAGGAAGGGGCCAGATTCTAAAGGACTTAAAAAGTCAAACAGAGGATTATGTATTTGATAGAGCTAATAGGGAGCCATTGGAGTTTATTGAGTAAGGGCTGACATAATAAAACCTATTCTTTAGGAAGATCAACTGAGTAGAAGATGGACTGGAGTAGGGAGAGATCTGAAACATGGAGACCCACAGCAGGCTACTGAAATAATCTAGGAATGATGTGATCAGGGACTATACCAACATAATGGCAGGGTCAGAAGAGAGAAAGTGACCCATATACAAGAGATATTACAAAGGTAGAAAACATAGGACTTGGTGACAGCTTAGATATGGGAGATAAGAGATAGTGAGAGTCAAGAATGACACCTAGGGTGGCTGAGAGCCTGGGAGCCTGGGTAGCAGAGGGGATGGTGGTGTCCTCTGTGGTAACAGGAAAGTTAGGAAGTTGGGGGAAAGATAATGAGTTCAGTTATGGACATGTTGAGTTTAAGATGTCTACAAGACATCCAGTTCATTAGGGAGTTATAGATATGAGACTGGAAGTCAGGAAAGAGGTTAGAGCTAGATAAATAAACCTGAGAATAAGCTGCATAGTGATGATAATTGAATCCATGGAAACTGATGAAATAACTATGTGAAATAGAGGAGAAGAGAGCTCAGGACAGAACCTTGGGGAGTTCCTATGGTTAGTAGATGTGACCAGGTTACAGATGCAGTAAAAGAGACTGAGAAGGAATTGTCCACTAGGTAGGAGAGGAACCAGGAGAAAAAAGTGTCATAAAAACCTAGAGAGTGTTAAGAGAAGAAAGTGATAGATGGGGTCAAACTTCAGAAGTTTGTCATTTTCAATTCAGTAATCCTCGTTCTGTCATCTTATGGTGGGCTCAGTTTGGCCTGGGAATTTCCACTAGAAAGAACTAATAAGTAGAAAGTTATTCAGCCTGGGCTTGGAAAAAATTTTTCCTAGGCACTTTTGATAACTTCTAACTGCATAATAGCTTCTGAATGTATATATATATATATATATATATTTTTTTTTTTAATCTCGTGAATCAGTTCTTATGAAGAGACACACTGAGTCCCAGTAGGGTGTTGCCAGAGGGAGAGAAGAGAAAAGAAGTCAATGCTAGAATCAGGATACCCAGGAATGATGGATGCATTAGGAGTTGGGGCATGAGTGGCATGTGGGATAGGTGGGAAACAATCAGATATAATAGGTTTTTGAGCCCAGGGGACCAATAGCACCACAATCCAAGGTTTAGAGAGAAGCAAGGTTTAGATTTCTTTAGTCTATGAATCCCAAGGCTAAGTCCTTGGTCAGGACTTTTTAAGGTGGGGAGGCAGTGTGGTATAATAGAAAACATACTGTATCTCAAAAGCATAATAAACTAGCTCTCTCTCTCTCTCTCTCTCTCTCTCTCTCTCTCTCTCTCTCTCTC
>NW_027187419.1:7356167-7376198 GCF_028583685.1 Petaurus breviceps papuanus | reverse complement strand
CTCTCTCTCTCTCTCTCTCTCTCTCTCTCTCTCTCTCTCTCTCTCTCTCTCTCTCTCTCTCTCTCTCTCTCTCTCTCTCTCTAACAAATGGAAAGAAGCATCTGTCTGAAATACCATCCTTTCCCCTATGGACACGACTATGTGTCTTAAAAAACTGAATCGAGAGAAGCGTTCAGGCAATAATCATTTTTATGAAGGTTCTATTCCTATCTCTGCCACTAATGCTGTGTGAGCCTTGAGCAACTCCCCTCCCCTCTCTGGTCCTCAATTTCTAGCTAGACTGCATGATCTTCAAGATCCCATTCAGATACCTACCCCCCGCAGATATCTGTCTGTCTAGCCTTCTGTCTATCCAGCTATGGATAGATAAAACATTTATTAAACACTTACTTTGTTCCAGGCCCTCTACTAAGTGCTAGGAATACAAATACAAGTGAAAAGAAAGAGTCCTTGCCTGCCTTCAAGGATCTAACTTTCTAATGGGGGATGATCATAGATAAAAGGGGAAGGGGAGGAGTACAGGGTCAAGGTGGAGACGCTGTGTGGAGGAGCATCACGGGGCAGGTTCAGATTTGAAGAGAGCCTGATGCTGGTGAGGGTACTTCCTCAATTTAAGGTCCAGCAAATTGGAGGAAGTGGCTCTGAGTTGATTGGCCAGTGGTGAATGATGAGGGAACCCTTAGTAAGCATCTGATATAGGAGTGAGGTGGGGGAAGGGGAACTGCAGCACCTGTTTTCATCTGGACATCCAGAGGCATCCTTAGATGTGGCCCAGGTTTCAAACAGCAGAAGCAGCCTGAATCTCATCACTGATAGTTCCCTTGCCTGGAAGGCCCCTGTTGGGGAGTCACAGCTTTGCAATGATCCCAAATGCTGCTGCTGCTGCTTCTCTTAACGGTGCTTCCCCTTAGCTAGGAAGGAAAGGGAAGGCCGTCAGATGTAAGTAGCAGAGACAGAACCGACCGAGAGATGGCAGCAGCTGTGCATCTCTGGTCTCTGGCCTCTGGTTACCTAGGGATCGGTTTAGAAAGAGACACGTCCTTAGGAGGAGAGTGTGGCGGGGACACTTAATTGTCAGGTACTCATCAGACTGGGCTGAACTGGACAGCTCCTCTCCTGGGTGTAGTTCTGAGATGCGAGAGGAAAGGCCCTGGAGATGCCTGGAGGCCTGATGCGAGCTCGGGCTCCAATTCCCTTCTAGCGACTTTCTGTCTTGGGGAATGGATGAGGTTTCTGCTTGACTTCACCACACTTTTATCCCAGGGTGCTCTACTTCTTAGGCCTTGAGCAGGTTAGAAATAAACCACGCCACTCTGCCCGGCTCTAAGGCGGGAGTGGAAAGAGCCAGAGACGTCTAGAAAGACCATAACCCCTCTCTTTAGAGGGCGGCACCACTGGGAGCTGGGCAAAGTGAGGGTGCCAGACAATTTTAGACCTTCACAGGGGCAACATCCCCTGGTCTTTTCCTCCTCCGATCACTTTTCCACAGAGTTGCCCAAGCGGTACTCCCAGTGCATGAGTCTGACCGTATCACTCTCCTGGCCAAAAAACTGCCCTGATTGCTTCTTGCCTCTAGGTTAAAATACATAGTCCTTTATCTGGCTTTTTAAAGCCCTTTGCAGTCTGACTCCAGCCTGCATTTCCAGACTTATTTCACATTACTCCCCTTCACACACTTGACATTCCAATCAAATCAGCTTTTCCAGCGCTTGCCGCTCCCCACTGCCTTTCTCTTTTCTATGCTTTTGACAGTCTGGCATCCATGTTTGGAATGCATTCTTTCCTTTCCTCCAATAGATAAAATCTCTCACTGGCCTCAAAGTTCGGCTCAAATGCTTATCCTTCCAGTTGTTACTATCCTCCCCCCCTGGAGATTTTGGAAAGACCCTGGCCGGGAGTCCAACCTAAGCTTTTTATGATGCTCCTAGGGCTCTGTGGTAGGAGACTAAAGAGTCAGCTACATTAAGAAAGAACATGACTCCTCTTTTTAGAAGTCAGGATACCCCAGGACTGAACCTGGTCCATGTGAACCCAGAGCTGTGGCCTCTTAGTGGAAAAGAGTCCACAGCCCCCCAACCCCTTACCCATTTTCTAAGTACAAATTATTTCATAGTAGAATGTAAGCTCCTTGAGAACAGGCACTGTTTCATTTCTGTCTTTGTGTTTGTAGCACCTAGCCTGGAACTTTGCATATACAGTAGTAGATGTTTAATACATTTTTGCTAAATTAAAGATTCTTATGCACAACAATGAGGGAAGGCAGCTCAGTTCAGGTGGTTCTGGGAGTGAGATGGGGTAGTGGTGATGTAACATGGCACCTAAGAGGACAAGGTCTATGGGATTAGAAGATGATCAGATTTTAGAATTAGAAGGGAGTTTAGAGACCATTTAATCCAAATTCCTTATCTTACTGAGCTCCAAGTCACCTAGGCAGAGCACCGATTTAAATCCTGGTCTTTTTTTATTGTGATGTTTTTTCCATCATCCAAAATGTCCATTTTCCTGTTCACTGCAAGCCTTATACCTATGTGATATACCCCATCCCCCCTGTAGTTTTCCTTTTTTTCCCTTTTAATGCCTTAAATTAATGATGCATTATTTTACATTAGTCAACCAATCAATATTTATTAAATGTATCCTATGTACTAAACACTGGGGATACAAAAAGAGACAAAAGATAGTCCATGCCCTCAAGGAATTTACAATCTAATGGAGGAGAAACATATGAAGAACTGCCTTTCTCAGAAATTCTGGGAAAGGTAACAAAGTAAGTCTGTAACATCTCAGAATCACAGGATCATGAACTTTGATCTGGAAGGGACTTCAGAGGTCATCTAAATCCAACTCTTATAGATTGGGGAACTGGAGCTCTGAGAGGTACAATGAGCTGTCTAAGGTCATTTGGGCAGTAATTGGAATAGCTGGGATTCCAAATGAGACCCTCAGACTCCAGATTCAGTGGCCTTCCTGCTACACCAACCTGCCTTGAGCCAATTGGTCAGATCTTGATTCTCCCTGAGAGGAGTGAGGACATCAGCATGATTCTAGGGCATTGTGGTACAAGGACAGAGCTTCCTATTTTCCACATAAAGATCATAGATTTGGAGCTGGAAGGATCTTCAGAGACCCTGTAGTCCAACTACCTCATTTTACAGATGAAGAAACTGAAGGATGAAGAGATTAAATGATTTGGCCCATGTGAACCCATTTCTTCTAACTCCAAATCCAGTGCTGTTCCCATTGTACCAGGGGATCAAGATTACATTAGCAAGGAATTCCATGAGTGTTCAGTTATGGAGTGGAAGCTCCTGGGACTTGACTGTCTCATTTGCACCACCACTTAAATATATCCTGCTGCTGCTGATACACCTTTGATTGGTACATCTCGAAGGCTGCGCCTTATGGGGGGAAGAGATTTATGAATTTATTCAACATTAATTCATTCAATATCCATCCATCCATTCAATCAATAAGCATTATTGAGCAATTACCTTATGCAGTGTTGGATAGATTTTTGGATTGTAAACTTCTTGATGATGCAGGTCACATGATTGCCCTACAGGGCTTCATGAATAGTTGATGCTCAATAAGTGATTATTGAATGCAGAATAGATGAATGGATGGTTGGATAAGATGGATAGTTACATGATTTTTGTTACTGTAATTCTCCCAAAGATGGGACCCAATACTAATGTTGTTATTCCTTCTGGATTATCCATTTACATACTCACTCTGGATGGAAGATTCAAACTAGACATTTCGTACCATAGTCAATTCACAATCCTAGGCCTTTTTTGAAGCTGCACATTTGGCGTCCGTTGCCTCAAGGCATTCTCACTTCAAATTACAAAAGATAACAAGGGGAAGGGGAAGGAGATGGAGAACACATATTTATTGAGCACTTGCTGTGTTCTAGGCACAGTGCTAAATGCTTTATATATATTCTATTTGATCTTTGGTCCTTGTCCTGACCCCTTTCTGTAGAAGGGTTTGGAGAGATTATTTAATTCCAGACAAAGATGCTCTTCCTTGGGCTAAGAGAGTAAGCAAACATAGCAAAGAATGGGCCTCAGATGATCCCCTTATCTATACAAAGCAGGAAGAGAAATGGCCAGAATTGGACAGCAGTAGAGGAAAATGGAGGGAAATCCTCAGAGCCTGGCAGTTAGAATAACCTGGATTTCTCCCTTCTGTCCTATGGCACAGTCTTATTTTCTATCATCCAGAAGAGGAGTACTTTGTATATTGGCCAATCCTGTTTGCTGGAAATCCCCTGGACTCCTTGAGATGGCTATGTACCTCTGGGGAAAGCTTATTCTCAGCACTTAGAACTCCCCTGGCATATGCTTAGCTCATTCCTTACAGGCTGCTTCATCAGCCTTGACAAGCCCCTTCTGTCTGAAGGAGGGTGGCTCAGGATTTCAACCAGAGACTGGCCTCCCTGGAAGAAGGGTGAGTGTAGTATAGGTTTCACCTCCCATGTTATGCCTGTTCTCCCCTGCCTTCTCCCAGGTTAGCATCCAGTAACAAGGAATGAATAAGAACAGGTGAGATTGATGCTCAGAAATGTTTGGAGCGGGAAGGGGTTCTGTGGATCATTTGTCCTTCTATATTTCCTGGTTCTCATTTCAGATTTCTTCCTACTTTACAAGAGCCTGTCATGATCTGTGTATGGGGGGGGGTGAAGTGGGGGATGAAATGAGTTTCTATGCCATTGGTTGAAGCCTGCCTGCTCTGATGAATGCTTCATGGGTAGGGAGGGACCAGGAGCATCTCGTGACAAAGCTCAGGTGGGCAGCTGGGCTACAGACTGTGGGACTGAAAGACGACAGGTGATCTCTATAGTAGAAGCAGTTTCAAGACCAAGATCAGCAAAGTCAGAAGGGTCTAGAAGTAGTAACAACAACAATAAAGATGATAATAACTAACATTTATATAGTGCTTATTATATTCCAGACACTGTACTAAGAGCCTTATAGTAACTCATTTGATCTTCACAACAATCCTGCAAGGTAGGTGCTATTATTATACCCATTTTACAGATGGGGAAACTGAGGCAAACAGAGGTGAAGGGATTTATCCAGGGTCACACAGCTAGTAAGTGTCTGAGGCTCGATTTGAATTTAGGTCTTCCTGACTCCAGGTTCTTTCCAGTGTACCGTCTAACTTGCCTGTAAGGAAGTGGGGTCCTGGGGTCAGGCTGCAGGAGTTTGATAGTGAGGTCGACCATGTCTAGCAAAGAATTCTGTTTATTTGCTGAGCATGTTCTGAGCACATGCATATTCTTATGTCTGTCTGTGAGGAACTGACTCTGCCCTTTAGCTGCCTCAGAATTGGTTTCAGGGAAAAATCATTGCTCCCTATGGTGCCTGCTGACTCTGAGTTGCCCAGGGAAAACCATCATGTTAAATTGTCCACTGGTTTGGAGTAGGTATCTATGGCTGCCATCTTGCACCTTTTGTAGGGTCCAGAGCAATTTACTTAATAAAAAAACTTATTAAGAACCTGCTGTGTGTTAGGGAATGGATATGTAAAGCTAGAAAACCAATTTCTTGCCCTCAAAGAGGTTACATTTGAATGTAGGGAGCAACATGTACCCAGATCAGTAAATGCAGAATCTCTCTATCTATGTATTATAACTTCGTATTTAATATATAGTAAGATTTCCGATAAATACTTTGTATTTATTATATAGCACTATACACACACACACACAAAATACAAAGTTACAAAGATGGGAGACACAATAGCTGGGAGAAAGAGTCAGGAAAGGCTCTGTGTTGTTGATGGCTCTTGAGCTGCACCTTGAAGGGAGCTAGCAATTTTTAAGAGGTAGAGACAAGGAGGGTTTTTAATTCCAAGCTTGGGGGACAGCAGGCATGGAGATTGGATATGGAATGTCATAGATGGGGAATAGCAAGTTGTTCAGTTTGCCCTGAAGAGTAAATGAACCAAGATCCTAGGCCCTAGAAAGATAGCTTGGAGTAAGATCATGAAAGGCTTTCAATGCCACCCAAAGGAGTGTTTGGATATTATGCTCAAGACAAGAGAAAGCCATGGAAACTTCTTTTTTTAGTTTTCATTTTTTAAAATCATATCTCCACATTATTCATGTTGTAAAGAACAATTAGGACCAAAGGAAAAAACCACTAGAAAAAGAAAAGAGAGAGAGAGAGAGAAAGAGAGAGAGAGAGAGAGAGAGAGAGAGAGAGAGAGAGAGAGAGAGAGAATAGTATGCTTTGCTCTACATTCAGACTCCATAGTTCTTTCTCTGGATGTTGGATGTTGGAGGAGAATGGGTGCAGGGAGGTTTTGTAATAATAGTCTGAGTGAAAGAGGGTGGAGTCCTGAAATAGGGTGGTAGCCAAGTGAGCGGGGAGAAGAGAACAGATGTGAGGGAGCTTTTCGGGGCAGACTTGATAAGTCTTACCAACTGATTGGGTATGATGGATGGCTAATGCACTGGCTGCTGCCTCCATTTATAATTTGTGTTAGTGTTGAATGGTAGTTAAATAGTGGGTGATGTTTTTTCTCACTTGCTTGATTTCACATGTGCTTTTAGACCAAAGTCCATTGAATTTAGTCCCCTGCTGGTATCTGGGAATGATTATTCACTTGGGGCTTTGTGATGTGTTGAGTTAAAAATGGGGAATTAGGCCTTCTGGAGTGTCATGGTCTCCCAGTGGGCTGTTGTAAAGAGCCAGTGAATAATTTCTATGTCTGGTTCTACACCTGCATCTCCATCCATTTCCTATCCTTCTCACTCCTCTTTTTGGCTCAGCTTCCACTTCTTTACAATTAGAAAGACTATTTAATATGAAACCCACATTTTGTGACTTCCCTAATTGCAGTCTGAATAAATGAATGAACAATGACCACTCACATTTACTTTTCGATTTAGGAAATGTTTTCTTCACAATATTCCGGTGAGTCAGATAATTCGGAGTTTATTGTGCTCATTTTGTAGATAAGAAAACTGAAGCTCAGAAAGGTCACAACCCTGTAAGACTGCTGGTATAAGCAGAATCCAAGATTTAGAGCTGGAAAGAATCTTACAGGGCTAGTTCAATACCTTAATTTTAAGGATAAGGAAGCCAGGTTATAGTCATGTACCTAAAGTCACACAGGTAAATGCCAGAATTCAAACCCAAGTCCTCTAATTCCAAATGTGACACCTTTCATGATTTCAGTATTTGTTAACTCTTATTCGGGGGCTGCTAGGTAGCACAGTGGATAGAGCCTTGGACAAGTCACTTTCTACTGTTTGCCTCAGTTTCCTCATCTGTAAAATGAGCTGTAGAAGGAAATGGCAATCCACTCCAGGATCTTTGCTAATAAAACCCCAAATGGGGTCACAAAGAGTTAGACAGGACTGAAACACTGAACAACAAAAAATTGGCACAGAGGATAGAGGAGCTTTGGGCTGGGAATCAGGAGAAACTGATTTCAGATCTGGCCTCAAACCAACCTAGTTATATGACTCTGAGTTAGCCTGCCTCAGTCTCTTCAGTTGTAAAATGAAAAAAGAAACCAACTTCATGGGATTATTGTGAGGATCAGATGAGATAACATTTGTAAAGTGTTTAGCACAGTGCCTGGAATACAATAGGTGTTGGATAAATGCTTATGTCCTTACTTCCCTTATTTAAGAGAAGAGGAAACTGAGCCTCAGAGAGGAAAATGGTCCTGTTTGATCCCAATGGCTAGTAAGTTACAGAGTAGGACTTGAACTTAGGGCATTGAAGGAACTAGAAGGTCCATTAGAGGCCATTCAAACCAGCCTCATCATTAGAAAAAAAAGCAGACCTGTGATTTCATTGATATAGACACTCCCTGAACTAACACTGGCATGGTATTTTCTCCAGAACATATAGTCTTAGAGAGTAGTCTGAGGGCACTGAGAGGTTAAGAAATTTGCACGGGGTCCCAGAGCCAATAAGTGTCAGGGGCAGGACTTGAATCTAGGTCCTCTTGACTCTGAGTCTCTATCCACTATACCACATTACTCCTCATTTTAGAGAGGAGGAAACTGAAGGCCAGAGGGGTGAGATGACTTGCTCAATATCACACAGTTAGAAAAAGTAGAGCCTAGGGCAGCTAGGTGGCACAGTGGATAGAGTACAGGTCCTAGACTCAGGAAGACCTGAGTTCAAATCTGGTCTCAGACACTTACTGTGTGATCCTGGGCAAGTCATTTCACCCTGTTTGCCTTAGTTTCCTCGAGGGAGAAATGGCAAACTACTCCAGGATCTTTGCCAAGATAACCCCAAATGGAGTCAATGCAGAGTCAGACATGACTGAAAAAGCCAGAATTCAACAGAGCCAGAATTCAAACCCAGTTTGAAGGAGGAGGCATAGGTCTGAGTCAGTTGCCATTATTAGTGTGGCTTCAGGGAAGTCAAGACACCACTCTTGTGATGTCATTGGTCTTCTTCAACAACAAAAGATGAGCAACCACCACCACAACAGGCTTCCAAGATCATTGATTTGGAGACAGAAGCATTAAGATCATTTAATCTAATCCCTTCATTTTACAGATAACAAAACCGAAGCACAGAGGTGTGTCAATGGACTGCCTAAGGTCCCACAGCTATCGTCTAGCCAACTTGGGTTTTGATCTAGGTTCTTTTGACTGTAAATCCTAGCTGTCTTTTCACTGTACCAGTTTCAGTTTCATCATTTGGAAAACCAGTGACAATGGTGCTTTCCTTGCCTACCTTGTAAAGTTCCTGTGAGCATCTAATGACATAATGTATGTGAAAGCACTTTGTAACCTGTAAAATGCTATAGGACTCTAATGATTATCATTACCTAAGTTCCTGAGTGTGTGAAAAGAAAAGTGTTGAAACATGACTTTTCGAAGACATTGTAGGTTGCCCAGACTATTCATTATCTTCCCACCAGAATTCTAATTACTCACAGAGTTCTGATGGCTTGCAGAGAGACACATTTTTATGAGTAGTTGTTTTTTAGTTTGATCAGCCTACAATTTAAAAAGTATTTATTAAATAAATACCTACACACAGCACTGAAGATATGCAAGGGTAAACCAGACGTGGTTCCTATCCTCAAGAAACTTACAATGTAGTGGAAAAAAGAATGCTTTGTTCTTCATCAAGATAAGGTGTGCTTTGTTCAGTCATCTTTCAGTCGTGTCCCACTCTTTGTGACCCCATTTGGGGTTTTCTTGGCAGAGACACTGGAGTGGTTTGCCATTCCCTTCTCCAGCTTATTTTAAAGATGAGGAAACTGAGGCAAACAGGATTAAATGACTTACCCAGAGTCACACAACTAAGAAGTGTCTGAAGCCAGATTAGAACTGAAGTCTTTGTAACTCCTGCTCAACACTTTATCTACCGCATCACCTAACTGCTCCAAGGAATACAGTTCACTGGAAAAAAATACTCAGTGAATTGGAGAAGGGTTAGAGGGGTTCAAGAATCTGTGTTTAATTCTAGGTTTACCAGTGCATTCTTGGTTAATTTTTCAACCCCTCTGTATCTTGGTTTCCTTGCTGTGGAATATGAATAGCTTATCCACTCATCTCCTCCTGTTCAGTCTTGTATAATCAGGGAAAGATTGCAATGGAAAATTGATATTTTAAGGACCACCTGCCTGCTTTTCCTCTTTGCTGCTGCTCTCAATTCATGACTGTTGAACTTCTCTCCTGCCACTGCACTGATACCTGGGCATATGTAGGTGACACTTCTCTTTCTCTCCAAGGTTCTCTATCTACTTTCCTCTGTGTACCCTGCAATCTAGACATAGTAGCCTCCTTGCTATTCTGAGCACACAGCTCTTTATCTCTCATCTCTTTGCCTTTATACTGGCTGCCCCCCCCCCCCCCATTCCTGAAATGCTTTCCCTCCTTATCTCTGCCTCCTGGCTGCCTTGGCTTCTTTCAGGACTCAGCTCAAGGCCAGATTTCTGCAGGAATGTGTTTCCAAGTCCCTCTATGTTCCCCTTTGAGATTACCTTCTACAGCTATCCCTTCTACATCTTGGGGGATTAGAGGCATAGAGCCCCTGTGATCTGGAAAATCTGTATAAAATTTTTTGGCTGTCCCTTCATAACAGAGAAGCCTGAATATTTTCTTTTTCTTTTATGGAGAGTTTAGTACCTTACTGTAAAATTTGCTTTGATATTATACAATACCATATATATATTTTATGCATTTTTGAGTTTTTACATTTTAAGTGTCATCTGCCAGCCTTTGCATTTAGTTGGTGGCTTCCACAAAACTCCCCCCAAATTCCCATTTAATTTCTTAATGCTGACCTGTGATATATCAAAACTGTAATGGATAAAATTGCGATGTGGAAGGGATAACTGTGTTTCTGTATATCTTGTATGTAAATAGTTACCTTCATGTTGTCTTCCCCATTGGAAGGTGAGCTCCTTGAGGGGAGGGATTTTGTTTTGCTTTCTTTGTGTTCCCAATGCTTGGCACAAATTCTAGGACACAATTAGTACTTAATAATGACTTGCTGGTATGTGCAACCTGTATCAAATTGCTTGCCTTCTCAATGAGGGATTTAGAGAATTTGGAACTCAAAATTTTAAAAAATGAATGTTAAAAATTGTTTTTATATGTAACTGGGGAAAAAGAAAATATTAAATAAAGATTAAAAAAATAAATACTTGTTGGCTGACTAGACCTGGCATTAGGCTTGTTCTTTATTCTCATTGCTTGTATTTACCCTCTAATCAGAAATTCACTTGTCTTAAGACCTGGCTTTTTCTCCCCTGGCATCTGCTCTATCACCATGATCAAGGCTACTCTTTAAAGACCTTATTTCATTATCCCTTTTGTACCTGTCTTGTAGACCTTAAAGCACTATATAAATGTGAGCCATTATTATTGAGGTGCAGGCTGGTGTGATGGAGAGAGCCCTGAACTTGGAGTCAGAGATGCATCATTTAACCTCTTGGCCCCAGTTGGCTCATCTGTAAAACTGAGAAAATAATACTTCTCCTACCTAACGTGGAAGAAGAGCATTTTTGTAGAGAAAGCATGTTGTTAAACCTTAAAACCTTATATAAATGTGAGCTATTGTCCCTCTTAGCTGGTGTGAATGTGAATCCAGAGTGAGAGCACTGAGAAAATGAATGACGTGGGCATTATCACACAGCTGGTATATGTCCGGGGCAAGTCTTGCACCAGATCTTCTTTTTTTTTCAAATGCTTTATTAACTTCTGATTTATATCATTAATTTCTGCCAGATTTTGAGTTAAAAATTTTCTCCCCATTTTCCCCATACTCACTGTACCAAAATAGCAGTCCCACAGGATATCCCCTCCTTCAATCTGTTCTCTCCAAGCATACCCCCTTAGACTTTTCCAGTAGGACATGGTGGATCTCTATACCCCAGTGCCTGTATATCTTATTTCCCAATTACATGTAAAATAGTATTAATAATTGTATATATATATATATGTATATTTAAACATTTGATTTTAAAACTTTGAATTCCAGATTCATTCCCTTCCTCCCTTGTCTCCCACCCTTACTGGGAAGATAAGCAGTTCAGTATAGGTTGTACATGTGTGGCTAATGCAAAACAATAACATAGTAGATATATTGTAAAAAACTGACTATATTTCCCTCCCTCCTAGCCCACCTCCCACTTGTTCTATTCTCTACTTTGATCCCGTCCCTTTTCAAAAGTGCGTGCTTCCAACTTCCCTCCCCCCCCCAGCCTGCCCTCCCTTCCATCATCCCCCCTCTCATCACCTTCCCCCCTACTCTCCTGGAGGGTGAGATACCCTATTTAGTGTGTATTTCATTCTCTCCTCAAGCCAAATTCAATGGGAATAAGGTTGACCCATTCCCTTTTGCCTTCCTATTCTTCCCCTCCATTGTAACCATTTTCCCTTGCCTCTTCTGTATGAGATAGTTTACCCCATTCTGTCTCTCCCCATCTCTTCTCATTATATTCCTCTCTCACCTCTTAATTTCACCTTTTAAGTATCATCCCTTCCTGTTAAATTGGTCCTGTGCTCTTTATCTATGTATACCTGTAAACATATATACACACATTCACATATGTATTCATATGCCCCTATACCCTCATATATAGACATATATATATTATATATATGTGTGTGTGTGTGTGTATATATATATATATATATATATATATATATATATATATATATATATTCCCTTCAACTACTGAGAAAAGTTTCATAAGTTACAATTATTGTTTTTCCATGTAGGAATGTAATAGTTCAACTTTGATAAGTTCCTTATAATTTCTTTTCCCTGTTTTACCTTCTCATGCTTCTCTTGCTTCTTGTGTCTGAATGTCAAATTTTCTGTTCAACTCTGGATTTTTCAGCAAGAATGCTTGAAAGTCCTCTATTCCACTGAGTGACCATATTTTCCCCTGAAACATGATACTCAGTTTTGCTGGGTAGGTGACTCTTGGTTTTAATCCCAGCTCCTTTGCCCTCTGGAATATCATATTCCAAGCCCTTTGATCCCTCAGTGTAGAAGCTGCCAGATCCTGGGTTATCCTGATTGTGTTTCCACAATACTAAAATTGTTTCTTCCTGGCTGCTTGTAATATTCTCTCCTTAATCTGGGAATTCTGGAACCTGGCTATAATATTTCTAGGAGTTTTCTTTTTGGGATCTTTTTCAGAAGGTGATCGGTACATTCTTTCAACCTCTATTTTGCCCCCTGGTTCTAAAACATCAGGGTAGTTTTCTTTAAGAATTTCTTGGAGGATGATTTCTAGGTTCTTTCTTTGATCATGGCTTTCACATAGTCCAATAATTAGTAATCAATAATTTCAGGTAGTCCAATAATTAATAATTAAATTATCTCTCCTGGATCTATTTTCCAGGTCAGTGGTTTTTCCAATGAGATATTTCACATTGCCTTCTATTCTTTCATTTGTTTGCATCTGTTTAACAGCATCTTGATTTCTCATCAAGTCACTAGCTTCCATTTGCTCCAATCTAATTCTGAAGGAATAATTCTCCTCATTGAGCTTTTGAGATTCTTTTTCCATTTGGCAAATTTGGCTTTTTAAGGCATTCTTCTCCTCATTGCCTTTTTGAGCCTCTTTTGCCATTTGAGTTAGTCTATTTTTAACGTGTTATTTTCCTCAGTCAGGCTGTTGACTCTCATTTCATAATTTTCTTACATTGTTCTCATTTCTCTTCCCAATTTTTCCTCCACATAAGAATATCTGCTTCTTAAGGTCCTCTATGGCCTGTAACTAGCTCGTATTTTCCTTTGAAGCTTTTGGTGCAGGAGTTTCGACTTCACTGTCTTTCTCCTGTTCCATGTTTTGATACTTTTTGTCCCCTTAAATAGGAGTCTAATGTTGGATTCTTCTGTTTGCTTTTCTTCCTTTGCCTGGTTATGTCGCCCCTCAGCCACTTGTCCCCTGGGCTTTTTGCCACAGTAGGACCCTGCCACCAGACAGGGGAGCTTTTGTACCAAATCCTGGGGTTTTCTCAGCTGCCGGAGGTATTAGTTGGGTGCCCTCTCTGAAGCCTCCACACACTCTGGCAAACTGGTCATACACCCCAGGACCTCTACCCTAGACCACAATCCATATCCAAGCAGGTGAAAGGAAGAGCGATTACCCCTCAGACTGGTGCTTGGTCCCCCTACAGTCTGCAGGCCAGGAGCTCTAGCTGCCACATGTGGCTGCGGCTGCAGGGCCGTGGCATCTCAGCAGCTTCTTGTCCTGTGGGCAAAAGCCAAGGCTCTCCCAACTACTGGTCCCAAAGTCCACACTGCACTGACCTCTCGCTTTGTCCTTCACATCTATGTGTTGATAATTCAGGAAACAGCCACAGCTGATCAGGCCCACCCTGGGGCTAAAACCTTGGAGTGGGGCTGGGCTCCTGCACCAGATCTTCTTAACTCCAAAATTGGCCTAGTTTTAAGGGTGAAAGGAATCTTAGTGATCACATAGTCTCTGCTTAATTCTGTGAATCAGAGATGTGAGCAAAACATTTAAAAAAATTGAATTAGTGACAACATATGGACTAGTAAGCTGGCAGTGCCTAACCCGCTCTCCCTAGCTCCTATGGCCTGCCTGTTGTGATGCTAGCAGTCTTGGGTCACTAAAATGCTTCTATATCCCTCACACATAAGTATTTCTGGTCATTCAGTCCACTAAGAAAAACAAAACAAAGGAAACCAAAAAACACTTGGATGCTCCCATGCAGTCTAAACCTCCTGTTTTACAGATGAGGAAACTGAGGCCCAGGGTTGTGAAGGGACTTGCCCAAGGTCACACCGACTATTAATGGATGAGCTTGGACTAGAACCAGGATCTTTTGATTCTCAGGCCAGGACTTTTTCAATACAGCCTTAACCCCTTCTCTCCAAGTTCCTCCCCTCCTCTCTATCACCCCAAGTTAGTTTTTGGGCATGAAGCTAGTAGATAGGGTTCCAGGTGGATAAAAAATAAAAAGAAAGAAGAGATAAAGAATTTTTGAAATGGACACATCAGCCTTTCTCTTGTTTGTGGGTAGTTAGTTTGTTCCCATGCTCATTGCTGCTGAGGCATTACCTGTCACTTAACCCATGGCAAGCCCTTCCTTCAATCCCTTCACTGCTTCCATGATACTTTCTTCATCAGGTGTAAGCTTCTGGATAGGAAGTCCTTCCTGCATTTGTTTCTTTCTTCCTGAATCCCTTACCGAAATACATATTACATATATATAGTGCTGGCAGAGTACTGTGCTAAGCGCTGTGGGTGATGCAAAGATAATTCCTGCCCTCAAAGAGCTTATAACCTAGAAGACTTTTAGGGATAGGTAAAAAACCAATGTAATGAAAATTAGAATATGATGAATGCATAAAAGAAGTATAGCTGGGTTATGAGAGTAATAATTAGCATTTACTTGGCACTTTAAGGTTTGCAAAACACTTTACGAATTTGAGGATCACTTGATCGTCATGACAACTTTGGAAGAAGGTACTATTGTTATCCCCATTTTGCTGATGAGGAAACTAAGGCAGACTGAAGAGGTGTGACCCATAAAAGATCACACAGCTACTAAGGCTATGAGGCTGGATTTGAGCTTGGGTTTTCCTGGCTATGGGTTCAGTATTCTATCCACTCTACTGCCTAGATGCCTCTAATAATGGTAATAATTTACATTCCTTTATAGAATTTTAAGCTTCATAGTGCATCATCTTCATATTAACTTATTGAGATAGGTGGTACAAGTATTGTTATCCCTAATTTAAAGGTGAGGACAATGAGGCTCACAGGGACTTGCCCAGAGTCACCCAACAGACAAGTTTCAGGTATGAGGGTTGAACTCAGGACTCCATCCAGTGTTCTTTCCTCTGTATCTCAGAAACTTATCTGCTAGTTTTCTATAATTCACTTCATCCTCATTTTCAGTTACTGTTAGCTGATTGGTGTAGCCCAACCCTCCTCCATGTAATACAATTACTCATCTATGTCCCATCTTTAACCTATAGTGTCCCTAATGACTGTCCATATTATAGGCTGTTATTTTATCCTGTTAATACACAAAAGGCCTACTCCTTTTCTTGCTGTAGCTGGAAGGAAGTAACTCCAAGGTGTGAGACACCAAGTAGACCATTTGCCTTCTTACTCACAAGGTGGTTTGGTTTTTGTTTTTTGCTTTTTGGAAGGGGGAGGGTAGGGCAATTGGAGTTAAGTGACTTGCCCAAGGTCACACAGCTAGTTTTTGTGGTAAGTGTCTGAGGCTGGATTTGAACTCAAGTCCTCCTGACTCCCGTGCTGGTGCTCTATTTACTAGGCCACCTAGCCACCTCTAAGGTGTTTGTTTTGGGGAGGAATGAGGAATATGCGCTTTCATGGAAGTAGGCACCACTCAGCAGATTCAGCAAATTGTCTCTAAGTTCTAGTCTGAGAGAGTTGCTCAGAATGCCCAGAGGTTGAGTGACTAATCCATGGCCACACAGTTATCCTTTATCCAGTGCAGGGCGACTTGAATCCATGTCTTCTGGACCACAAAGCTGTCCTCTTATCCATTAGTTCATGCCTCTTCTCCTATGACACAGGCATACACATGCAAGTACACAAATAAGCTGTATATATTCTAACACTCACAGGGCGTTGGGTATATCTAACCAACTATTTATTGAGTGAGTGAGTGAATGAATGAATCTTAGTTATTAGACTATGAACTCTTTGAGTACCGAGAGTAATGAAGAACTCTAACCATTCTCCTTATAGCACTCAAGGCCATGCTATATACTGAGAGGATGCTTTGTAGTTAGATGTTAATTGAATTGAGTTTCCCTGCCTTCCAGGAGTATTATGCAGCTAATTAGAGTGAAAAGCTAAAACAAAACAAGAAAAACCCAACCAAAGGGACCTTGTGATGAGCTATGAATAGCTCAGATAGAGATACCATTTAAAACAAAAATATCATTGTTGTCACTGTTACTACCACAGATCTTGATTCAAAAGACATTCTACCAGATCTGGGATGAGGCTGTTGGCTCTTGGCTCGAGGTATGGATGATGCTTGTTAGTGCTTGCAGGCTCCTTCAGGGACCAGAATTGGCTGGTGTTTGTAAGGAAGAGTCCAACCCCATGGAGATGGGTCATGTATCTATCATATTCCACACAGTGGCTGCTCCAAAACTCTCTTCAAGCCTCTCAACACCACATGTTTTCCTTACTGCTGAGAGGAATACCTTACCTCATACTTTACTGAGAAAATAATAATAAAATAGCTAATATTTACATCATACCTAGTATGTCCCAGGAACTGTGCTAAATGCTTTAGATTTATTGTCACATTTGGTTCTCATAGTAACTGTGTGAGGTAGGTGTGATTATTACCTCCATTTTACAGATGAGAAAACTGAGACAAATAGGTGAAATAACTTGCTTAGGGTCACATAATTAGTCAGGGTCTAAGCCTGGATTTGAACTCAGGTCTTCCTGATTTCAGGTCCAGTACTATTTATTGCACCACCTAGCTGCCTCCATTCAAACTGAGACCATTTACTGTGAGCTTCCTTTCTTTCCCTTTCTATATTTCAAAATCCCTTGGCTTCATTCCCCATTCTTTCTTTCTTTACTTTAGTGTCTGATGAAAATCACAAAATCATGGGATTGTAGGTTTAGAAATGATATTAGAGTACGCTGAGTCCATCTGCTTCTTTTATAGGCGAGGAAACTGAAGCACAGGGAGCCTACATGAATTGCCTGAGTCACGTTGCTAGTAAATATCTGAGATGGATTTTGAACCTTGGTCTTGAGTGATCCACTGTCCTTTGCACTATACCATGCTGCCTCTAAAACCAAACCATACCAAACTAAACTAGAAGGAAGCCTTTTCCTTGCTAATTATGACTTCTCTACTTATATTCTTGACCCTGTTTCCCCCTGCCACCTACAGCAGTTTGTCCCAGTGATAATTCTTCCTCTAGAAAGTTCAGTGTTTCCTTATCTGTTTCATTCCGTTTCCTACAAACATGCCCAGGTCTCCTCTATACTTAAAAAAAGCCCACCAATTTGACTCTACCATCTCATTATACCATTATCCTAAAGGATGATCCTCTTGCATTTCATAGCCAAACTTTTTGAAAATGATATCTGTGCTCATTGCATTTATTTTCTCTCCTTTTATTCACTTTTCATTCTCTTGCAATCTGGCTTTGGACCTCATCACTCAACGGAACCTACTTTCTTTAAAGTTATTAATAATCTCTTAGTTGTTAACATCCAGTGGCCTTTTCTTAGTTCTCATTTTTCTTGAACTCCATGTAGCCTTTGACTCTGATGACCACCCTTTCCTCCTGGATCTTCTTTCCCCTCTGGGCTTTTGTGACATTGCTTTCTCTTGATGCTCTTTCTACCTGTCTAGTCTCTCCTCAGTTTTCTTTGCTTGATCAATATTAGTGTTCTGCCTCTAAGCTGTGGAAATATTCAAAGGGTCTGCCTTGGACCTTCTTCTCTTGTCTCTTTATACTCTCTCAGTACTTCCATCAACTCCTGTGGACTCAATGATCATCTCTATGCAAATGACTCTCAGGTCTATATACCCAATCCCAAGTCTCTTGAAATTCATTCTTACATAAACTACTGTTGCAGGCATCTCAAACTCAGAATGTCCCAAACAGTGCTCATAATACATCCCACCCCTCAGCGCATTCATCTTCTGAATTATCTTATTTTCTGCTGAGGGCAACATTTTACTTCCATACACTTAAGAGTAGTTCTCACCTCCTCACTCTAATGCTCATATCCAAACTACTTGTCAAGTTCTGTTAAATTTACCTCTACAACATCTTTCATATCCATTTTATTCTTGCCACTCATATAGCCACTACAAGCATTTAGGCCCTAATTGCCTTTCCCTTATACTATTGTAATTTTCTTTTAATGGATCTCTTTTCCTCCAGTCTCTCTCTTCTTCAATTCATATTTCATGTAGCTGCCAAAATGATATTTCTAAAAATCTCAGGTCTAACAATGTCTCTCCTCTGCTCAAAAAAGTTTCAATGGTCCTATATGGCCTCTAGGGTCCACTCAAACAACTACTCTGTTTGGCACTTAGAGCCCTTCAAAATCTGATTCCAGCTACCCTTCCAGGATAATTAGACATTAGTCCCTTCATGTGCTCCATGGTCCAGACAAACTGGTCTTCTTGCTGCTGCTCACATATGAAATTCTTCTTCTCTTTCCATGCCTTCACACACCTGGTCCCTTTGCCCTTCCACAATGTTTTGGTTGCATCCCCTCCTTATCTCTTAGACTCCTTGGCTTCTTTCAGAGCTTGACTCAATTGCCACTTACTACATAAGACATTTTAATAATCTCTTCCTTGCCTCCCCAACCCTGTCACTCCAGTTGCCAGGGATATCCTTTGGAAATCATCTTGTATTTGCTTTGTTTTGCATTCACTTATATTTATATGTTTTGTTTTCCCTGATATACTGTGAATTTTTTAAGCCTAGGACCTGCTTTGCTTTTGTCTTGGCATCTCAAATGCCTAGCACTGAACTAGTAAGTGGTACAAAATAAGGACTTTTATTAAAATTCTTCCTTATTGATTGATTGATATACCAGTCTAAAGTTCCTGCTCTTCTCCCCCATCCTCTGGGATTCTCTCAATTCATCCTACACAAGATAGTGAATACACCTCCTATGGTGTAATGTTAATTATCTAAAAGCTTCTTTGGCTCCCAAACCTTCAAATTCCCTAAACTCTCAGTCTTTGTCTCTTCCGTCTGTTGCTCTCCCAAGCCAAACAACTAATTATTCACATCTGGTACAATCCCTCAGGCTTTCTACCTAGATTCTTCTGCCAGATGCCTAGTCACCCATCCTAGAAGGCATTTGAAGTCAGGAATGGGGGAAGATATGGGGTTGTGCAAAGTCTGGCTAGGATTGTGAACTATCTGTGCTCTTCATCCTGTCTTATATTAGTCTCGAATTGTTTTGTAAGAGTATGACATAGAGATTGTGGTGAGTAGGATGATTCTGTCCTCAACAATGATAGGAAAGTTTGAAAGTAGGGAGCATTTGGGAAGAAAGAGAAAAAGAATCAGTTCTGTTTCAGACATGTTGGATTTGAGGTGTCTACATGATATCCAGTTTGAGATGTCCAAGAGGTAATTGGAGACACATGACTATAGTTCATTGGAGAGACTAGGGCTAAATATATAGGTCTCTGAATCAACTGCATGGAGATGAAAATTGAACTCATGATAGCTGAGAAGATTATCAAGTTAAATCATATAGAGGAAAAAGAAAAGGGGGCCTAGTGTAATAGTAATGAAATCTGAATATCCCTTTGTATTGCCAAGCTAACAAGTACTTAACACTTAGTTTCAAATTAAGCCTCTGTAAAGAAACAGGAAGTATGAACCCTGTTGCTGATGACAGGAAGGGGCTGAACAGGGAGGAGCTAATAGTGTATAAAAGGAAAAGCCCCTCAGAATTTCTTGGGGTAAGCATTGTGGAGGCAGAGCAGCTGCTTCTGGGGGTGGGGAGGAGAGAGAGAGACAGAGAGAGAGAGAGAGAGAGAGAGAGAGAGAG
>NW_027187419.1:7331278-7350736 GCF_028583685.1 Petaurus breviceps papuanus | reverse complement strand
CTACATCTTTCTCTCTACCTTTTGCTGAACTATGAGGTGAAGTCCTCAAATGAGAAGGTGAGAGAGGGGGTGCTATAGGAGACTTGAAGAGAAATGGGAAGGTTTTAAAAGTCAAAGTAGAGAGTGGGATAAGGAACCAATTAGAAAGGAATAAAATGTTTGCCTAGTGACAGTGATGACACAGGTAAGATAACATGAATTTGTAGAGAGTCTAATCAGTATGGTTTCCTTATTTCCTCCAGCTCTTTAAAACAGAATGTGAATAGGCTGGAATGTCCCAGATGATGGGAATAATCCATGGTTAGATTAGGTGTTGCAAGGCATAGTCAGTGATAGGGCAACAAATGGAAAGAATGTGAGGCCGGCATTGAATTCATTGAGGAAAGAAGAATGCCCTGAGAGTTGATGAGTATCCCTGCTATAGGTGATACTCCATTAGAGTCCTCTGATGCCATGTTATAGTAGACAAGTGATCCTGGGTTCTTAAATGCCACAGCAGCAGCAGAGCCCAAGCTCTAGGAAGGCCTACCAAGCTGGGAATGTTTTTGAGCAGTCTGGCTATGTTTGGAGAGATTTGTCACCAGATTAGCATCTGGGTGATGAATTTTTCAGCCACAACAATTTATGAAGGCCATCTGTTAGTGCTTCAATCTATATTGATGGAGGAAGTTCCCATACCTATGATAGTCACAGAAACTTAAAATATTAAAGAAACCCTTCCTAATGAAGCACATAGTAGTTACTAATTATAAATTTGTTGGGTGAGCACATAGTAGGTATTCAGTAAATATTTACTGACTATCTTTGGAGGAGAGACTGGAGTGACCAGAAAAAATGGGAAGTAATTGATTTCATTTCAATTTAACTTCAACTCAATTCAAATATTTGTTAAGCTCCTTCTTTGAACATGTACATGTACATGTACATTTTTATGCTGTGTGGTAGAGAAATAAAGACAAAAATGAGACAGTCCTTGTTCTCAGAGAGCTTATAATCTAAAGGAAATAGTAATTGGTAGCATTTTAAGGTTTAAATGCAGTGGTTTCTGCATAACAGCTCCTTGAGATAGATAGAACAAGTATTATTAGCTTTATTTTACAGATAAGAAAACTCTAAATGAATGCTCAGAAAGCTTAGATGGTTTGCCAAGGTCACTTACCTTGAGTGTCAGCCCTGGAACTCCAACTCTGATCTCCTGATTCCAAACCAAATGATTTTTTTCTCTTCCTCAAGTAATCCTGAACGTTCTTCATGTTTCTTTTTGGGACTGGATGTTGGGTAGCTAGTGGGATGATGAGGATTGAGTCTCCATATATACCAGGCAAGGGAATGACCTTGATAAATAGGCCCAAGAGTAACCTGCCTTTTCTTGGGTCTAAGTGACTGCACTGAGCCTGAAAAAGCTAGAACTGTTGCAACTACAGACTAAATAAATATCTCTTTTCTCAAGGAAAAAAAAAGCAATTTTAATGACCTACAGAATTCAGAATTTTCTGGCTGGCCAAGCCAGGAGTGGAGGTGGGTTAGGGTCAGATTCTATGGGAG
Source organism: Petaurus breviceps papuanus (assembly GCF_028583685.1). Classification (NCBI taxonomy): domain Eukaryota; kingdom Metazoa; phylum Chordata; class Mammalia; order Diprotodontia; family Petauridae; genus Petaurus; species Petaurus breviceps. The sequence continues at coordinate 7,349,191 of NW_027187419.1, read as the reverse complement.
GTCTAGTGTGGAATGAATGTAGCCCCTACAGCCTCTCATGGGCAGGGGAAGAGGAAGGAGGTTGGAAGGATATTCAGTGCTTTTCATCCAAGTTGCTCAGGCAGAAGTTGGCAGGAGCAAACCTCACTGTTCACATCCTCTCATCCAAGTCCTGGTCACCCCTAATCAGTGACCGCCTGTGCAGCCGGTTCCTGTAGCACCAGGTTGTTGATGTAAAATGTAAATCATGCATCTAATAAAGCGGACAGACAGCTAGCAACATGCTGGTGAGAAAGGGGAAGTGGATTGGAGAGCCTGCAGGGAGCTGGCCACCCAAAGGCACAAATAACAAGGCCCCCTAATGAATGCTGTACTTTCCTAGGCAGTTGAAAAGGACGCTTATCCTGCTCGGTGGCTGGCACTGTGGGATGGGTAAGAAGTAGCCACTGCATGAAAGGAACTCTGCAGGGAGGTAATGATGGCTGAGACCGCAGAGACTTCACATGCACCCTAGAGTTAGAACCAATTATTCTGGGCTTTTTTCCTTCCACACCAGACTGGCAGCAATAAAATGACCAAGTTTCCTACAAGAACTAGATTGAATAGCCTTGTCCTGCTATGACTTGGGACTGCAGGGGAGACATGGTCATTATTCACCAGCCTCTAGGCAGCTGCTTCATTAGCATCCTCAGGTACCCTCTTCTCCAGTGGCAGTATCAATGACAAGCATCATCTCCACTGGAGGGGAACCTTTCTTTTCAGAACCTTTATGTGACCCCCTGCTCCCCAACCATGACATTTCTGTCATTATTAGGGAGTTAAGGAATATCCTAAGGAAGTTTATTTTAGCTGGAGAGGCAGTGAATAGAATGGAAAGAACATGGGCCTTGGAGAGAAACAGTGTGGTGTCACGGTAAACCTACTGTTTCTAGAGATGGAAGACCTGGGTTTGATTTTTGATTCTGACACTAGCTTTGTAAATCTGGGCTGGGCTCAATCACTCTCAGCCTCAGTTTTCCCATCTATAAAATGGCAATGATGATAATATTTGCCCTGGTGACCTTGACCTCACAAGGGCATTGTGCAGCAAATATTTTGTGATGGATAATTATGTAAATAAAAGTGACTGTTTTTACAAGACCTGTGTTTGATTTTCATTTGTCACACAAGCTGTGTGGCAGTGGGCAAGTAATTTCATTTCATTTTTTTTTTTGCTTTTTTGGAGGGCAATTGGGGTTAAGTGACTTACCCAAGGTCATATGACTAGTTTTTGTGTTAAGTGTCCGAGGTTGGATTTGAACTCAGGTCCTTCTGACTCCAGGGCTGGTGCTCTATTTACTGTGCCACCTAGTCACCCAAGCCATTTCATTTCTTAGCCTCTGTTTCCTCATGTGTAGCATAACCTGGCCCCTTCTTACCTTTCCAGTTTTCTTATTCCTTCCTGTTTCTCCACATACAGTTGGAACCAGTGACCCTCAGCTCCCTGCTGGTCAATTAAATAACACTCCCTATTCACACTTCAGGCATTATTACTTCTTGTCCCAGATGCCTGGTACTCTTTCCCTCCTCATTTCTGCCTCCTGCTTCCCTCACCCCTTACTTCCTTCAAGTCTCAGTTAAAATCATACCTTCTGCAAGATGTTTTTCCTATTCCTTCTTAATCTATTGTTGTCGTTCAGTCATTTTCAGTCACGTCTGACTCTTCATGACCCCATTTGGGGTTTTCTTGGCAAAGATACTGGAGTGGTTTGCCATTTCCTTCTCCAATTCATTTTATAGATGAGGAAACTGGGGCAAACAGGGTGACTTGCCCAGGGTCACACAGCTATTAAGTGTCTGAGGTCAGATTTGAACTCCTAAAGTTGAGTCTTCCAGACTCTAGGCCTGGTATGCTGTCCACTGCACCACCTAACTGCCCTTCCTTGGTCTTAACACTTTCCTTCTGAGATTATCTCCTCTTTATTTGGTGCACACACACACGTATAGATATACACATACATATATATATATATATATATATATATATATTTGTATGTAGTTGTTGGCATGTTGTCTTTTCTCATTAGACTGTAACCTCCTTGAAGGCAGGGGCTATTTTTTTTTTTTTTGCCTTTCTTTGTATTCCTAGCACTTAGCATATTGTAGGCGATTAATAAATATTTTTTGACTTGACTGCCTACATTAAAGCTGTGAAGAAAGCACTTTTTCTAATATAGAGACCATGTAATATTGAACAACTCAAGAATAAACTGCTAAGTACAAAAAGTGTGCCATAAGTCTTAATTGTGATGTTACTTCAGATTTATTAACCTGTTTGGTTTGTCCTGCTGTTACCTTTGTTTTTTTTTTTTTGTGCCTTTGGTCCTGCCTGTTCAGATTATTTTCAGGTAAAATATCTTCCCAACGTTAGTTGTCTATGTATTAGGAGTAGCAATATATCAACTTCGATATTTATCAGTTTTATGCATTCTTTCCATTTTTTCTTGCATATTAGAGGAAGAACTATCTTTAGCACTTTTTGCCTATGCCCTTGATTCTATCTACTACTGTTTCCTCCAGGAATTCACTTCATCTAACATTCACTCACTTTTGAGGATCTTCAATCTCTCTCCCTCTACTGCCTGCAAACATGCCCATGTTTTTCCAATGGCTAAATCTATCTTTTGACCTTTTTATTCTTTTAAATTACTATCCTATTTGTCTCCTTACCACTTCTAAATTTAGTGGAAAAGTGTCTGGTGCCCAAAGCTTCTACTCCACCTTCATCTTATTCCTTAACCCTGGTTTTTGTTCCATGATGCAATCAACATAATTTTCTCAAAGTTCATGATTAATCTCCTTATTGCTAAATCCAACAGAATTTTCTCTTCTTTCACTTTGCTGCAATGTTTGATGCTATTGACCCCCTTTTGATCTCTCCTCTTGATTTTGATATTATAGTTCCTTTGATTTTCCTTTTATTTGTCTAGTTCTTCTCTATGTCTTTCACTGCTTCTTCTTCGTCTCCCCTGTCCCTTAATGTGAAGGTTCCTAAAGTTTCTGCCCTTGACTTTTCCTTTTTTTCCTTCTCTATCTCCAGCTTATCTTTTGGCAGTCTCATTCATTCTTATGACTTTATTTACTTCCTCTCTGTAGATGATTTTCATCCCTGAACTCTCCTTTACTCTCCCAAACCATATTATCAATTACCTGAAGGCCATTTCACCTGGATACAGAAGCTTAAACTGAACATGTCCAAAATTGTCCCCTTAAACCTGCATATATGTTGATTTCTACATTCTTGTTTAGTGGTACAATCATTTAACCAGACTCCTATGTTTGTAATTTTAGGATGATTGGAGAGGAAGGGGAAAACTGAGCTCTCTCTCTCTCTCTCTCTCTCTCTCTCTCTCTCTCTCTCTCCCTCTCTCTCTCTCACTTTTGTCTTCTCTGCCAAGGGCAATGATCTTTGAACTGAAAAAGGCAGGAAAAATACCTAAGAAGGAGTTAATATCCCAAACAAGGGAACATTTTAATGAATTCAAGTCACCCGAGATGTATTTCATCCTATGGAAAGGAATGGAAAGTATGTCTGCTGAGCTAGTGTCAATGATCTTTGAATGGAAAGTAGAAGCACATGTTGCCATGATTGTCATGAAAGGGACAATCTCATTGGCTGCTTGCACCTTCTCCTTCCCCAAATGATTTTGTACCTAATTTGTATCTACTTTATATATGCCTCTATATGTACACGTTTTCTTCTCCTGCTAGACTGGAAGCTCTATAAAGGCAGGTACTGTTCAACTTTTGTTTTTGTGTCCTTAGTGCCTAGCACAGTACCTGCACCATGATTGTTGTTTTAATAAACTCTTGACTTTCTATGTTTCTTTCTTTCTTTCTTTCTTTCTTTCTTTCTTTCTTTCTTTCTTTCTTTCTTTCTTTCTTTCTTTCTTTCTTTCTTTCTTTCTTTCTTTCTTTCTTTCTTTCCTTTCTTTCTTTCATGTTTCCTTCTCTCTGCATTATTTAGATATTATTCTATATTCCTTCTCTCTGCATTATTAGATATGAGGTATTAGATGGGTCCCCTCTCTGAGGTCTCACACTCTCTGGCAAGCTGGACACACCCCCCAGGACCTCCACCCTAGACTGCAATCCAGATCCAATCAGGTTAAAGCAAGAGCGATTACCCCTCAGACTGGTGCTTGGTCCCCCTATGCTCTGCAGGCCAGGAGCTGAAGCCGCCATGTGGAGCTGGCAGGCTGTGCCAGAGTCTCAGTGGTTTCTCGCCCCGGGGGTAAAAGCCACGCACTCTCACTTACTGGGTCCCAAAGTCCAGACTGCACTGGCCTCTCACCTTGTCCTTCGCATCTGTGTATTGATAAATCTGGAAACGGCCACAGCTGCTGCTGATCTGGAGTCCCTCTGGCAGGTGGCTGGTCAGGCCCGCCTTGGGGCTAAAGCCTCGGCCTGGGGCTGGGTTCGGCTCCCAGAGCGCTATGCTAGCCAATTCCTGCCAGCCTGCCAGGCTGTCCTCAGCAGGAGGTTAGCTTCTCTGTGTCATTTTGTGGGTTCTGCAGCTCCAAAGTTTGTTTAGAGTCCCCTTTTTACATGGATTGGGGAGGGTGGAAGCCAGAGCCACGGGAAGGTCGTGCTTCTACTCCGCCTTCTTGGCTTTGTTCTATGTTTCCTTCTTTCTTTCTTTTTTCCTTTTGGAGTGGGGGAAGGCAGGGCAATTGGGGTTAAGTGACTTGCCCAAGGTCACACTGCTAGTAAGTTGTGTTTTTTTTTTTTTTTTGCTTTTTGGAGGGCAATTGGGGTTAAGTAACTTGTCCAAGGTTACATGGCTAGTTTTGTGTGTGTGTGTGTGTGTGTGTGTGTGTTAAGTGTCTGAGGCTGGAACCAAACTCAGGTCCTCCTGACTCCACGCCAGCACTTTATTCACTGTGCCACCTAGCCGCCCCACTGCTAGTAAGTTTTAAGTGTCTGAGGTTGGATTTGAACTCAGGTCCTCCTGATTCCAGGGCTGGTGCTCTATTCACTGTACCACCTAGTCGCCCCTGTACTATACTTTCTATTTCCATTGCTACCATCCTTATATAGACCTTTATTATCAGACTACATGCTGGTTTTCTAAATAGTTTTTCCTCTTCTCAGACCCCTCCCTCCCATCCCTATCCTTCCTACCATTACCAAATAAATAATTCACTGAACAGAACCATTCATGGTACTCCTTTGTTCAAAACCTGTGATGGCTCACAGTTATCTGATAACCCTTAATCTATAGTCTGGCATCAACCTAGCATGGCAACTTGATTTCATGTTCTCTTCCGATTAGTTTAAATTTTAGACAAACCAGGCTATTTGTGACTGCCATCTCTGTAGTCCATTCCTCCTTTGTCTCAGTCTTCTTGCTTTCTACCTTTGTTCATGCTTAGAATGACCTCCCACCCCTTCTTGACTCACCTACCTTTGTGAAATCTCACCCCTCCTTTTAAGCCCCTCTCCCTTCCATAAAGACTTTACCGATCCCCCAGTTGACAATTTGGTAATCATCTCTCCCTTATTTGATCTTACATGATGGTGTCTTGGTTCCCTCTCCTGCATGCGTCTTGTATCATTTTCTGTGTTAGTTATTTGTGTACCTCGTGCTATTCCCCTACTAGATGGCAGAAGACAAACACAGTACAGGACGTTATCATAAACATGTACTTAATCATTGTTTCTCTCTTGGGAGCCAGCCTGGGGTTCTTCTTTAGTAGGAACCTAATAAACATATTGTTAAATTCATGAAAATGTATGGACCAGCTGTCTTGAGTTTATTTCATCTGATTCTTTCTTTTCTCTCAAAGGAACCAGTCCATGCTCAGTTCTCTACTGTCTTCTGAAAGAATCACCCTGTCTCTGCTTTTCTCCCAGAAACCCCTCTTGATCTGATTATCTGATCTGCCCTTTAAAGTGGAGGCATGTGGAGGTAATGTGTCTGCCCCAGTAGACTCCAATCCTCCATTCACATCCTCTTCTCTCTGGGTGAACAACTTGGCATCTTATGATCTCTTTCCCTCAAGGAGTCAGACTACCTTTACCAGTAAAGCAAATATGTGTTAGACAAAATTAAATCATCAAACAAACATGGGTTAAGCAAAGGTTGAACACAGATAGCGCAGACTCATCATACACCAAACAGCCTGAAAACTGCTGAACGGAAAATATATTAATGAGTTTCTCACAGCCAGCTCCCTAACCAGGAGTTCTTTGACTTAGTGGGAGAAGGGGTAGGTGGGCCATGGCAGCACAGAGGTTAGCCTGAAGTAGGGGAGGGTCTACTACAGTGGGACAGCTATTCAGCAGGGGTAGAGTAAGGGTTTGAAAGGCAGAGAAGAGAACAGTCTGCCTGTGGATTCAATCATGTTAGTAAAGAGCATGGCCAGTCCCCTAGAGAGTCTGACAGCATGTCCCTCAGGGTTGGGCCATGAGGACAAGGCTTATCCTAGGTAATGGATACCTTGGTGATTATACTGTGGTCATGGGCACTGTAAGGAGAATGGGATCCAGCAGGACAGTACAGAAGACCAGAGGGCATGAGGCATGGGATTGGTGGTCTACAGCCCCTGTGGGGAGGAAGGCCTTCCCAGGGAGGAAGCAGGCTCCCTTGAGGACAGTAGCCTGGGTCAAAGTCTGGCCTGCTGCACCAAAGTTGCCTCTGTTCACAGAGTGGTTGGGTGGGTATTGTAGAGAAGAGCAAACATAGAGACAATCTTCTAAGAAGCCAATGGATCTGGCCCAAAAGATGTACATTCTTCTTGTTTGCACATAGAAGAGCATTCTTTAGGGATTCTGAACTTAAGTTTACAGACCCAAAATAGGGCATAGTGGTCTTGGTGCCCTGAGGTGCCTGGAGGAGGCTGCATGTGTTCAATACAATTACTCCCTTGTTGAATGTTCCAAATTGGCAAAGTTCTAAATTTGAAGTCAGTTATTATTGATTTTTTTTAAACAGAAAAGGAAAAAAAGTCTATCTGCTTGGAGATTGGTTTCCTTCATTTCTTATTCTAGGTCATGCTTATGGCTTTCCTAGCCTGTAGTGTGGAGCTGAGGAGTGCCAGGAACAGATTTTATTGATGGCTATACAAGTGGAAACAAAATTTATTATTTATTTTCTGATAAAGATGAATAATACATATTATTATATATAATATATATATAGATACATAATATATATTATATATATACATAAATTATATGGCCAATAGTATATAATAATGTATGTTATATCATATATGTTTAAGTTGCTTTTTTCGAATAATGACTAAAGTGTTCATTTTGTTAGTCAATAGGTAAAAGATGAAAAGTAGAAGGAAGTAGGGAAAGAAAAATGACCGTTGATTGCATTTTACAGTAAATAAAGTGCTTTACTATTCATTTCCTCATTGTCCACATTTAATAGATAGAGAAACTGAGGGTCAGAGAGATGAATGGATGGAGCCAAGGCCATTTGGCTAGCAGCAGAGTAAAGGCCTAGTTGTACCTTGCTTTTTGAGTCTAGCCCCAACCAGTACAGACTTACACCTAATCTCACCAGAATCCAGTTTCTGATGTAGCTCCAACAGCACTTCCCATTTTTGTCTATACTTAATGTCCACTCTGCTGGTCTCTTTTTGATATTTCCTGTCCAGCATCTCTGACCTGCCAGTCTCACACCTAGCTAGCTGTGCAGACTTCAAATTCCCACCAATTGTTGGTAGTCTGTCCCTGCTTTACACTTTGTCTTCAGCACCTTTTAGCCCATCTGTAATGGTAATGGTAATTTGAAGATCTTCCCTGTCCCTTAATAAGCCTAAGGGAATCTGAAGACTTTCCCAGATTTGAAGATTTTCCCTGCCCCCTAATAGACTGAATGTAATCACATGGAGCCTGTGGCGGGAGGAGTTTACTGAAGGGTGGAGCAGAGACCACAGGAAGCTGGGAGTCAGACCAGTTAGAGCTGGAGGGAGGAGAGGATAAACCCAGGGAGACAGCCAGGCTTGTGAGTGTTGGTTTGTGGGAAGGTTAAAGGATGGTGTGGCTCTCTGCTGTGTTGTGATGTATTAACTTCTATATTGCTATGATGAATTTGATTTCCTACTGTTGGGATTTGGTTTTCTGGTGTCTGAATAAATGTTTTGCTTCTGTCTTCTATATGGTAAGTCTGTTATATTTTGTGATTGAGAGCTATGCTAGCATATTTACTGTCCCTGTTAGTGCTGTGAATATTTCATTGCTGTTACACCATCCCTCCATAATTAAAACCACCTATAGGGCCTTATGTAGAAGTAGGGATATACAGTCTATGTACATTTAATTTTTTTATAATACTTGCTAATGTGTTAAAGAGCTTAATGTCTGTCTTTCAAAACCTAATGACTCAAATGATTCCCTTTGAATTAATCTTTTTTGAAGGGACTGGAGTATTTATATTGAAGAAGCATGATGTGTAACTTTATTTCTTGGGGTAGGAGGTCTCCAACCAGCCCAAAACTGGTTCTTGGTAGAACCAACAAACTTCCTACCTAATAAAATTATTTTTTTTCAAGTAAAACACAGATTTAGAAACTAGAGCAGGCTCCCCACCCCTGAATTAGAGTCTCACTAGTTTCTACCTTAGGAAGTAGTTGATTCTCTCTCACTAGAAGTCTTCAAGCAGAAGCTAGCTGCAAATAGTACCTATAAGTATTTAGTTATTAATTGGACTAGGCAGGTAGGTGGCACAATGGATAGAGGGCCTGCAGTCAGGAAGACCTGAATTCAAATCTGATCCCAGACACTTAATAGCTGTGGGACCCTAAGCAAGTCACTTAACCCTGTTTGCCTCAGTTTCCTCATTTGTAAAATAAGCTGGGGAAGAAAATTGCAAACCACTCCAGTATCTTTGCCAAAAAAAAAAACTCCAAGTCGAGTCATGTAGAGTTTGATACAACTGAACAATTGTTTATGATTCCTCTGATGACCTCAAAAGTTCTTTCTAACTCTGAGCTTCTGTAATTCCAGAAGGGCAGAAGTTTTCTAGTGTTCAGTGAAAACAGAACAGAGCCAGCCCATTTAGGGGGCATGTGGTAGGGAAAAGAGTTCTGGTGTTGGAGAACTCATGCTCTGTTGTTTACTAGCTGTAGAACCTGGGCAAGTCACTTAACCTCTCCAGGTCTGTTTCCCAGTCAGTCAAAATGAGAGGGTGGGACTAGATGATCTCGTAAACTCTCTAACTCCAAAGCCTATAATTCTATAAGGTGAAAACGTCAGATCCTGAAAAATGGAGGTGGGATCTTCTTCTTGGGATTCTAAAAATTTGTATGGATTTGAATAGTTGAACTCCAATTCTCTCTGTTAGGATTCTAGGTGTTTCTCTATCCTGAATTTCATGGGTGGGTCATAGGAATCCAGGATCCTAGAATAAGAACTGGAAGGGACCTCAGAGATCACCTAGGCTGATACTCTCATGGTACAGATGAAGAGACTTAGACTCAGGGAGGTCGAGACATATGCCCATACTGAAATTTCCTCTCTGTCAATTAAGTTCAGATAAGCTAGGTAGAGCACCAGGCTTAGAATCAGGAAGACCTGATTTCAGATCCAGCCTCAGATGTTTTTTGGCCGTGTAACCTAGGGCAAGTCATTTAACCTCTGTTTGCCTCAGTTTCCCCATCTGTCAAATGGGGTAAATAACAGCACCAAACTCTTAGAGTTGTGAGAATCAAATGAGATAATAATCGGAAAGCCAGGTACACTGCACATTGTAAACTCCAGCTTTTATCAACAAATTTTGTAAGGGCTAGGGACTGTGCTAAGATCTGAGGATACAGAGACAGAAATTAGGTCATGCCTGCCCTCAAGGAGCTGACATTCTATTGAGGTAGTCAGAATGTATAAGTAATACCAAATGTACAAAAAATAAATATCAGGTGGTTGGGGAGGAGAAGGCATGAGCAGTTAAAAGGACAGGAAAGCTTCATGTAGGAGGTAATATTTGAGCTAAGCTTTTAAGAAAACTAGAGATTCTACAAGGGGGAGGTGAGGAGAGGATAACGATGCATTCCAGGTATGGGAGACATCCTTTGTCTCAGCTATAAAGACTGGAGATGGAATGCCACGTATGAGGAAAGGCAAGAAGGCCAGTTAGGTTGAATTGTAGAATAAATGAAGGGGAATAGTAGACAAAACTGAGAAGATATGTTGGAACCAGGCTGTGAAGGGCTTAAAATGCCTAGGATGGGTTTCTGGAAATAGAGGTGGTAGGTGGGGTGGCATTGAGTGTTTGGGAGCAAAATGTAGAAGGGGACATGACAAGAAGTTATCATTGTTAAATTGTTTTTCAGTTATGTCCAACTCTCTGTGACCACATTTGGGGTTTTCTTGGCAAAGACACTGGAATAGTTTGCCATTTCCTTCTCCAGCTCATTTTACAGATGAGTAAACTGAGGCAAACAGGGTGAAGTGACTTGCTTGGGGTCAAATAGCTGGGAAGTGTCAGAGTCCAGGTTTGAATTCATGAAGATGTCTTTCTGACGCTAAAGCCACTGCTCTGTCCACTGTACCACCTCAAGGCAAAGAGGGCAGAGACCAAAGGACCTACTTCACAAATTCTCTCCTTAAGATGTCCACAGGCTTTGTACTGGTGCAATCCATTCACTGCCATAGGTAGAAGTTCAAGAAGCCCTCAGGTGACCCAGCTGAATGGCTGAAGAAGTGTCATGATCTGTGAAGCAGCAGGGTCCTCTAGTGGTAGTAGGAGCATACAGCTGAGATATTTGTTGCTCAGATGCTTGTGTCTCAATCTAAGCAAGAGAACCTGGAAACAAATCTATAGACCTCAGCATGAGTGGGCTGTGAACATTAGTCAGGGAAATGACACAGTTTATTCTGTAGGTGGATCTATAAGAAATGAAGGAGAAGGAACCTTAGGGTACTCCTTGATCTAAAGCAATTTATTAGCTCTGATGAAAGAAGAAGGCCAGAGGTAATTCAGGTCTCTAAGTTCCCAACAGGATCTGGTTTCAGCGACTCAGGGCTTCTTGGAACAAAGTAGACACACAAATCCCCTTGACCCTTGTGGCCATGCCCAGAGCATGAGGAGAGAGACTGTAAGGGGCTCTGTAACCAGAAAAAGAGAAGCCAGGTAATGAGATGAGAGGGACAAGTGCACAGCAGTGACATTAAGTGGGATTTATTTCCATCATCTCAAGTTCCCAATTGTACAGAGAGTTCCTTCCCATCCTGCAAATACAGCTATATTTTAAGATACAACTCAGAGGATTTGCAGGGCTGCCTCAGGAATAATGGCTGTGTGTGTTGTCACCTCATAGATTTGCCCTTTCCAAATTTACAAAACAGGAAGGTGACCTACACTCTGAGAGGAAGGCAATAAACCACACATTCAATTAGACTGACACACGTTTAATCACAATTGTCTAATGGTATTTGCGATTTCTTATTTAATCAGGAATGAGCCTACCTAGCAATTAATGTGCCTGGAATTGCAGATGCCCTCAGCAGCTCTAGGTTGGTTTTGAACTAATCTTTCTATTTTATATCCACTTTCTATTTCTGGAGTTAATAAAGACACTCTAATGAGTTGTGTTAAAATATCAATTTCTTCTCTTACACCCACAAGTTTATCATCGTTTTAAATCAAAATATCTCAGTTAATTTCTGGGAAATGGGCTTGAAAGCATAAAGTTTTACATTGATGGAGAAGCCAACATGGGAGGTACTTTGGATCTTTTTTTCCTCTAACTCTGACTGTGGCCATCTGTTATGTACTCCCTTTATCCTTCCCTGTGTCTCAAAACCTATTTATTTTCACTTATCCTCTTCATCTCAGAAGATGAGGTAACTTACTACCTTTGCCAAGGTTAAGTTCTCTACTTGCACCCCTGATATTCCCCCCCTTCCTGCGTCCTCCAGGATTTTGCTTTATGACTTGTCTTTCTTCCTCCCTCATTTTCAGTTTGTCTACTGACTTGTTTCCCATTGCCTACAAACATTCTTAGGTCTTTCCCATATTATAACAAAACAAAACAAAAATCACACCGTTTCTCTATTCTGCTACCCCTCACTCTACTAAACATCTAGAAATAATGATTTTGCTTTTTCCATATCCTTGGCTATAAGGGGTCCTTTGGTCTTAGACACTTACTGTTTTAGTTATGTTATTCTGGGCAAGTCACTGTCTTAAACTCTCTGGACCCCAGTTACCTTAGCTATAAAATGAATGGATTGAACTGGATAATGTTCAGTTCCCTTCCAATCTAAATCTATCACTCTTGAGAAAAATGATTATTTCTCCTGATGGGGTGATGGGACCTGGACCCTGAATTTTCCCATGCATTTCAGCAACCCAGTCTATGTTGTCTCAGCCCAAGGCATCTGGTCCACCTTGATTACTTGATTAGTTTACTTGATACTCCTTAATCTCATCTAGAGCTTTTCACTGTTGCATCTGGCCCCCCCCCCCCCAGGCTATTTACCACTCCTTAATCTCAACCAAATCTTCTCACAGTCTTTTTTGTATAAGAGCATCAATCCCATCTTCATCAAATTTGCAGACTCACTAGGAACTCTGCCCACTCCTATTGTCGATACAATAGCAGATTCACATAGAATCTAGCCTGTTTCTATTGGCATCGCAAATAAACCTCACTTCTTTGACTAGAAGAAGGCTTGAGTGGTCTAATTCTTTTGAGGCAGACCCCCTGAACCCTTACCTTGTGGGGTTCCCAGCACCCCAAACCACAACACTGCACATATTAATAGCCAATTATTGAATTAAGACTAGGATTTTTTCCCAGAAGCCTATAGGTTGTTCAGTCTCTGAAGGACATTGCTGATAATGAGATTGAATTGACTGTCTCCTCAATCTCATTCAGACCCCACTCAACTTTACAAGGAATTTAATCTAAGGTGGGAAAACCCATTATGTTTTACAAAGGTTTGGGTGGGAATAAATTCTTTGATTAAGATTGTCTAAGGTTGGGCTATTTAGAAATAAATGACATAATCAAAGTTACATTTCCCCCAGCCCCTCATTAGAATAGGACCACTTCTCATTGCAATATTCATTCTCTCTCATTACTCGTTAGCCAATCAGAATTGATTGCCACCCTCAGGATCACCAACTCTTCCAGTTCTTCATATAAACTTTGAGCCCATCACCATAATTTGTCTTTGGTATTTGAAAGTACCATTGACTTTTTATTTGTAATATACTAGCATTATTAATAAAATGATTAATTAACCAGAAATTATGTCTCTCAAACTCTTTAAACATCATACCCTGTAATCCTATGACCTCTAACTTCCAGTAGACAGTTGACTCCACGTCCTTAGCACCTACTCACTCTTTTCCATAAGATGTGGGTTTTGTTTTAGTACTGTATTGAAATTGTTTTCCCAAGGTACCCTAGGACCTCTCAATGGTCAAATCCAATGGCTTTTCCTCAGTCTTTTCTCTCAGTCTTTGATACTGTTGACTATCCTCTACTTTTTGGTCTTCTCCCCTCTCATGAATTCCTTGGTGCCATTTTTCCCTAGATATTTTACTTTTTTTTATTGACTCATTATTGGTCTTCATTGGTTTATCTACCTTTAAGAACATTTTCACCCCAACAACTGCTGGGTCATCTCCAGCTATCCTGATCTATGTCTTTCCACTGGACACAGATGTCTCTGAAGGAGAAAGTGAGGTTGGTAACTTTGCACAGTACTTCCTCACTTAAATCCAATTCATCTGCAAGTCATGGCATCAACTTTCTGATGTCATGGTCCTCTTCAAGAATGAAGGACAAACCACACACTCCAACAACTAAAATTTGAATACCCTCTGAGACCCTGTCCTTGTCTTCTTTTCCTTTTTCCTCTATACTCTCCTCTAATGAACTCATTCACTTCTGTGACTTTTCCTATAAGCTTTATGAAGATAGTTTCAAAATCAATATGCCTGGTTCTGTGGCTACATTCTTTCTATTAGGAAAGAATACAAGATTCTTAGTCAGAGTACTTGGGTTTGAAAGCTGGCCCTGTTACCTTCATCTTGGGTAAATCATCTTTGGTTCTTCTCTCTCCCTTACCTGCTACATCCAATCAGTAGTCAAACACTATTAATTCTACTTTTTCCTTATTTCCTAAATCTGGTCACTCCTCTCTACATACAACACAGCTACTATCCCCCTTCTGCCCCAAATCAGACTCTTTAACCCAGATGATTATATAAGCCTCCTAACTGATTTCTCTATCACCAATTTCTCCTACTTCTACTATCCTTTGCACCAATGCCAAAATCAATCTCCCAACGCACAGGTCTTATCATGTTATTCCACAACTCAAAAATGTTCACTGGCTCCCTATTGCCTCTAGGATAAATTACTAAGTCCTTAGATAAATTACTAAGTCCTAAGTCTTAGGAGCTATCTATAAATTACTAAGTCCTAAGTCTTAGGAGTTACCTATCTAACTGAGACAGCTAACTGGTTCAGTGGATAGAGTTCTGGGCCTGGAGTCAGAAAGACCTGAATTTAAATCCAACCTCAGACATTTACTAGCTGTGTGACATGGGGCAAGTCTTGAATGAAATTCAACTGAAATAATTAAATTTTACTTCTTGGTGTCCAGTCATAGTAGTTTCAGAGGTTCTTTCCAGAGCACACATAGGTGCAAATCTCACAGAGGATGCCATGAATGGTGGCTTCATGGAATCAACCTTTGGCTTTGTGCTGTTGGTCTAGTCTGAGAAAGCTAAAGTGTCCAAGTGAGATAATTTCAAACTTCTACAACCTAACCTTGCACAGGGCCTCCCTATCTTTGAAAAAAAAAATCATGTTATTTGATCCTAGAGTTTGAAGATTTGAAACACCGAGCAAAAGTAGAAGAAAATTGAGAGGGCCTTTTGGACATTCCCTCTTCTCTCAAAAGACATTTTAACATAATTTAGAGTTCGTGTTTTTCCACTCCTATGAGACTTGATTCAATGCCTTTCTTCCAGATAACCTTTCTTGATTAACCTTCAGTACTTTCTGTTACCCTTTTTCAAAAATAGTCCCTCAACAGGTGTATGTTTTGTTGGGGTTTTATTGACTCACATTTATCTTGAGAATGACTTTGGATGTGAATAGGCAGGAACACCATATAGTTAACTGGCTTCAGTGCCTACTATGTGTCAGTTGCTGTGTTGTTAGGTATACAAAGAAAGGCAAAAGATAATTCTTTTTTTTCCAAACTTTTTTTTTTTAAGCAATCGGGGTTAAGTGACTTGCTCAAGGTTACACGGCCAGTTATTTCTGGGTGTGGTGCTGAGTGTCTAAGCCCGTATTCGATCCCCAGGTCATCCCGACACTGGAGCCGGTGCTCTTACTCGCTGTGCTACCTGGCCGCCCCTAAGCAATTGGGGTTAAGTAACTTGCTCAAGGTTACACGGCCAGGTGTTTCTGGGTGGGTGCTGAGTATCTGAGCCCGGGATTCGATCCCCAGGTCATCCTGACACTGGAGCCGGTGCTCTTACTCGCCGAGCCACCTGGCCGCCCGACAAAAGATAATTCTTATTCTCAAGGATCTCATAGTCTGTTGGGGAAGACATGTATTCCAAGACAAGTTAAATGAAGGATAAATTGGAAATAATTAGCAGAGGGAAGTTAGATTTAAGGTGGATTGGGAAAAGCTTCCTTTAGAAGAGGGTAGTAGCATGGACAGAAGTGGGAGACAGGAATAAGGATGGGCTGTTTGGGGAACAGTGAAGAGAGTGGTATGACTGAAGCTAAGGGTTGGTGCAGGGAAGCACATAACTGGAAAAAGCAGATTTCAGCCAGATTGTGGATTATCTCAGGTGACAGGTTTTGTATCATATATTTAGAGCTGGAAGTTTGCTCAAAGGCCCCCTAGTCCAACTCACTTATTCTGTAGATGAAGAAAGACTTTATATAGTTCTTTAATATTTGCAAAGCACCTGATGAATATTATCTCATGTGATGTTCCTAACACCCCTGGGAGATAGGTGCTATTCTTATTCCTATTTCTCAATTGAGGAAATTGAGGCAAACAGAAGTTAAGTACTTGCCCAGGGTCATAGGGCTAGAAGAGGCACATAAAGATGAATAAAACACAATTTGGGGACTGGGTTTGAACTCAGATCTTTCTGACTTCAGGTTTAGTGCTCTATCCACTGTACCACCTAGCTGCCTAATACAGAAGTGACTTGCCCAAAGTCACACTGGTTTTAAGGGTAAGAGGTAAGATTTGAATTGAAGCCCACTGATTCCAAAGTTAATGCTCTTTTCACCATGCTACATTGTCTTTCTTTTTTCTTTTAAAACATTTTTTGCAAGGGGAGAAGGCAGGGCAATTGAAGTTAGGTGACTTGCCCAAGGTCACATGGCTAGTAAGTGTCTGAGGCCAAATTTGAACTCATGTCCTCCTGACTCCAGGGCCAGTGCTCTATTCACTATGCCACCTAGCTGCCCCTATTGCCTTTCTTGAGTTTAGACTTTATGGCATGGGCAATAGGGAGATATTGGGTGATTCTGAGCAGGGAAATGACATAATGAAAATAGAATTTGATTAGTCTAGAGAAAGTTTAGTCTGATAGTGTGCAGGATGGATTAAAGAGTGGATTCTGAAGGCAAAAAGAGTGATTGGGATGCTTTTGGGTATAAGATGATAAGAGTGTTAAACTAGGCTGGTTTATATAGTCAATTCTTGAGGTGAGAGGAAAGAAGGAAATTGGATGATTTTATTATTTTTTGAATGGAAAATAATAGGAAAATATACATAGGCAGAATCATTTTTTTGGCAAGGCTACTGAAAGGGTTTCTAATCCCCAGAAGATGAGGGAGATGTTATCTCTCATTCTCTCTCTCTCTCTCTCTCTCTCTCTCTCTCTCTCTCTCTCTCTCTCCCTCTCTCTCTCTCTCTCTCTCTCTCTCTCTCTCTCTCTCTCTCTCACACACACACACACACACACACACACACACGATTAATTCCAATGGCGTATTTTAGGGCTCATTTGTGTCTTCCATCTCCAAATGACATGTGGAATTTACAAGTCTTCTGTTTTTCCTCCTCCCTGCCAATGCTACATGCTCCTGTCATATTCATTTAAAATACTGGTTGCTAGACTGAAAAGAAAGTTCCAAAAGGGACCATGTCTGAATTAGTAGCATATCTTTCTGAAATTTTCCAAGATTTGCTGATGGAAACCCTGACTTGCATTTGGTTGTGGTATATGCTATGAGTGAATTTTTGATTATGCAGAAATATGAGGTTCTGATTCATTTTCGATGTTGAGTGTGATGAGTCTAACTCCCTGGCCATCTGTTCAAAGGAGAAACATGTTACATATTTTGATTATTTTATTCTGATCTTAGTCAAGTGGCAACTTTCCATATTGTTGCTTCTTAACCTGAGCACATTCAGAAATGGAAGGTAACTTGGCTTGAACAAATGGATGAAGAGGGAGAAAGAAATGCCACATAGTTTAAGTGCTGGCTTCACATGTACAACTGGAGCCTCCTCCCCAGACCCCCTAACTTTCCTAATTAGGGAAGACATTTCAAATCCTCTAAACTCACAGAAACACTTAGTGTTCAAGCCTCCTGGGGTTCATTACACAAATGAATCCAAAGCATGGAAACAGCCAATATTTATAGAATGAAGCCAGAGAGGAACTCATGAACCTGGGATGAATGTGAGAGGGCTTAATGTTGGCAAGCAATGACTTCCTGCCATGGGTAGAAGGATATTTTGATGAAAGGAAAGCACCAGGGGGGAGTCAGGAGGACCTGACTTTGGTTCTGGCCTCAGACACTTAACACACACACACACACACACACACACACACACACACACACACACACACACACACACAAAACTAGCCGTGTAGCCTTGGGCAAGTTACTTAACCCCAATTGCCCTTCAAAAGGCAAAAAAAAAAAAAAAAAA
>NW_027187419.1:7296195-7331178 GCF_028583685.1 Petaurus breviceps papuanus | reverse complement strand
AAAAAAAAAAAAAAAAAAGAAAGAAAGAAAGGAAAGCACAAGGTTCTTCCTCATTGGAGAAGCTGCTAAAATGCTACTGTTTGTTTTACTGAACTGTGCTTCTAAAGTTTTCCTGACCACTGGCCTTCTTTGGGGCAGAACTATAATAATGTCCTGAGATCTGACCCCTAGAAAAATACTCCCTAGAAAAGCAAATCCGGAGACTTTGAGATCAAGGATCTTGGTGGCCTCAGTCATTTTGCATTCAGGAATCAGAGATGAAAAATCAGCCCTAGTGTATTCAGGTAGGTAATGTGGTATACTGGAAAGAGCATTGGAATGGAAACCAGGAGCATTGGTTTCTACCATGAATAAACTATGTGATGCTTGCGTAAGTGACTCCCCCTTAGTGGAAGCAGTGAATTTTAACATTGGCTCTACCATTTTCTTACTGATGTGACCTTAGGCAAATTACTTTATCCTGTTTGTGCTTCCGTTTCCTTATTTGTTAAGTGAAGGGATTGAAGTGTGGTATGGTGGCTAAATTTTGGAAGTCTGGAAGACTAGAGTTTGAACTCTGGCTTAGCCAGCTTTGTGACCCAGGTAAGTGACTAATCTTTCTCAGCTCAAATTTCCTCATTTGTAAAACAAAGGGGGTGGACTAGATGGCTTTTGAGGTTCCTTTCTAGCCCTAGATCCTGAAAGTCATTTCCAACTGTGAAATCATAGTGCCTCTCTGAGTAATATGTTCTTTGGGGGTTAGACTAGGTACCTAAGGTACTTTCTGGTCCTAGGAATCTGATATTCTGCTCTCAACTGGGGTGGGGGGCCTTAGGTGGTAGGCATTTTACTTACCCAGGCTTCTGTGAAGCACAAAGAGTATTCCTGCAGACCCTGAAGGGGCTTAATTTAATAAGGTTACACACTTGTCTGGTCAGCTAATAGAGTCGAGGATAATTGCCATTTGATTGATTTTTCTTCCTTCTAAGTGGCTTATTTTTCGTATTGTGAAGGTCCCCACTCCACTGTCTTCATGGATTTCCCACTTATTTAGGAGATGGAAATAACTCTCACTTGGTCCACTGTCCACCCACAAAATGGTCTTGCTCACTAGAGACCCCACCACTACTGCAAAAGTTGCCAAGTACAGTAATGGCCTCTGTTTGTAAGGAGATAAAAGAATAATCCCCAAATATCTGTGATGCCTGGGAGGCATCGCTGCACACCCAATTGCTTGCTCCTACAGGAATGAGCAGATATGTCAGTTTTGATTAAATGTCACTAGGATTTAGTTTAAGCTGAGTTGTTAGGGGGAAAAAGGAACAAGGAAACCAATCTTACAATTAGTTGCTCATACTTAATGAGTCAGGAGAACACCTGTCATTTTAATTGTCTCTTGCAAGCACAGAGTTTGGCTCTCAGTGTCTGGTCACCCAGAATATTAAAGGACATAAACAAACACCCTGATCTCCAGGGAGGAGGTGGGAAGAGGACAGTGATTACATATCACATCTCTGGCTTGCTGATGGTCAGAAAACCATAATGGCCCCAAGGCAGGCAATGGCAGGCTTTCCACGCATCCACAGCCCATTCTGGGGCAGGGCCTTGTAATGGTATATCTTGTGGGAACTCTATTCTGGTTCCATCGTGACTGGCCATAGTGGAAATAGGGAAATGGGAACCTGAAGCTGCCTCAAGAGAGACAACTGCCTAAGGGAGGGATGGAAGAAACTCCAAAACATTTCTGGAAACTTTTCATGTAACTATGCGTGGTGCAGTGGAAAGCTTAAGGAACTTGGAGTCACCAGACCTGAGTTTGAATCCTGGCTCTTCTATTTATCACATGGTATATGTTATTTAACCTCCCTGAGACTCAGTTCCATCATCTGTAAAATAAGAGAGTTGGATTTGATGACCTCTGAGGTCCTTTCCAGCTTTCAATCTGTGATTCTCTTCTTATTCATTCCTTTTCAGCAGAGTACAAATGCCCCTTGGAACAAGCAGTATGAAATATAACCTCAGATAATTTTAAAGACATTTTCATTTTGAAGTGGGTGAGGAGAGGAAGACCTCAGAACACTGAGGAACTTTCCTTGGAGAAGAGGTTATCTGGGATTGGGAGCAGTGGTAGTGGTGCTGAGAAAGAAAGCGACCTTCTGGGAACTTCCAATTTTAACTAATTATTCTTGTGTAACCAACCTGGAGGGAAGGAATCTTTCTGGCTTGGCATGATCTATAGGTAGAGTCAGGGTTATGACCCTAAAAAGAGTAATATTGGCCTATAGAGTATTTTTCATTCGCCCTAGAGGATCAGTGGCTGAGGGTTTTTTAAAAAAATAAACAGCTGGGGAACTGGGTAGAGAGAATTTGGGTTCGCAGCTTCCACTGTGGTGAGAATGTGTGCCAAGAGGCCATGAGAGAGGGAAATGGCAGCTGTCTTCAACTAACTCTGTCAGCACTTTGAGAGGGGGTATAGTTGGAGGAGACTAAAACTTGTTAACTTTTTCTTCTGGGAGTTTTGAGAATAACAAAATGCCCCAACTCCTCTTTCCTCACTCTCTCCCCAAGATGGCAGACATTTACTTCAAAGTTTTTTTTTTCTTGTTCTTAAAGTTTATTCATAATTACTGATTTAATTAGTACTTTAAAACTGGCTTGCTCCAGATAAAATATGGTCGATCCTAACTGCCTTAGAGGTATGCTTTACATTGTAAATAGGGGAATGCAAAACAGGGGAACTGTGACTGATCTTGGCATATAGAAGAAAAAAAATTGTGAGCAAATCCAGATAAAAACTCAGGGCTCAGGAGTAGTAATGGTTAGGGAATAGGGACTGAACTTGTTATTTCATTGATTTAAGTTATTCCTGACAGAGTAAACTCCCTCTATCAATGCAGTCAGCACCTTTTCTGCAGTTTATCTTAGAGAATTGCTTAGACCATTATTAGGTCAAGTGACTCACCCTGGGGGCAATACAATAGAAAAATGGTATTAATTTATTAACTTTTATAAATGACTTAAAGTAGGCAAAGCTGGACCCTGTGCTTTAGCCCTTATGAGGAAGTGAACCAATCACTATTACTGCTTGATAAAAGGCTAAGAGGCTAGGCTAGCTGGTTGCAATTACCTCTCCACTGTTTCTTCTCTCTACCTCATCCCTCCCTAAAATAACCCTCCCTGCCTGGAAACTCCATATACATATAGAGAAATCACTCTGAAGGGATGAAATTGAGGGCAGTGACTAGAAAGTGAATAGGTCATACTTTGTGGGAAGTGAAAGGGAGTATCTGGACTTGGCTGATAAAGCCCATATTCCAAAGGTGGGGGGCAGAAGAGGGAACGATTACCATTCCCTTTCACCTTCAGCCAAACAAATCTCTAATCAAGGGGTTGGCAAGCTACTGCCCAAAGGCCTAATCCAGTCCACTGGTATGTTTTAAAATAAAATTTTATTGTATTCAAAATGTAAAAACAGGCTGTCCAGATTTGGTCCTGGGTAGTTTGTGGACCCTTGTGCTAAGTCCTTGCAGTACATAGTTACATTTGCTACCAAAATGCTATTAGAATAAATATTGATGTTATTTTTGTGGACTATTTTTGATTTTTCATTATCAATTACTTGTTTGCTTCAGGGCTGAGTTGGTTCAATTTGATGATATGCCTTTTCCTCATTATTCTTTCTTATTGTCATTTACTAAATGTGATCTTTGCTTGGGCCTGACTGTATACAATCATGTGATTCAGTGGTACTTCCCACACCAATAACAAATATTTTACTATCTGTTAGAACATAATCTAGTTTTGTCTTTTGTGATGCTATTTAGTACTTACCATGTTCAGTGCCTACCAAATGCTATGCTTAGTTGTTTTCAGATGCTGAAGGATTGAAAGACATGTCAGCATCCTCCAGATTTTATCTACCAGGGGCAAAGTCCTAATCACCCTTAGTTATGACTCTGTGTTCACTTGAGTTTCCAGATATTTGGACTCTCACTGTTGGTAAGATGATGAGTCTGAAGCAAGCCCCTGATAACAGTGCTGGGCTTACTAATAGGAAGAAGAGGTGGTTGCCCATGCAGGGCACTGTGAAAAAGTTCTCTTCTCCCCAAATTTCTTTACTTTCAGATTGGTGGGAGAAATTAAATTCCCACCGTTAGAGATTAATTCATTTGGTGTAAGCTGTGTGCTAGAGTGGGAAGAACACTGAATTTAGCATCTGAGGATCCTCATTCTAACTCTAGTTCTGCTGCCTCTGATCTTGGGCAAGTAAACTGACTTATTTGTAAAATAAAGTAGTTTTATTATATGATTTCTGAGATCCCTTCTATCTCTTTTTCTATGAATCTTTGCATTGTTTCCAGTAATGACAATCCATATTTATATTATGCTTTAAAGCTAATAAAGCATTTTCCTCACAATAATCCTATAAAGTAATATGTGTATTACTATATAACATTATGTTTCATATTTCATATTATATCATACATGATATATGTATTTCATATTATATTATATATGAATATTGTACATGACATAATGAGTCATATATGTGATATATTATTATCCCCCATTTTACAGCTGAGGGAGCTGAAATCTAGAGTAATTTAATAATTTTCCTCCAGTTATACAGCCAGGAAGAACCTGGGTTGGGTGTCCAATAGGACTTTGGAGTTGGGAAATCAATCTACTATCCTCTACTGCCCCTATGGTAGTCCCTTTTTGAAATGCCATGACTAGGAAAGGTAGTATATTAATCCACTGACATCCTAGCATGAGTTACTTTATCAGATTTGCCACTAACTTCATAAAATTCTGAGGGAATGTGACAAGTACATATTAAGAGTATGTGGTATGTGTATGTGGGGTCAGGAACATCTGGAGCAAGGGATGGTGTAGCCTGAGGAAGGGGCCCTCATAAAGAACCCTGGAAAGGTCTTGGCCAGAGGAGTTTGTTGGATGCCAGTGTGGGGAAACTGAGCACAGAGAAGTGGGATTGAGAAGGCAGAAGACCAAACTGGTTCGCTCCAGAGTTTTGTAAGGACCATGGCCAGCTCTACCTGACAGTCCTGGATGAGAACTGAATCATCTTTTCCAAACCTGCTAGACAGAGGCCAGATCCACAGGTGCCTTTGAGTTTGAAGGAAAGCAGTGGGCTTGTCTGCTGGGAGGTTGGAGCCAAAGGATTGGCAAGCAGGATATTTCATAAATGAATGAAGTTCAGGTCTCTACCTTCTGGCTCTCAAGTCAGAGAGGACTCTAAAAAAAATAGCTTTCCTCCTATTGTGCATTTCTCATTGCCTTGTTGATCTGGATATTTGCTTAAAGTCTCTAAATTTTAAAGATTCCTGATAAAAATGGGTAGTTGGTACCACCAACCTCTTAAACTGATCAATTCAATTTCCAGGCAGGTGATGGGGAAAATAAAACACAAATGAAAATAGTCCCATCCCTAGAGAGCTTATGTTCTACTGCAGAATGAACTTTAAAACCTGTAAACTACGTTGTGAGCATTATCTTATTTGAGCCTCACAACAACTTGGGGAGACAGGTGCCACAGTTACAATTGTGTCCATTTAATAGACGAAAAAACAAGCTTAGAGAAACTGGACAACTTGCCCATGATCATGTGTCAGAGGCAGAATTTGAATTCAGGTCTTCCTGGGTCCAGCATTCTATCCACTCTCATGCTACCCTTCCTATTGCCTCTGAGCATACTGTCCCCTTGCTACCCTAGGACTTTCTTTATAGGTTTAGACTAAAATGCAGATTAAGAACCAGCTGATTAAACAGTTCAGAAATCCATCTATCACACCAAAAACGGCAGCTCTTCTGTTTTTCTTGACCTAGATTTGCCACACCAGCCCTTTGTAAAATTATGGAGTTGGAGCCAATGTGTGTTTGGTGCCTTTCACCCCATACTCCTTTTCTTCCTTGTGGTCCCCTCCTTGACCCCTGGGCACTCAAGATCCCTTATGCTCTTTTTCCATCAAAACTTGCTTTCAAGAAAGAGACTGAAACTCAGTTTTACGCCCACATTGGTGTAAATGACTGGTAACATCATCAAAGCATTTCTAAGAGAGTTTATTTTGGAATAGATCAATACCAAATAAAAGGGAGCAATGAAATATAAAAGCCAGAGTATCAGGTATCAGGAGCAGATGAGAGGATTACGTATTTGGGGAGTTTGATTTCTGGGCCTCCTGAAATCATATCCGGTAGCCTATGGCCAACTCCAAGTACACTTGGCTCATTTATTGAATTTACTCTGCTTCTTTTCCAATTACTTTATGCGGTGACTGAACAGAGTGGAATGTGAATGTCAGGCAGGAAACAGTCGTTGCTGCCAAGTCAACCTCCGAGGAGGGGAACAAAACTAGAGGAGGTTTCAAGAGACAGCTTGCACAAGGAAAAGTGAGAGATCTAGAGATGGGGAACAGCATTCTGTTTGGATGGGATGCTGACTTCCAGACCTCCTGCTGGAGGACTGGCAGCTGTCCATTTTAGCAAGTCTTGGCTTTCCTACCCAAAAGGAAGATGTCATGGGACTAAAAGGAACTAACCACAGTGACCTTTCATTGGTTAGGCTTCCCCATCAATAACTGTGCCTCTGGAAAGGTAGTCTTGTGTAGTGGATAGAGATTCAGGGGGATCTGTGTTGAAGTATGGTGTCTGGTGTCATGTCCCTGAGCAAGTCAACCTTTTAGTACTCAAAGGCAATTCTCTAAGACTACAAATTGTCCAGCAATTGCTGATCTTCATTAGTAGAGGGAGTTATTTAGCTTACTGGTGGGTTTGTGTAATGTCAACAGGATATAAGATCTTTCCCAACTGAGCATTAATAGGACTCATGTGGAGCCCATTAAGGGAAACTTGCTTGTAGGAATACTTTTATACCTTTTGTTAATTTCTAATTAGGCACTGAGTCACAAGGGTTGTGATTCCCTCTGGCTCTAAAAAAGGATATATAAATATATATATATATATACTCTGAGGTTAGCATTTTGCTTTGGGGCTCACTCACTGGAAGAATGTTTCTATCATTTGATCAGATGAAACCCTGGGTAGCTATTAAGGAGCTCCCTAACTTTGAAAAACACAGATGTTGGTTCTTCTCTCTCTGGTAACTATGCTTGTATTGCCTTGGTCAGACAGTTGGATCTGTCTGTTGATCTGTGCTAATTTCTCGGGCAGAAGCCCTGTCTGTTGGTCTTTATTTCTCTGCTTGTATTTTCTTTGTATTTTCTCTGAAGTTCAGGGTGCTTACTTTTCCCCTGAACTAGTGAATATAATTAAAAAAGACTGTTGACCCCTTAAACATCTATCTTTCCTCATAAAGCAGATCTAAGAACCTGTACTAACAGCCATCCTGGGTGTACCAGTGTGGTTGCCACTACAATTTATAAAAAACAAACAAACCAAAAACATTATGTCCCTAATGAATGAATGAAAAAATATTTAAGCATTCACTAGGCACAAAGCACGATGCTAGATACTGGGGATACAGATAGACAATCCCTGACCTCAAGAAGTTCATATTTTTATAGGGGGAGACAACATATATAGGAAGCTTCAACTGCAGGTCAGATGGAAATGTCTTTTGGTCCTTAGGTGCAGTGGTGAAGCATGTAGTTATGCTTCTTTATTTCCACTTCCAATGATAAAGCCATGCCTATTTGTGATGTTGAACCATTTGACAGTGTCAAATACTTGTGTGGTGAAAACTTTCTTTTCTGAGTCTTCATTAGCTGTGGTTGCTGAGGAAGCATGGACTTTAGCATTTGCTAGAGTTGACAGGTTGCATATCCACAAGAAATATACCCTCATTTATGGCAGTGGGAGCCAGGTTGGAAGTAGGATAAATAGACTGGGTAGAATCTGTAATTCCTGGGGCCCTTGGATTCTGGGTCCTGGGCTGTTTCCCTGTAGTGATTAAAGTGGTGGGTTTTTTTTTTTTTGCTTTTTGTTTTTTGGAGGGCAATTGGGGTTAAGTGGCTTGCCCAAGGTCACATGGCTAGTATTTTGTGTTAAGTATCTGAGGCTGGATTTGAACTCAGGTCCTCCTGACTCTAGGGCCGGTGCTCTATTCATTGTGCCACCTAGCATCCCCAAAAGTGGTGGTATTTGACTCTCCTGGAACATCCCACCTCCTGTTTCACTCCCTGGAAGTTTTGCTGCTTTAGCTACATTGGCTTACCAATCCATTGGTAGCAGTTAGTTAACAGTTGTTATTGGTTGTGATGGTGAATCCCTTCTCCACAGGATTGTCTTCCTTGTATGATGACTATAGGGCCAGACTGGTGGTAGGGCTAGTCGTCTGACAGATATGGACTAGAAACCTCAGGAAAAATGAATTGAACTTATTCTCTTGTAACTCACAAACATGTAGTTTATGGCTTATGTTGGGAACTGTTCCCACTTGCACATGTTTAGACCATCCACTAGATTAACTTTGCACAAATTTTAGAGCCATCACCTCTGGCTATTCAAGGTCATTAGCTTGGTTTCAACAAAATAAAATAAAGCAGACTCTATTTGAGTGGGATTTAATTTCATTGTCTCTCTGCCTTTTAAATACAGAACAGTAAAAGTGCTTAAATCAGAAAATCTCAAATTACTTTTTAATGCAGTCCTTTTTTTGTTGATTTGGCCATCAATTTATTTACTTAGTGATTAAAAAAAACCCCAAAAGCAAACCAAAGCTTAAGTTAATGGTAAATTGGCATTTGTATTACAAATGAAAACCTACTGAAACTGGTTTTCTTTTGCTAACTTGTAAATTTTTTTTTAAAATTGTGAATTTAACAATAACCAACAAGCACAAACATTTTGATATAGGAAGAACAAGTAAAAGGATTATAAAAGAAACTGTGAACTTCTGTTTGTTTTTAAAGTATATATTACATTTAGCTAGGTAGTAACCAAATTACTCTATTTGTTTATGATCCTTTCTGTACTCTTTGTTTTATTCTGTGCATTTAAAAATGTTTTATTGATACTCTTTTAAAATTTTTATCGTAGCTCACTAACTCCACTCCCTCCTCTATATCTCCCCCTTCTAATAAATATGCATAGTTAAAAAAATGGAGTAAACCTTTTGGTCATGTCAGAGTTGAATCCATTCTCTTTCTACCCTTGGTTCTCTGAAATCACAATTGGTCACTGCTTTAATCAGAGTTCAGATAGCTTTCAAAGTTTTTTGTCTTTACATTATTGGTGTCATAGTGTAAATGCTCATCTGGTTCTGCTCATTTCACTACTCACTGGTTCACACGTGTCTTCCCATGTTTCTCTTAATTGATCATATTTGCCATTTCTTTTAGGGCAATAATGTTCCATTTTGCTCACGTATCATAATTTGTCTAGCCCTTCCCCAAATAATGAGCACTTATTTTGTTTCCAGTTTTTTCTTACAACAAAAGTACTGTTATACATGTTCTATGCATATACTATACATATACATGATATATCTATATACATACATTTAAAATACATAAACATATAATATACACATACGCACATTATTTTACATGTGGGACTTTTTCTTCCTTCATTTAGGCATCTTCCTAATATAGTGGTATTATATTATATTAGTATATGTTTAATATATAATAGTAGTATTATGTTATGTTAGTATATATAATATGTAATAGTAGTATTATATTAGTATACATATTAGTGTTTATAGCTTACTATAAACAGTTTAGTGACTTTTTGAGTTTAATTCCCAATTGTTTTCCAGAAAGATTGAACTAGTTCCCAGCTCTGGCAGTGGTGTATTACTGTGCCTGTCCTCCCACATTACTTCCAATAATGACTATTTCCCCTTTTGTCATCTTTGCCAATTTGATGAATAGAATCTCAGAGGTGGTGAGGCAGAATTTAAGGGTTGCTTTAATTTGCATTGTTATCATCTGTGTTTTGAAAGTTTTTTGTTTGTTTGTTTGGTTATTGATAGGTTGTATTTTTTCATATGAGAACTGCTCATTCATATAATTTGACCCCTTATTTGTAAGGAAATGATCCTTGTTCTTATATATGTACAAATTCCTTGTATATCTTGTATGTCATATCTTTATCAGAAAAATTTACTGCAAAGATTTCCTGTGATTGTTTCCATTCTAATTGTTATAGCATTGTAATAGTAATGGAATTTGAAGATCCCCTTATATTGGCAAGCACTTAACACCTAGTTTCAAGCTCATAATTGTGTTAAGTATTAAGACCCAGGACTTGTGAATTCCACAGTGGAATGGACTTCCTGATGTAACAGGAAGGGGCTGGAACAGGGAAGAGCTAATACCTTATATAAGGTATTGCACAAGCTGGAGTGTCAGAACTTCTTAGAGCAAGCAGGATGGAGGCTGAGGAGGAGAGACCCAGGCTGGAGAAAGTGATTTTGATTTTGAGAATGGAGCTTAGTGTGGCAGAACTTCTTCTAAGAGCCATCTGAAACTTCTGCTGAGAACTTGTGAGAACCAGCCAGAGCTGCTGAAGACTTCCAAGGGCCACCTGGAGCTGCCAGAGGAAGCATGACTGTGGTACTGGTACTTTTTCTGTCTGTTTTGGGTCTCTGTTGATTTTACAAGCAGAAAGCAAATTGAGGAGGATGCCAGCAATGTACATGGATGTTATTGTGGCTTGGTTAAGCTTTGTCTTCTCAGGAACAGAAACTGTGAAGGACTTGAGGTGGAATAGACACTGTGAGCTTCAACATGGAACAGGAACTGCATGGAGAGCTGGACAAGGAACTGGAAGCTATCTGCCTTCAAACTCAGGTGGCAGTTGGTTAGATTCGGGCAGCAGCTGAGACCATGGAAGAAGAACCATGGAAGCTGAGAGCCTGCTTTGAGTCAAGATGAAAAGACCTCTCCTTGGGTATTTAATACTGACTGATGAGATTGTAACTTAATTGTGACCTAGGGGTGGATGGCCTTTGTACTTTCCACTACCCCTTAAGTGAGTACTAAGTAGTGACTGATGATATAGTAACTTAATTGTACCCCATGGGTGGAGGACTTTGACCTTTGTACTTTGTGTCAATTAAGGAGGTTTGCTTCCTTAAGGGTGATTGAATTAAGGATTTACTAAATGAATGTTCTTTTGCTTAAAACTATGCGACCACTTTGGTGAAAACTATGTGGCCATTTTAGTGATAAGTTGTGAAGTTGTAACACTGAATTCTGTACTTTGTTTTCCTTGGATGTTTTGATCTAATTTTTTACTGAATAAATAGAGAGTTCACTATACCATGTAATCAGAATCCTGAAAAGCTGTTCACAGCAACAGTCCTCTGGAAAGCTGCTCATGTTTGGCTTTACAAGCATTTATTTTGTTTTTGCAGAAGCCTTTATAATTTTACTTAATTGAAATGGTCCATTTATTCTTTCTGATTTATCCATTTCATAAAGAATTCTCCCCCTAGCCATAATTATGAAATATATTTCTTCTTTTATCTTCTAATTTTTTTATGATATGACCTTTAAAATTTTGGTCTTATATCTATTGGAAGTTTATTGTGTTATATGGAACAAGATGCTGGTTTAAACCTAATTGTTACCAGATGGCTTTGCAGTTTTCCTAGAAATCTTTGTTAAATAGGTAGTCCTTATACCAGTAGTTGGTATCTTTTGGTTTATCAAACTCTATGCTACTATGCTCAATTGCTTTTGGGTTCTGTTTATCTAATTTGCTCCATTAATCAACTTTTCTATTTTTTCAAATGATTCCCAGCTTGTTTTGAAAATTACTGCTTTGTAATATAGTTTGAAATCTGTTATTTCTAGACTCCTTTCACTTCTACTTTTTTGTATTATTTCTCTTGGGATTGTTGATTTTTTTATCTTCCCAGATTTTTTTAATTATCATTTATCTAATTCAACAAAATAGTATCTTGGTAGTTTGATTAGTATGACATTAAATGTATAAATCAATTTAGGTAGTACCATTATTTTCATAAGATGATATTTTATAATTATATAGCCTAACTGTAAATAATTGAATATTGTACTAATTATGTCTTTATTTCTATAAAGAGTTTTATAAGTGCATTCATATATGTTCTAAGTGCATATTGATAGATGGATTCCTAGATATTTTATATATTTGTAGCTATCTTGAACTGAATTGTTTTCTATCTCCTTCTCTTGGGTTTTGTAAGTAATATTAAGGGAGATTAATGATTTCTATAGGGTTTATTTTATCTATTGCTACTTGATTGAAATTGTTTCAGTTAATTATTTATTTGAATCTCTAGGATCCTCTAAGTAATTCATCATATTATCTGTAAGTAGTAATAATTTTGTTTCATCTTTGGTTATGCTTATTCCTTCAATTTTTTCCCTTATTTCATTTCTATAGCTAGCACTTTTAGGATTATATTAAATAATATTGTGTAAAATGGATATTCTTGCTTTAGCCCATCTTATTGGAATAACTTTTAGTATTTCTGCATTACAGATATTACTAGTTCTTAGTTTCAGATACTATTTACTATATTAAGGAAAAGTCTCTAGTTATTCTTGTGTTTTCTTTTTTTTTTTTAAGTTGTTATTTATTTATTTTGCTTTTTGGAGGGAAGAAGGCTGGGCAATTGGGGTTAAGTGACTTGCCCAAGGTCACATGGCTAGTAAGTGTTAAGTGTCTGAGGCTGGATTTGAACTCAGGTCCTCCTGACTCCAGCACCAGTGCTCTATTCACTGTGCCACCTAGCCGCCCCTCTTGTGTGTATGTGTTTTTTTTAAAGCAACCGGGGTTAAGTAACTTGCTCAAGGTTACATAGCCAGTTATTTCTGTGTGTGGTGCTAAGTATCAGAGCCCAGATTCGATCCCAGGTCATCCCGACTCTGGGGCCGGTGCTCTTACTCACTGAGCCACCTGGTCACCCCACCCTCTTGTGTTTTCTAATGTTGTTTTAAATGAGTGTTGTATTTTGTCAAAATATTTTTGCATTTATTGATATTACCTAACTTGTAAAAAGCTTGCACGTGTGTCCTCCTCGGTATAGTAGGTATACCTATTGACTTCTTCATTTGCTGAATAGATATTTGTTGAAAGTATAAGGGATGAATGAATTCTACCCCTATCACAATGAACAAGATGCTCTATTCTGATACCTTTATCAGGTTGAATTATAGAATCAACCAATAGACATGATATGTAAACAAGATTATCTAAACCCTGAGATACCAAAACTGGTACTTATTCCAGAACAAATAAAACTAATCTGATCCCTGGGAACTTTAACTAGCAGAGAAATTCCATCAGTTCCTGGAATCCATTAAAGTATAATTTAGTGGTAGAAGATTTCTTCATGGGAGTTGGGAATTCCAGTTCAAGCAAAGTCCCCCAAAGCGAACCCATGCTATATATATTCAAGAAGACTGACTTGAATTTTTGTTGCTAGAAACAAGACTCATGATGAGCATGTGTATAGTGATGAGACAACATGTACCTTTTGTAAGGGCCCAAGGAGATGTAGTCAGCTTAGGCATGTTAGATGCTATCATGTTAAGAAAGCAGATAATTAGCTTGACAACAATGGCATCTCCCTTTGTGAAGTAGTAGATTTTTGGAGCACTCACAGAGCCCAACAGACATCTTTTAAGACCCCCCCCCCCCGCCTCTTTTTCCAGGGGTCAGACTGAAAGTTCATGTTGGAGTTGGCATAGATGACCTTTGAGGTCCCTTCCAGGTATAAGACTGAAATTCTATACATGTATATAAGTCACCTCTACCAATATATTAAGATTGATCTGTGTGTAGGATAATGTTGCAAGAGGCCTGTTGAGAGTCAGGGACATGTAAAGAACAGTTACTAAGAGTCCTAGAGTCAAAGATGTCAGCCAAAGAAAGGACAGTTTGTGGGAACCACAGAGTAGCACAGATATAGAATTCAGAAAACAGAGGCTAGGTCAATTACTATTTGAGACCTCGAAGAAGGGGAGAGAGAGGCAAGAACACTGAAACTAAGGAATGGGCTGGGCTGATTAACTGGAATACATAAATATCTAGGCTGGGTTCCTTAGGAAGCAGGATACTAGAAAGGGGGGATGGTACACAGAGGTCAAAACCAGAATTAGGGTTGAGTTTAGGGTGCATGCCAAGGTCTGAAACCCAGTTTATTCATGTCAGTGTTCAGTAGTAGATCTTTGGCAAAAAAAAAAAAATAAAACCAAAAACAAGGATAGGTCTGTATTCATCCCCTTAAAAAACAAACGAGTAAACCCGTTTATTTATTTAGTTTGTTTATATTAATCTCCTTTTGAGGACACAGGGATGTGCTTAATTTCTACATAATTGGCCATTGGATTTGTCCAGTCTGTGCTAAAAGCTGTCTTCAACCCAGGGAATTCTGTTGACTCCTGACAATGTGGAGGAAGAAGACACATGTGGTATTCTCAGAATATCTCAAAATTCACAAGGATGATCTGGGCTTATGGTAAGAGTCTGTGAGGGGAAGGAAGAGAAGGAAGTGGAATAGAAGAAAAAAACACAGACCTGATGGTCTTTGCTCAAATGTGAACCCAAGAGATAGGTGATCAACAAGTACCCAACACTGCTAAACAGGATAGAAAAAGTCTCTACAGTTTGACATTCATAAAATAACTAGAGAGCATTATAAACCAGGAGATATCCACAGTGGAAAACCAAAGTGGATTAATGTTTAATTCAATAACAAGCTTTTATTATATGGTGAGCACTACACTTAATGGTGGGGATAAAAAGACAAAATTCAAATACATCCCTGTCATCCTTGTTAAAAGCTTACATTTTGCTGGGTAAATCCTACATAGGCTGATCAGGAAGCACAAAATATCCATACAACAAACAAACAAATGAATGAATGAATGTATGAATAAATAAATAAAGAAAGAAATGAATAGGACACTGGACTATAAGTCAGGAAGATTTGGTTTCAAATCCTTTCTCAGACACTAGCTATGTGAGTTTCGTTGGGTCCCTTAATTTAACTGTGCCTTCCTTACTTATAAAATGAGGAAGGTAAACACTATGGCTTCTAGGTTTCTTTCCAGCTCTAAACCTATGATCTTATGATTCTGTGAATATATTTTTTTATTGGTGGGGGGAACTCTAATAGCAGGAAGAATCCAGAAAAGAATCTTGGAGGAGGTGGCAATGGAACTTGCCTAGGTTACTATTTGTGGCTGTTGAGTAGTCTGTTCATTTA
The DNA here is from genome assembly GCF_028583685.1 of Petaurus breviceps papuanus. Taxonomy (NCBI): domain Eukaryota; kingdom Metazoa; phylum Chordata; class Mammalia; order Diprotodontia; family Petauridae; genus Petaurus; species Petaurus breviceps. Next base: position 7,316,012 of record NW_027187419.1, on the reverse strand, counting down.
GTCCATTAGTATGTTTGTCTTAGACAGACCCATCAGTACATTTATCTTGAGCAGTGAGTTGGGCTGAGAATGAACTTGAAGCAGGAGAAACTTCTGGATTTGCATGTAGGAAAATGTATGTTTTCAATGATGCAAAGATTCATCCTTTTCTCACTAATAATTCTTGTGGTGGCAATGATGCTGCAAATTGTCAAATATCATAATATCCAAAGAATGAAAGCTGAAGGTGGCCCAAAGGAAAACATAATGCTACGTGGTAAGTGCATGTACTTAGGAGAATTTTACTGAAGATGACTTGCCCATGACAAGTGACATGAAAGACATAATTAGATACTTGTATAATTGGAGAAGCTGATACAGCAAGGATGAAGGGTGACAGATGGGCAGGCCAACTGCTGTGCTGGTACTCCCACACTACTAAAAGTACCATAGGGCTGTCATTGTGTTGGATAGACCTTCTATGGAGAACTTTTGTAAAGATAAACAGGGGACCTGCATAGGATGAGAAGTCACAAGTAGGTAGTAATCAGCATCGATCATACCAACATCGGTGAGATCATGGATTCATAGGAGCATAGAACCAAGTGATAGATTATATGTAATGTATTAGAGGACTATAATTCTATAAGAACTTTTAGAAAAGAAAAGTCAACATGGATAGAGAATATGGTGGAATCTACAATCCTTTCCAACTGTGAGTTGTCTCAAAGAAAGGATGCCTGGCTTGATAGTAATAATTACCGACCAGAATATGGAGTTAGAGCAGGGCTGGGAAACCTGCAGTCTGGAAGTCACATGTGGCCTCCTAGGTCCTTGGTTGTGACCTTTTGACTGAGTCCAAGTTTTACAGATTTTTTGTAGATTAAATTTATAGATTAATATAAATTATATTTATAATTATATATAAATAAGTTAATATAAATTTATAGATTAAATTTATAATCCTTTTATTAAGGGGATTTGTTCTGTGAAGTTTGGGTTCAGTCAAAGGGCCACACTTGAGGACCTAGAAGGTCACATATAGCCTCGAGGTCACAGGTTCCCCACCCCTGACTAGGGGATTCTGACTCCAAGGCAGTGGCCTCACTACTATATCGTGCTGCGACTTGTTTTCAAGATTTCCAAAGGGTATTTCAAGATACCAAAGTGCAAGCAGAAACAGTTTACTGGAATCCTGAAATCAAAGTCGAATGGGAAGAACACATTTAAAGCAATTAAAACCTGTGCAATAACAATCTTTGAATTATTTACCTTTAGAACTGTGAACTAGACTGTAAGAGATTTGGAAAGTATCCTAACAAAAATTTCCTTTAGGTTATAATAGTAATAAAATTACTTAAATCAAAATTAATAAAATATTAATAAAACACATGGCTCATCACCCTAAAGCAGCTATAGAAAGAGAAACACATCTACAGCAAAAAATGAGGACGAAAATTGATAGACATTTTTAGGGCAGCTAATAAACAGGTCAAAAACCTACAGAAATATTTTTGGAAAAAGCAAGTTTCCCTTTACCAAGCAATGGTAAATAATAGCGATGATGATGATGATGCTATTTATTTATATCTATATAGCATTTATATAGTACCTACTACATGCCAGGTGCTGGGGTAAGCACTTTACAAATATTTTATTTCATTCACACAACAACCCTGGGAGGTAGGTGCTATTATTATTTCTGTTTTGCAGTTGAGGAAACTGAGTCAAACAGAACTTAAATGACTTGTCCAGAATCATGTAGCTAGGACATATCTCAGGCTGGATTTGAACCCAAGTCTCAAGTCTTGATCTCAGACTAATTCCAATGCCAGTACTCTATACACTATGCCCCCTAGCTGCCTCAAGGATGAGAACAGCTATACACCATTGGATTTCTTACTTGTAATTGAAAAGGGTTTATCTCCAGATGGATCCCATGAAATAACTAAGATCAAATAATGAAACCAAAAGGGCCCCCATAGGCAACATGTACCTGTTTGTTGTTTAATTGTGTCTAACTTTTTGTGTCCCCATTTTGGGTTTTCTTGGCAAAGATTTTAGCATGGTTTGCCATTTCCTACTCCAGGTTAAGTGACTTGCCCCAGGTCACCCAGCTAGTAAGTGTCTGAGGCTGGATTTGAACTCAGAATCTCCTGCTTCCAAGGTTGGGCCCTCTATCCACTGTACCACCTAGCTGCTACCTGTCCATAGACTCTGCCAACAAAAAGTTGATAAAGAACCATCAAGCAAAAATGATGGTCATGAAAATTAGATTTTGTTTGTGGAAATGGAGGGATTTGTAATGGCAATTTAGGACCAGGCCATTACCACCAGAAATTACAGACAAGACTGGGCATGGCAGGTGTGAGGGATAGTGAAGAGACTGGACTGATTGGAGAAACAATTACATATGGAAGAGTCACAGCCCAGTCCCCTGGGCTGAGGGAAACAGATAAGTGTCTGCAAATAGGTGGTTACTGGGGATAAAGGTCCCTTGTCTTCTGGGAGCTAGGAGCCCAATGACAGTGAGTGAATCTGCATTAGCCAGCTTTTTCTGTTATTCTGTACCAAGCAGGCTTGAAAAGAACAACACAGGTACTAGGAGATGAGTGAAGGCGACTGTTTCCCACACCTCAAGTGGAAACTGTGGTTTGCAGAAGTATATTAACATTTTGAGCTCGTTCAGGCAATTAAGCTGAAACACCTGGTTTTGCAGTAACTCTCATTTTCTGTGCTGAAGGGTTCTTGAAATTCCCATGCTTGGTGGATCACTCTGATGGTTGGTCACCAGCTGTCATGTTGGCAACATGCCTAGCAATTGATTGCAATTTCCTAGAGGCATTTTGGCAAAGCCCCCAGCAGAAGCGGGGAGCAGGTGACCGCTGACACCTCTGATTCCATGTGGAGAACAGCCCGCAGTAGTAAGGAGCTGAGGTTCAAGCCTGTGGATGGAATGATGAAGTTAAGAAATGGTGGAGAGGTTATTTGTAGAGACCCTCTGGGCTGCAACATCTGTGCCCAATTAATCTGTGCCAAAGGTGGGGGCATGACTCCATGGGAAGAGGGGTGTGTAGGAGACTAAAACTTCCTTGTTCTCTTGGTAGACAGTATGGTGGAGTAGAAAGCACATTGGACTTGGGATCTGCAATGTTTGGGTTCAGATCTGGCCCCAGATGTGTGAACCTGGGTTAATCACTTAACATCTTGGTTTCCTCATCTATAAAACGGGGATAATATCTGTAGTCCTTAATTCATAAAGTTGTCATGAAAGTCAAATGAGATAATGTATTTAAAGTGCTATGTAAATATAAATTATTTTATTGCATTTAAATAGTACTGTCACATGACTCACTTGTCACATTGTCTTATTTGATCCCCCAAAAAGGCCAACAGGGTAAATTTATCATTTCATTTTATACCAAGGTGGAATAGGAGATAGAGTGTTGTACTTGGAATCAAGAGAGCCAGAGTTCAAATCCTGCCTTAGACACTTGGTAGCTGTGTGACCCTGGGCAAGTCTCTTAACCTTTGTCTACCTCAGTTTCCTTACTTATAAAATGGCCTGCCTCCTAGAATTGTTAAAAGGATCAAATGAGACAATATATGTAAAGCACTTTGCCAATCTTAAAGTGGTATAAGTCAACTATTATTGTTAATTTGTAATATTGTTGTTGTTCAGTCATTTCAGTTTTGTCTGACTCTTTCTGACCCCATTTAGAGTTTTCTTGGCCAAGATATTGGGCTGGTTTGTCATTTACTTCTCCAGCTCATTTTACAGATGAGGAAATTGAGGCAAACAAGGTTAAGTGACTTGCTCAGGGTCACACAGCTAGTAAGTGTCTGAGGCCAGATTTGAACTCAAGAAGATGAATGTTCCTGACTTCAGGGTTGGCACTCTTTATCTACTGTGCCACCTAGCTGCCCTATATTATTAAAACATAATAATAACTACAACGTTATTACTCTTCTGACTTTTTTGTTTTTGTTTTTTGCTTTTTTGGGGGCAATTGGGTTAAGTGACTTTGCCCAGGGTCACATGGCTAGTTTTTGTGTTAAGTGTCTGAAGGCAGATTTGAACTCAGGTCCTCCTGAGTGCTCTACTACTGCCCTGACTACTATTTTGATTTACTATTTTTGAAACTTGCTGTTTCAGCAGTCAACATTTATTGAATATCTGTATTTATTTAATATTAAGCATTATGTTATTGCAAGAAATAATAATATGTAACAAATAATTATACAATATTTTAATTATTAGAATATCATTATGATTACAGATAAGGAAACTAAGCTCAGACAAATGAGGTGATTCACTTAGTGTTCTCCAGCTTAGTTAACATCAGAGCCAGAACCAAGCTGGCAGCTGCATCAAAAGGTAGATCCTTCATATTGTAATGAAAATGGCCTAAATGGAATCCAAACTGAAGTGATTCAATTGAAGATTAAAGATAAGCAATTTAAACAACATTTAAAAGGAATTCTGATATATCCATGAGATTTTAGGGCAACAGATGAATGATTTTATACTATGTTCTTTCAATCAGAGGCTAAACTGGCCCCTTAAATTGTCCTGGGTGCCCTCTTGGTCTCAGGTCTGCTCTTCGTGGGTCATTGCACTCAGTGCTGCTCCCTACTCCTTCCCCTCAGCTTTCCAGTATGGTTACTGGTATACTACAGGTAGCCTTACCTCTCTGGACCTATCCACGTCCTACTTCCCTGTGCTCTCCTCTGGCATTGTGCTGGCACATTCTCTTCAATTCACTTCAGTCCTAGTATTTACTAAACACAAAATATTACATTAATTTCTGGGGAATGCAAAGACAAAAATGGAAGAATCCCTGTCTTCAAGGAATTTACCATCTATCAGGAGGGGTGTTATCACATTTGTACAAATAGCTATGATGCAAAGCACTGTGCCATGGTGGTGAAGGTGAATTCAACATAATGTGCCCTAGAAGAATTTGGAGAGAGAAAACTCTCAGCTGTTCTCTCTCAGGCCTTTCTCTGTGTTTCCCCCTTCCACCTTCAGAGCTAGACTCTCTGTGCCTTTCAGAATGTATAACCTAAACTAACTCTGTGATCATGGAAGGAAGAAGGGGTGATTATGGGGCCAAGGTGCCTTCCAAAAGCAGCCCTTTGTTGTTGAACTCTTTAGTGATGCTAATAGGGGAATTTCTGGACAGTCAGGAAGATGGGGCTCAAGGCAAGCCTAGTGGGGAGATACCTTAAGGATGTGCTTTTCAGTGACTCTTCAATCCTATCATGTACTATTAGCATCAGCCCTGAAATAGATCCCAAATTATGACATTTCCAGAACCTGAAAAGATTTGCGAGCTGCAATCCTGTCCTGTAGGTTTTTGTTTTGCTCTCTCTGACCCTGCTCAGACCTTTTCAAAATGGATCAAAGTCATTCATGCAGCAATACATTTTAATATTGGGTTAGTAGTGAGGGAAGGCCCCTGGAGCTCCTGAAACCTGCCACTGTTAGAAAAGAGGTTAGAGGCCTGTGTGCCCTCGGGGAGCAAGGCTAGATGCTGGCTTCTGACTTTTCCTATTTTCAGCCAGTCAGGCGTCAGTCAGGCAGCATTTATTGAGTGTCTGTCCGGGGCATGTGAAGCACAGTTCTGGGTATGTGCTGAAGAGTGGGATGGGGACAAGGTATGGGGAATAAATGGGAAACGTGGTCTCAGTCTTTGAGGTGCTGACATAGTCTACTGGGGAGTACAGTGGACTTAGTATAAGAAGATCAGAGTTTGAGTTCTAGCTAATTAATGTTTGTGTGACTATAGGCAAGACACCTAAGCTCCCGGAGCCTCAGTTTCCACATCTGCAAATAGAGATAGTGCCATTTATATAAATAGCATGGCGTTAGAGGATAAAGGAGTCAAGGTGCGTTAGGGTCAGGGTAACTTGGGTTCAAATTCTGCCTCTGATACATATTAGCTGTGTGACCATGGGTAAGTTATTTAACTTCTCAACAACTCTCTAAAACTATATAAGTTAGGGACAATGTGTTGACCTGCATCAGTGAAGGAATTTTTCTCACGAGCAGGTCTTCATACCAAATCACAAATTGGAACCGCAAACCCCCCAAAACCAAACCAATCAATCCATATACCACTAACCTGATTGGGTTGTCATGACAATTATATAAGACAACATAGGCCAAAGTGCTTTTTAACTATAAAACACAATGCAAATGTCAACTATTAGCATTATTAGCAATAATAGAATTAATTTTTTAATCAAATGCTTTATTAACTTCTAGTTTATAAGAAATAATAGAATTAATAATAATAGTAATGTCATTTAAAGCAATAATCATAGTAACTTAAAAATCAGATTTTTAGATTTCATTGTTATTGGAACTCCCTAGTGAGGAAATTCCCAATATCAACATAGCTTAGAGGGAGTTGTCTGGGGCCACTGAGAGGTTGTAATTTGCCCAACAGTATCATGCAGCCAGTATGTTTCAAAGACAGGAATATGTATGGCTCACATATAGGTCATATCCAGGTCTTTCTGATCATCATTCTGCCTCTCATTATAAAAATAATTATTGAATAAAATAATACCATCTAATTTATTTTCTTCCCAATTCATCTCAAAACATTTTTTAACATGTGTTTTTAAAAATCTTGAGTTCCAAATCCTCTCCCACTTTTCTTCCCCTACCCTCCTACCCCCTCCCCCCGCATTGAGAAGGCAAGCAATTTGATCTAGGTTATACGTGTGCATTTAAGCAAAACATAGTTCCATATTAGTAATGCTATATAATCTAAATTAGATACTGGGAGACACATGAAAAAGAATTAAGAATGCCCATGAAGTAACCTGTACTAAATACAAATTGATATATTACAACAATGAAATTCTGCAAGCATAGATGTGAGAGTAAATATAGAGAAGTGAGGTTGGATGAAGTTAATCCCTGAAGGCTTCTTGGGGGTGATCAGTCTAAAGATGTTTTAATGCTCAGTCTGAAGGATGCTAAGGTCATAGAATGATGGAGAGGAGGGCACTACAGAAGGGTGCAATAGCATATGCAAAGTCCTACTCTATGGAGCAAATGGCAAGCGGTTTTACTTGGATAGAGAAAGTAGTTAGTCCTGAGAAGCAATAGGAAATGAGACTGGTGATAAAGCTGAAGGAAGAAGATGGACACTTGTTGGTGGACCTTGATGACCATGATTGGCAATTAGGAACTCCTGGAGGTTCTCTGGCAAAGGAATGACATTATTAAACTATTGATTGAAGAAGATTCTTTTCTGGCTGACTTGTTTAAATTACCACCATCTTCAAGGCTGGCAGCGGCAGTGAAAGAGGAGAGAATACAGACAGGAAGAGCTATCAGTTTGGAGTTAGAAGGCTATTATAGCTGTCTAGGTTCACTGAGACCTGGACTGGAGTTGTGAAAGTATGAATGTGAGGTGGTGGGTGGAAATGAGAAACATTTCAGAGAAAGTACTGGCCGGATTGGGTGATGGAGCATAACTGGGTTGAGGAGAAGCACTAATCTTTAACCTTTCATTGACCACTGAAATCCAATTGTCTGTCAATCAGTCAACAAGCACTTATTAATCACCTGCTCTGTATACACTAGGTTCAGCACTTGAGATACAAAATCAAGAGAGTAGTTCCTCTTCTCAAGGAGTTTACCATCTAGAGTAATGTGTAGTGAGGCTGGAAAGTGAGATTATAGCCATATTGAGAAGGACTTTAAATGCCAAGCAGAAGAGTTCGTATTTTTTTTTTAAAGCAATCGGGGTTAAGTAACTTGCTCAAGGTTACAAGAAGAGTTCATATTTAATGGGTTCATATCTTAGATTCCTAGGACCCCTTGATAGATTTCAGAGTATCAGTGAATTTGTTTTTTTATTTTTAATTTCGATAACTTTTTCAACATAATTGGTTTCTTTTGTAATCCTATGTATATTGTAGTAGTAGTAGACAATTTCAGTTAAGTGACTTGCCCAGAGTCACACAGCCAGTAAGTGTCTGAGGACCAATTTGAACTCAGTTCCTCCTGACTCCAGGGTCTGTGCTCTATTTACTGTGCCACCTAGATGCCCCTGTAATCCTATGTATTTTAGACATTAAAAAAGCATAATTATGGGCAGATTGTGGAGTGATTACTTAGCTCCCTAACTTTTCTCTTTGACCAAGGGAGAAAAATAAAAAACACATAGCAGATAGACAGTATTCCTGTTCCCTTCAAAATCAGGATTAACCCAGCACCATGGTCACTTCCCCCCAAAATTATTAAAAAATAAAAACTTGTAGAAATTTGATCAGTGAGAGAAAAAGATGTGTGTTGTAGGGGCATATGAAAGTTTTTGTGGAGACCTGGACATTTTTAAAGTCAAAAGGTGTTTGTGAGGGAGATAGAATAAGGATTTCAGAGAGGACCTGAGGATGGAAGCAGGGCTTTTTTCATTAGGTGGGAAGGGATGGGTCACATAGTACAAATCTGAGAGGGACATCTTTTTCCAGACTGATGATGCACTCATCAGAGATAGTCCACTGTCTATAACTGAGGGTGGGGGTGGGGCTGGCACTGGCACTAGGGATTTAAAGAGGGAGGCCAAGGTTTCGAAAAGCCTCTGTGAAGTGTGAGCTAAGGCATTAGGAGCTTATGAGGAAGGAATAGTAATGCTGTCTTGTCACAGCCTGACACAGCGGTCTGCACACAGCAGGTGCTCAGTAAATGCTTGTTAAACTAAGTAGGTCAAAGTCATTTCTGGAAAGCATGAAGCCACAGGGGACCACATCATCTCAATCCTGGGATATTTTCTCTCTCTTTTAAAAAAGTTTTAGTTATGTCTTTATGTTTTGTTTTGTTTTTTTGCATCATAATCATTTCCCGATATACCTTTTCCCCCAACCTTCCTATGCAATAAAGAAAAACAGGCAAAATCAAGCCAAGTGGTGCCTGCAGCTACTCACATATGCTGCATTTGGATTCTGTTATTCCTTGCTCCTCCTTCCTCCAAGGGGAGGAGGGAGGAGTGTTTCATCATCTCTCTTCTGGAATCTGGATTGGCCATTAAATTGGAAATGAGGACAACTGCCTTTCTGTGTTTTCATTTACATTATTATGGTCACTGTGCTTTCTGTCCTCTTGGTTTTGCTTTCTTTACTTAACAATTAGTTCATACAATTCTTCATCCTGGAACTTTCTCCAAGAATACTCAGATGTGTGGTTCAGGAACAGAAGGAGGGGCCGGTGGAAATGAGAAGTGGGGGATTCTGGAATGGTGACAGGACAGTGGGGTGAGGGAGGTTATGGGGTTAGAACTGAGTGAGGTAGAATGAAGGACCAAGCCATGGGATGAGAAAGGGACACACACACAGACACACGCACAGACAGAGAGACACACACACACACACACACACACACACACACAGGGAGACAGAAAGAGAGTGAGGCAGAGACAGACACAGAGAGATGGGGGAGTGGGGAAGTGGAAAGGAAGGGAGAGGGAGAAGAATTAGGAAAGGTTGAAGAATGAGGGAGGAGAGAAAAAGGAAGGGAGGGATAGAGAAGAATAAAGAAGGGAGGGGGACAGAAAGAGAAAGGGAAAGGGAGAAAAAGGAGAGTAGAGAGAGAAACAGAGAAAGAGAAAGGTAGGGGGAGAGAGAAGAATGCAGGAGAGGGAAAAAAGAAAGGGAGAGGGACAGAAAGGGAGAGGGAGAAGGATAGAGCAACAGGGAGAGGGGGAAGAGGAAGGGTAGAAGGGGAATGTGATCGAAAGAGGAGAGAGCAAGATATTTTTAGAAGTAAGAAGAGCGCCTTTCAACAGGTGAACAATTCTCTTATGTAAGTAACAGGGCTTATTATAGAATCTGCCTTCACAAGGACTTTCCCCTCTGAAATAAGGGGAAAAGATACATCCTTCCCCACCCTTCATTGCATTTAATTAATTTTGGTGAATTCTTAACAGGCAATATGACTAGATGACCTAGGATTGTAGATTTACATAATGTTAGAGCTAAAAAAGATCTGGAAGCTCTTCTTTAAGCTGAAATGGTCAGATAACCTCTCAAGGCTTGGCAACCTGATGAATACCCTATAGCTCTGGTGTTTGACACGGACACAAATGATATTTCCAGTAGGAGTATAGAAAACGCTGCCAAAGACCATGAAGTGTTGAGCAAGAAACTGAAGCCCCCAGGGCAGGGATCATGTTCTCATCATTGCTGCTGATCAAAGGAGAGGATTGAAGAGTGAGAAGTGAATAGTTAAGAAGATGGTATCTGAGAATGAATGGGATTTAGACTTCCAGACTATGGCTTAAAAATGTAGAAATGAAAAAAAAAAGTGGAAATGATGGGCAACTGGATAGGAATCAATTGCAACTAATCAGGTTAGAAGAAAATATATTTACCTGGAGACTTTGCAATTCCAAGCAAAAGGGCTTTAAACCCAAAAGGAAGGGTAAGGAAGAAAATTTCTTGAGTACATATTACCAAGCTAGATAATATAGAGAGTAGCTATAATATAGAAAAAAATAGCAGTTGAGCTATCCTGAGATGCTTCACAGCAGACAAAATCCAAGAAAAGGACCAGCAATTAAACCCATGACCCCAGTTATCCATATGCAAATGTACAAAACATGGAAAACAAGTGAAGTGAACTATAAATCCCAACACATGGGAGGTAAATTTGACCTCATAGGCCACTGAGACATGGTATGATGAAATCCACAACTAGAATATGATTCTGGAAGTACCCTAATTAATCAATTCAAAGGAAGAAAAATGGGTAAAATAGGAAGAGAGTAGTTTTGTTCCTTAAGAAGATATACTCGAGTGAAGAAATCCAGGGACTAAAGTGGTGAAATATAGGGTAGAGCATTTGGTAAATATCAATGAAAGTGGAAATCGAACATATTTTAATTGTAGCTTATACATAAGGAGTTTGGGAAATAGTTCACAAGCTTGGCATGGAGGCATGATAAAGCAGAGAAGGGGGACATCAGTTTTCTCACCATCTGATGGAGTTCTCTCCTCTCTGCTCATAACTGAGCTGTTAATAATTCCTTGTCTTGACAAGGATAATTTCATACTCTAAAAGGTGAAGTAAGAAATGAGGTGAACTGCTACTCTGGACCTATTTCTCTCACCAGGAGGAACTGGTTGCTGAAGTAGAAGTGATAGGAACTTTGAAGTATCTCATAATTTGTTTTAGAAGAGAGGAAAGCCAAACTGAATCTAACACATACCCTATATTTTAGGAGAGATGATTTTAAATGGTCCAGAAAGAAAGTTGGTAGGATATTATGGACCAGAATTCTATAAAGGACATCAGACTAGGAGTGATAGGAAGCTCTCAAGAATGAAATTCTGAAGACACAAAGAAAAACAAGCTTGTTGAAGATAAAGATGATTTGTCTAAAAAGACTGATGTGACTTACAAAGATAGTCACCTGACTGGAGTCAAGGCCACCAAGTTCCTTCATGCTTAATCTAGCAAAACCCTGAAGTTTGTTCCAGACCAGATCAGATAATGATTGAGAAATCCAATGAGAAACCAAAGTAAGTGACATTCTCTACCTCCAAAATAGGTACAAAGTGTGATAGATGATTAGTTGGGCCCCTATTTTATTTCAATCAAAATCAATCAGTTTGATATGATTCCATTGGGGTGGTGTTTATGAATTCTGTACATTAGGTCCCAGAGCTGTGCACTGCAGATTGTATGTGCATTTGCTTAATCATAGGAAGCTAACTAGAAAAGCTCTACCCTTGTTTTTCCTTGTTATGGTGACCAAACCTGGCATGGAAGAGGTGACTCAATTATTTCAAGAGTCCCCCAGGTATTTTTGTTGCTTCTCTATCCCTCGTCATCCCTCTTTTGCCCAATATGGTGAGATGGCCATGAGCACTTGACCAGTGAGTGACCCTGGTTGCTGGTCTGTGACCTGCCTTTCTAGTAGCCCATGACTGTGTTCATTGGCTTAAGCCTGCTCATTAGCTTGTTTGTCCACCAATGGGATTCTGTATTTTGTAGACCCTCCTGGAGGTTCAAGGGCAAGGTCTATCCATCAATAAGATTCTGTATTTTTGGTCTGTTCTACTTGTATTGTCTGGGTATCAAGCACTATAAAACTAAGACTTGGAGGAAGGGGACATCTCAGATCATGAGGAAGATCTGAGGTCTACTTCATTTCAGGGGATGATGGACCCTTTAAAAAAGTTCCATTGGCGAATAACTCTGCCTCAGTTTCTTTTATTGTAGGTTGGGCAATTACAAACTCTACAAAAGTCAGTCCAAAGTACAAGGACAGTGAGAAAGAAGACTCCTCAAACAGTATGATACCTGAAACCTACAAGATGGGGTGAGAATGGTTGGATAGACATGCATTCATAAAAGCTCTGGGGGAGTTAATTTGAGTTCACAATATGATATAGCCACCAGGAAAACTAATGTGGTCTTAGGCTTCATTAAGGAAGAGGCAATGTTCTTGATTGGGGACATGATAGTTCTGCAATCTTCCCTGGTCAGATTGCACGAAGAGTATTACATTAAAATTCTGGGGACCACATTTTAGGAAGGACATGGACAAGTTGGCAAGAATCCAGAGGAGGGTGACCAGGATGGTAAAGAACCCTGCTTTCATGCTATATGGGGATGGTTTGAAGAAGAGAAAACTTTTGGGGTTCATGATAACTGTCTTCAAGCATTGGAAACACTATCACGCAGAAGAAGAATTAACTATACTTGGCTCCAAAGGTAAGAAGTAGGAGCAAATGGGTGGGAATTGCAAAGGACCAGGTTCAGTGGATGGAAGAGACTTCCAAACAGATTTCTTCAGAAGTGGAATGGACTTCTCTGGTAAGTAAGTGACTCCTCCCAGGAGGTCTTCAAACAATGGTTGGATGGGTACTTGCAGGGCATGTTATATCAGGGACACTTGTTTAGCTATGGTTTAGATTAGAAGACCTTTGAACTTTCTTCCAATTCTGAGTTTCTGTGATTCCTTGAAATGTCTTCAAGGATCTCAGTGCTTAGATATAATCAGTTTCACAGCACTCAGCCTTCAGCAAAGACTTCAGTTATTTGTTCATTCGTTCCTTCAACCTTCTTTGAATAAGAGGAGTCTGTTTTGAATATAGGACAGCTAGATAGCTCAATGGATAGAGTGCTGGGCCTGTGTATTTTTAATGTATTTTTACTTAATGGGAATATCTTTCCCAATCATTAATAGGCCCATGTGACTTGCTTGAATCACATGGAAGCCTGAGTAACATGAGTCTATAGTGGGAGGAGGTTGATGAACACATGAAGATGGATGGGTAGGAGCAGAGCCCAGAGGAAGTTGGCCATGGAAGTTGGAACTGAGAGAGAGAGGAAGTAGTCAGTGAGGTGTGAGTGTTCATCTGTGGGAAGGCCCTAGCAGGGGGAAGGCTTGGGGATGGTGATGCCCCCTACATTGTTATTGTGCATAGATTTCTTTGTTGCTATAATGGATTTGGTTTTCTGGTGTTAGAATTCAGCTTTCTGGTGCTTGAATAAATGTTTTGGTTCTGTCTTCCATGTGGAGAATCTGTTATATTTTGTAATTCAGAATTATGCCAGCATATTCAAAACTGCCATAAGGGCTGTAAATATCACACTGGTTCTACAATCTGGAATTAGGAAGACTCATCTTCCCTAGTTCAAATCAGGACTGACACTTATTAGCTGTGTGATCCCAGGCAAGTCACTTAACCCCATTTGCCTCAGTTTCCTCATCTGTAAAATGAGCTGGAGAAGGAAGAGACTAAACCACTCCAGTATCTTTGCCAAAAAAAAACCCAAACCCTAAAATGGGGTCATGGAGAGTCAGACATGACTGAAAAGGCTGATCAACAACAAATTTTGAATATACTATGTTTGAGAGCAGAAAAAGTATTCGATTTGGAAGTCATGGATTCAAATTTCTACTCTGATACCTATTTGATATAGGATTGTGGGCCATTCGCTCAGCTGCTCTGAAGTTGTTTCCTCAATTGTAAAATGGGAGATGAGAGTACTTTCATTACTCATTGTACAGATTTGTTGTATATAAACTGTTTGTAACCTGTAAAGCACTAGATAAACATGAACTACTGTTCTTGAGGCGCTTGCAATATTTTTTAATAGGGCAGTTAGGTGGTACAGTAGATGGACTGCTTGAATTTGAAGCCAGAAAGACTTAAATCTGAATCTTGCCTCGGAGGTTAATTAATATTATCATTAGTAGTGAGACCTTGGACAAATCACTTAATCTCAGTCTCGCTTTCCTCATATGTAAGGATTACACAAAATGAGATAATATATATTATTATCTATATATTATCTATCTAATATATATATATATATAATGCTTCACAAACTTTATAGCACAATATAAATGTTAGTTATCATCATCATCATTAGGGTTTTATTTTTTCCTCATCCCTGCTTTTTACACATTTGCTACTGATTCATAGCACTATGTAAATATTAGTACTACTATTACTACTACTTCCACCACTACTACTACCATTATTACTAGTACTAGTACTACTACTACAACTACTGTTATCCAGGTCCAATTCTTCCCTCAGCCTAAATTTTACTACTTAGATTTACTACTGATTCATAGCACTACATGAATAATGATAATAATGAATATTATTGTTCTATTCTGTTCTTCCCTCATCTTTCATTTTCCTGATTTTCATAGCTGGCAAAAACTGCAAAATTTATCACCTAAAGGAGCAGGACAATGAGGGAATGCTGCCAAGGATGACAGCTAAGGATAGAAGATATAGGGTGCACAAATAATACATTGTGGGGGAGCAGGCAGGGGGGGGAATAAGGGTTCTAAGGGAGAGGAAAGTGCTCCATGAGTTTAGAGGAAGCTAAAGTCAGAGTGGGCTGGGAAACACACAGACAGACTGATGGAGAATATTTGGTCTGGTTTCTGAAATGTGAGTAGAATTTCAACTGATGTAAATGGAAGGAGAGGGTGTTTCAAAGGAGGCGATATCCTGAACAAAGATGGGGGGAGGGTGGAAGAAAAGTATGAGATATGTTAGGAAATAGTCTAATTTGGCTTGCTCCTAAGGGGATGTATAGGACAGTGATAGGAGATACATATGGAAAGGCAGTTGTATTCTAAGAAGTGTAGATGTGATTAATAAGCTCTGGGGGACCACAAAAGGTTTTTTTGAGGAGAAAAGGGGCACAATCCCAGTTGTGCTTTAGGAAGATTACTTAGGCAGATGTGTGTAGGATGGCTTGGAATGGATAAAGACTAGAAGCAGAGCCTTCAATTTGGAGAACAGGTGTCTAATCTAGAATGTTGGCAAAGAAGGGGGTGCAGAAAGGAAGGGATGAATTAGAGTATATTAGATATACGCGTGAATAACCTGGTCAACCTAACTAGGTAAGAGGAAGAGGTCTTTGTTCTGGCCTAGAAGATATTCCTTCAAAGTAATGACATTCCCATTAGAATCACTTTGAGGTGATTGATGATCTTTGATGGAGTGTGGGGCCTCCCCTTCTCTGGTTGCTTAGTGGCTCAATGAGCCCAATCCTTGTGCTATAAAAGGAAACAGATCTGTCAAAGACATCTAGAGAGAGGGCTGAAGATGGACAGAAACCAGAGACTAGAGAGACCAAAGAAGAAAGTGAAGATCATTGGACAATAGATTTAGAGTTGGAATGGTACTCAAAGGTCTTCCAATCAAATCCTCACATGTTACAGATGAAGAAACTAAAGCTTATCAAGATAAATAATTTTGCCCAAAGTCACACAGGTAGTAAATGGCAGAACTGGCATCCTTGGGGGGAGGGTTGATCTAACCAGTCATATCCCAAGGATGCCATTTCCCAAGGATGCCTTATTGTTGGTACTGGCATGGAAAGGTGAGAACTCCTGGAGAAAGAAGGGGATTTCTTCTATATGAAACTTTTGAAGGCAGAATAACTAGGATTTAGTGACTAATTGGAGATGATGTAAGGAAGGTCAGTTAGTCAGTCAGTACACATTTATGAAGTGTCTACAGTATGCTAGGCACTGCAATAAACACTGGGATTGCAAAAAGAGGCAAAAGACAACATCAAAACAGAAGTTAGAAGGTAGCAAAATCAAGGACAATTTAAATATCTTGAGTCTGGGTCACTGGGACAATGGTGGACCCACGATCAGATACAGGAAAGTCTGAATAAGAAACAAGTTTCAGGGGGGAGGATTATGATTTACTTTTGGATTGTTTGCTGAAGTGCTGTAGGGTATCTAGATAATATCTAGCAGTCAACTAAAACTGAAGGAGTAGGACTTGGGAGAGAGTTTGGACTGGAGAGACAGATTTGGAAGTCATCTATGTAGAAGCAGAAACTCTAGGAGTACAGGGGATTGGGTAGGAGGTATAGTGAAAGAAAGGAAGACAGTCAGAGACAGAACCTTGGGGAATTTTTTTCATAGATTGGAGGAAGAAATGTCCTTGGGACATTTATTTATAGGTGTAGCAGCAAGCACCTGGCATCCCCAGGGTGGCTGCCAACACAGGCTCTTAGATCTGCTTTTCTAAAGGAAAGCAACTCAAAAAAAGCAAACTCAAGCTTACTTTAATCAATTAAAAACAGATATTGTTTACCTAGTTCAGGGGGAAAAGGTCAGCACCCCAAACTTCAGAGTATACAGACAGAAGTTACAAGACAGAGAGACAGATCAAGCAGACAGGCTTCCAAACTGTCCAACCATTACATCCATACCAAATCACAGTTACCAGAGAGGGAAGCACCAACATCTGGGTTTTCAAAGCTGGGGGGCTCTCAATGGCTGCCCAGAGTCTCATCTGGTCAAATCACACAACACTTCTCAAAGTGAGCCCCAAAGCAAAGCCTCACATCAGGGATTGTATAGCTTTCTCCTGGGTCAGAAAATGTAACCACCCTTTTGACCCACTGCCCAATCACACAGCATTAAGGTGTGGGCATTCCTGAACACAAAGCCTCCTGCCACAGGCTCCATGTGACCACATTCAGCCTAATAGGGGGCAGAGTATATTTTCAAATCAATGAAAGTTTTCAGAGTCTCTTAAGCATATCAAAGGGTGTACGGGCAGGGAACATCTTTAAATTTGCATTTCTGTTACAATAGGCTAGAGGAAGAAATGGATTGAGCAAAGAGGAATCAAAAAGAAAAGGAATCAAATCAGGATAATGCAATGTCATGGAAGACAAGTGTACTAAGTATATCCTAGGTATCTGGGGGTACCTCCTTTGCAATTTACATGGTGGGTCCCCCAGACAAGGTTACCTCAGGTTCAGGGTGCTCAAAAACATATCTCATGAAATTCCACTAATGCATTTATCTTTACCTAGTCAACAAATACTATTTGTTCAAATTAAAATTAATTTGAAGCCAAAACACCGAATGAAGTAGCATCTAAGATAAGTACCAATAAACCTGGGAAACATACTCCCACAAATACACATACCACTAGTGGTGCGCACACATAGAGAACATGGGCAGAGAGGAAACATGCAGAGGACATATATGACCAAAGTATATGCATGTACGTGTTAGGGCAACTCATTCCTTGGCTCCTGATGTTTTTTGTTGATATTATAGTGTTACTCCCACAAGGTCTGTGGCCTACAGATGTGCCGTTGCTCACCACTGGTCTTTCCTTTTGGCTTCTGCATAACTTCACTCTGCTGGTCCCGTGGTCATCACTGGACCTTGTCAGCTGTGGCTCCAATAGCCCATGGTTGTGGATCTCCTCTCTGTTTCTACCTTCTTTCCCTGGAGACCTAATTTGGGTCAATCTCTTCCTTTGCCATGGCTTTTGTTGTTTAAGGTTCAACAATCTCTCTCTAGCTAGTGGTCAGAGCATCTGCATAACTCATTGTTCAATTTCCACATGCCAAATTGCTCTTAGTCAGCAGCAATTTGTGTGGTAGTCTTCCAGTAACCTGCTGAGGGCTGTTGGGGTCCAGGGTCTTGTAGTTTCTCAACTGTAAAACTCTTTCTTTCCAGTTCAGAGGCATGGAAAGGGGACTAACCCTGGAACAAAACCAAGCCCAAGGGGGCAAGGTCACAGGTCTGATCTTTCATATGTGGCTGACAAACCTTTCCAGGATTTAAGCCTTCCATGAACAGATAGGAGAGACTTTCAAAGTGGTTGATAGCATCAAATGTTGTTGCTTTCAAGATTAAAGAGGATGAAGAATGAATGTATTTCAAGTAAGAGGACTAACTTTGCTATTTACCACCTGTGTATGGGTCTCAGGTTCCTTCTCATTGTCTCAGAAACTCTGAAGTTGAAGAGATGGTGCTGATCTGCATTGGCAGAAGACATTTCCTCATTGGAAGTCCCCTATATGAATGAAATCAGAGGTCTAGTCCAATATCTGTATGCAAAGCACTGTGTTAGGTCCTTTTTCTTAAATTCCCAGAATGGAAGCCGATACGGGTTTCCCAGAGAGACTTGCTTTCACTTATCATGAAAATCCCTATCAACAGCATCATTTTACTTATGTTCTTTATGATATAAAATAAGGGGATTTGAGTGGATGATCCCTAAGGCCTCTAATCCCATGATCCAATGGATGAGAAAAGCCCATTGAACCTAGCAATTTGAAGGTCACTGTTGACATTGGAGAGAAGTTTTTCACTAGAATAAAAGGGTGAAAAATATATTACACAGGGTTAAGGAATGGAGAAAAAGTGGAAGCATTGAGTAGAGAATACTCTTTCTAGAAGTTTGGCAATGAAAAGAAGATAAATAATAGCTAAGGGAGGTAGAAGGATCAAGGGAAGATTTTCTAAATGTGGACCTGAGGTTATAACCTGGTGCAGACAGAATTCAGCAAATGTGTATTAAGCACAATGCAAGATATGTGGAAGGTATTGGGGATATGAAATGAAAGAAAAATAAGCAGCCCCTGTTCAGCAGCTCACATTCCATTGAAAGAACTACCTTTGTAACTCTTGGAAGCTTGAGATCAGCCTTCTCTGCCACTTTTGCCCTCATCGCTCTGAAAACATGCTGGAGGAATCTGGTGAGTCTTGGAGTGCTTCCCAGTAGAGATTTAACTCAAAAGGGGAGAAATCTACCTTTTGTACTGATTTAACTAAGTAGTTATAAGATTGACCCAAGCCATGAGCAAACCACACCCTTTTGCTTCCTGGGGATTGGCTAGCAAGGGGTTTAAAATATGACCATTTGGGATTGTGCCATAGATATTGGTGGAAGTTCTGGCTATTGGAGCTAAAAGGTAAAGATAAGGCTTCAATATGGACATAGAGTGAGGTAGTTAAACCAGCACAGAAAATAGACTTGTTTTCTGGAGGCATCTAGGTGGATCTCCTGGGGTGTCTTGTCTAGAGATCCCATTGCTGTGTTCCAGCTATCACCCACTGTTGACTATTAAGTTGGACCCCTTTGTTTTCTACTTTTAGTGTTGGATTCTTTTCTTTTGTATTTGCCAGATATGTGAACTTAGGGAAAAGGAGTTCGAAGAAACCTTAAAATTTACTGGAAGATTCTTATCCATGGCTTGAGTTCGATTTGACTGGCATTGAAGAAAGACTCTGGGTGGCTATAAGACTGAACAAGGGCATATTTTGTACAGATTTTGAAAAAATGAAGAGTAGATACTGCAATATTCAGGTTAAGGTACTTGACTATGATTCTTGGAAAAATTCTAGACTGTATTATTCAAAGTTAAGTAACTTACCCAGGGTCACATAGCCAGTTTATGGTCAAGGCAGAACTTGAGCCTGTTTTCATATGAGTACATGAGTATGTGAGCACACACACACACACACACACATACACTCTCTCTCTCTCTCTCTCTCTCTCTCTCTCTC
>NW_027187419.1:7291819-7296095 GCF_028583685.1 Petaurus breviceps papuanus | reverse complement strand
TCTCTCTCTCTCTCTCTCTCTCTCTCTCTCTCTCTCTCTCTTTCTCTTCTTTCATATTACTCCAGACTTCTATAACTATCCTTTAGATCCCCAGACTCTTATTAGTTGGGTGGTCACATTCTGCTTCCCTTTCACAGGATGGAAGCCACAGGGCATTGAATGTGCTCTGAGATTCATGTATCTGTGTGGACCTAGCAGCAGAGTTTGAAGGCTTTGAAACTCACACAGACTGAGCTGCCCTTTGTACCCATCTGTTCTTTCTTCTCACTCAAGACACCAACTGTCTTAAGGCAGCTGGTGGCACAGTGCCTAGAGCTCTGGGACTGTAGTTAGGAAGGCCTTAATTCAAATCTGGCCTCAGGCACTTATTAGCTGTGTGACCTTGGGCAAGTCACTTAACCTCTGCTTGCCTCAGTTTCCTCAACTTAAAATGGGTGATTAATAACAGCACCTACCTCACAAGGTTGTTGCAAAGTTCAAATGAGACAATATTTGTAAAGCACAATGCCTGGTGTATAGCAGGTACTTGGCAAATGCTTACTCCCTTCCCTTCTCTTTTCTTCCCTTCCTTCCCCAAGAAGAAGCTGAGGGTTGAGGCCAGGATGTGTTTGACCACACCAAGCACACAGACTCACATCGGAGCCTTACTGAGGAGTCAGGCAGCAGAAGTTGGCATCAGGGAGTTGCTTGCCTATGGCAAGGTGAATGAAACTCTTCTGCTATTTAGGAATTCAGCTTTGCCTCTCGATTGGATTCTAGCCTCAAGATTTTTTTTTTTATCAACTACAGAAGCAAGGACCCTCTGGGCTTCCTCACTCAGCTGGCCCCCCATTATGTATTTCTATCTTCACAGTCATTGCTAGTGATATGGTTTGAAGCAGACAGGCCCCAAGGTATCTGCCAGTGCTAGGCCTCTTGGGGGGACTGAGCTGTTTAATTTTCTTTGACTCTTTGCTATAGGAGGGACAGGAAGGCAGGAGGCAGATTCTTGCTAAGAATGAGGACAGAAAGCAACATAAAAAGGCTATAGTTATAGTATGGTTCTGTGGAAAGAATAGTGAATTTAGACTCAGAAGATTTGGGTTTCAGATCTTAGATTTTCTATTTATTCAGTAGCTTGTGTGACCTTAGGTAAATGACTTCTCTTCTTAAGGTGCCCTCATCTGCAAAAAATATGGCAGATGGATTAGATGAGGATCCCTTTAACTTTAAATAAATGATCCTTTTTAAATAATAAATTTCTTTATATAACAAGACTTTCAAGTTTGCAAAGTACCCTATGTATGCTATTCCACTTGAGCTACATAACAAGTCTTTGAGATAAGTATTGTTATTCTGATTTTACAGGTGAGGAAACTGAGGCTCATAGAAGTTAAGGGAACCAAGCTTGCAAGTGTTGGGGGGTGGGATTTGAACACAGATTTTCTTAACTCCAGAACTCTATTATTCCATTGAGTAAAGTATGTCTACTACACATCACCTTCACGTTTGGGTCTAAATATGTGCAACTTTCAAAATTGCAAGACCCTGACAGTTCTTCACTTTTATAAACTAACAGGACTGATTTTCTAAGACAATCCACCTACTGCATGATTTAGGTTCATTTATATAAATTATACAGTGATTTATTTAATGACCTACTTGGAGCACTATAAATTCTACAGCATCCATGCAATTTATTATTTAAACATCACATAAATCATGCATGATGAGAAGGCAGAAGTGTATGTGAGAATCACTGGCTTTGGGCTGGCCCATAAAATGGGCTTTGTTGGCATTGTCTTGTATGGGAACGAGGTGTCCTTTTCCCTGTATTTGAATGAAAGGACATGCAGCTGTTAGTTGCTGTTTGGGGGCGGGGATGGGGGAGGGGAGGTGAATTGGAAACTTTAATTTGTCAGCTCTATCAGAAAGGCCAAATCCCAAACTGGGATATGGGTGACGGTGTTTGACACATCTTGGTGACATTTCTGTTGGAAGGGGAGTCAGGGGGATCTTGCTGCCTCAGTTGTCCCTGCACCTGAGTGTCTGACATTTCTGAAATGTAAGAAGGAGAAGTGAGCCATCACAATAAACTGCCGACGTGCTGGAGTGGGGGTTGTTAGGCTCTGTTTTCAGCTCTGGTGCTGTGCCTTTAAAAATCATTTCTGCTCTTCAGTGAAACTCCTAACCCCATTTATCTTCCTTGGTATGTTGACTCCTATTTCATACTCAACTCCCAGGCAGGAGGTAGGAAAGGAAAAATAAGACAAGGAAAACAAGGATGATAAGACATCTTTTCCCTTCCCCTGTGTTCCACTCCCCATCCCAAACAGGCAGCAGGATGTATTTGGCATACAAGCAGAGCTTATAGATATGGCAAACAGGTCACTGATCAGAATGGCCAATGGTGCTACATTACAAACTCCCCAAGGCACACAAAGGGACTGTTAGGTGTCTTTATCTTTGCATATCCTATTGGGATGAAGAACGGCAGTGGAGAGTAGTCAATAGGACTGAAGATGGCTTCAAACTGAAGAAATTAGGGTTTGGGTCTGGCCTCTGAAACATGCTGGCTCCTGGACTTTGGGCAAACCATTTAATCTCTCAGTGCTTCTGGCTAAACCTGTTAAGTACTGATCCTCATTGGTGGAGGGGACTTCCTCCCCAGAGTTTCTGCTGATGCAATCATAGATAGGTCCAGACCAAATTATGTTGAGAATGTGGAAGGGATCTCATGGCATCATCTGGTCCTGCCTCTTCATTCAGGCAGGAAAGGTATCATTTTCTCTCTTTTATGGATGGAGAGACTCACGATAGGTTAGTGACTTGTTCAAAATAGTAGGATTTAGAGTTGAAAGGGAGCATTGAGATCATCTAATACAACTTCCTCATTTTACAGGGGAAGAAATTGTGTCCCAGAGAGGCAAGTAATCTTGCAAAGTCACACGGGTAACATGTGGAAGACCTGAGATTTGAACCCAAGCCCTTTGACCCAGCAGTCTTCCTGATGTAGTAGGCTGCCTCTTCTTGCTTTTCCTGTCTGGACTTTGAGTAATGGCTCAGTGGCAGGTGTATAAAAATATGTATTCATTTCAAAACCATATCCCCATTCAGTGATAATTCTGAATGACATCTCCAGCCTGGAAGAATAATTGTTTTGTCATTTTTAGGTGTGTCTGACTCTTCATGACCCCATTTTGGGATTTTCTTGGCAAGATACTGGGATGGTGTGCCATTTCCTTCTCCATCTCATTTGACAGATGAGGAAATTGAGGCAAATAGGGTTAAATGACTTGCCCAGGGTCACACAGCTAGTAAGTGTCTGAGGTCAGATTTGACCTCATAAAGAAGAGTCTTCCTGTCTCCAGGCCCAGCACTTTATCCACTGAGCCACCTAGCTGGCCTTGGGAAAATAAAGATGACCTAAAATCTTCAGTATTAGAGGGGACTTTCATAGATGAATAAAACTGCCTGACCTCAGAAGTGTCTTGTAATGACTCTATTTCATAATGGAAAATCCTTCCCTTTAATTCTCTCCCTCCATATCCAATGTCTCCCCTCTCCTCCCTCCATTATCTAGAACCAAACAACGTAGATAGTTGGAACCACTCCATTAAAATATTTATATTGGTAAGAAGATGTTTGCATTGTAGCCTGTGTACTACACTAATAAATAGCACACTTGCAAACATGATATTTCCCCAAGTAATTATGGAAGCAAGAGATGTTTACAGAAGGTTTGCTGCTCCTCGATGTGGGAATCATAGGCCCTCCTGTCTGGAGTATTCCAAACTTTGGGAAGTGTGCTTTACGCCTTACCAGACATGTCTTCCCTAAACAGTGAGACTGTATCCTTTAGGGACCCTGGAAAGTCTCAGGCAGGTTTGACTCTACAAGCATTTATTAAGCCCCTACTAGGTACCAGGAATGTTCTAAGCTCTTTACAAATGTTATCCTCATTTCACCAGCTGAGGTTCCTAGATCTCACTCTTGCTCTTTCCTTGCTGCATGGGCTTATGTTCTGCACTGGGGCTTGTTGGAAATAATGTCTTCCTTTTATGAAGTTGGACCTCAAGACCATGACTTCTTGATGAATTTCATGCTGCCCTTTGAAGTTTGACTTTTCTCTATGGAGAGAGAATAATTATGCCTATTTCATAGATGAGAACACTAAGGCTCATTAAGTGACTTGTCCCAGTCACAGAGCTAATGAGTGGTGAAGTTCAAACTGACAGAGTCTCCTGACAGAGAGATCAGGGCTCTTTCTATAACAAGAGATTTCCTGCTAGTGTGT
>NW_027187419.1:7283912-7291809 GCF_028583685.1 Petaurus breviceps papuanus | reverse complement strand
ACTCCCCCCAGCCCAGCATGTTACTCTCAGTCTTCAATAAAGCTGGGTTTCAAGACTATTGGGTAGTTTTTGATATGGGCAATTCCTGCCTCTGCTTTGAAACCTGAATGGGAATTTCACAGAATGTAGAATCCCTTCCCTTTCTTGACATCCCCTCTCCATTCATCCATTCTCCTATATAGGCCCTCACTTCCTGACAAGTGCTTCTGTGTGGTTTGGCAGATGGAGTGACTGCTTTTCACATTCACAGCTGTCTGAGCTACATTGGTGGGCATCGCATCTCCAGTCACAGTATTGTTGAGGTGCCTGCTTTCTTAGAGAAATGAGTAGATATTAAAAACTGAGGAGCAGTACTTCACTGATAGGAGAAGCATAGGGGTCCATTCCAACAGCTGCTATAGCACAAGGAGGGGTTTTATCTTATTCAGAGCAGCTGAGGAGATCAGTCCTTGGACATTAGAGCAACCCATGATAAAAGGATGGAGTTTTGAGAAGGCAGTTTGGATTAGACAGTCAGCTCCTTGAGAGTCCCCATAGATTACTTTATATTGACCTGGATTAAAATCTCTGCTCTTGAACCTGGCTTACCATGGCATTTCAGCCCCATTTATTTTTAATTTATGGAATAAAACAAGCATTTCTATAACATAGTATAATAAAAAAGATAATTGCATATGGAACTGCAACTTGCTATTCCTTTTAAATCTATAATAAAATATCATGATTTCTTTTTTTTCCCTTCCATCCATTTTAGAGATGGTCACCATTAGACACAACTGGGTGTATGTGTGTGTGCATACATATATATATGCATATCATCTATCTATCTATCATCTATCTATCTCTCTATCTAATCTATCTCTCTAATCTCTCTCTCTATCTCCATCCATCCATCCATCCATCCATCCATCCATCCACCCACCCATCCATCCATCCTTTTATCCATCTGCCTGTCTATAATTATTCTAAACATGCTTCTAGTTATAAGTTCTTTTTCTGGATGCAGATAGCATCATTTTTTCATATGTCCTTTATTGTTAATTTAGGTATTTACAATAGTCAAAATGACTTATTCTCCCAAAGTCATTTTAAAAACAACATTGCTGATACCACATACAATGTTCTCTTGGTTCTGCTCATTTGTCTTTTCATCATATCATGCAAGTCTTTCCATGTTTTTCTAAGATCATTGAGCTCATCATCTTTGCCCCACAAAAACCTGGGTTCCCAACTGGACTTTGGTTTATGGTTGATTCACAGTGATTTAAATCTCCTGGAAAGCATTGCCCTTTCTTCCCCCCCACCCCCACCCCGCCCAAAGAAATATTATATTTTATTATACAACTCAAAATCTATATAACATCTTATCATATACATTAATTATACTATCATATAATTACTATATTGCAGCACTACAATATGTCTATATATTTAATGTATTATGAAAACATAAATAATTTTAAATATTATAAGATGTAACACAGTATGTCTATATTATACAGAGAGGCTGTCCCACAAGTTTTAGTGCAGTTTTCAGTTTTAGTAAGTTGTTGGAACACCTGGTATATATTAAACTCAGAACTTCAAGATAACTTAATAGTCACTCATTTGAACTATGATTTGCAGTTGTGAGCTCCCTCTCCCTGTTCCACCATGATTGCCTTAATTTCTAGCACACATCTGCTCTTGAATTAGAAGAGTATTGTGCAGTTTGGGGTTCTTTTTGAAGTTCACTCAAATCTGGGCTCTCTCAAGCCAGAGCTACACTCCTCTCCTGTGGCCCCTTTCTCTGATTGGTTGGTTCTTCCCAGAATCCTCATTTTTAAGGAAAGTGCCCAGGCTAGCCTTGTGGTCTTTATTCTTCCAACTTCACTCTTGATCCTCTGGATTTTCTCTCCTACGTGGAAACATTTTTCCTCCTTCTTTCTTCTCTTATGTGTTGACTTTCTATTAGAATCCAAGCTCCTTGAGGGAGGGACTTGTTTGTTTGTATCTATAGTCCTCACCATAGTGCCTGGCATATAATAAGCACTTTATAAACGTTTGATTTATTTACTTCTTAGAATGTAGAGCCCCATGAATTCATCTTTTTGAATGTAGGAACTGGGGTGCAAACTACAGTTCAAATGAATGACTATTAGGTCATCTGCAGTTTTTGAATTTAACATAGAAGCAAAAGATAGAAATATATTTAATTATAGGATTTAAAAATCTATATAATATGATCACATATAGTAATATATTATATAATTCATATATTGCACCATCATAATATATCTACACATTATTTTATTATAAAATTATTATGTTTATGACATAATATTTTAATATTGTATATAGAAAGTGTACCAAAAGTTTTAGTTCGGTTTTGAGGGTTTTTCTTGGAATACCCTGTATACATTAAACTCAGAACTTGTAGATAACTTAGTAGCTACTCACTTAAACTCCAGTTTGTACCCTCATCTTATACTTATCTTTAGAAGACTTGGCTCAGTACTTGAGTTAGCTGAGCCTTCCCCTATAATGCTACCTTATTTCCACTTTGTATATATTATGAATATTTCTTTATTAGCATATAAGCTCCTTGGGGGAAGAGGCTGTTATTATGTTTTTGTCTTTTTATTCTCAGGGTTTAGCATAATGCTTGGCCCATAGTGTTTTATAAATGTTTGTTGATTGGTTAATCAGTGGCCAAATTTCATATAAGTACAAATAAATGTATGCATGTTTATGTATATGTGTGTATACCTTTATATCGTGCACACAGTTTCACTCTCTCTCTCTCTGCCTCCACCTCACTTCAGTCTCCATTTCCATTTATATCTCTATCTCTGTCCTTGCCCGAGGACTGTTAAATTGCTCTAGTTAATGACGGCCCCCATGAAGGAAAAGGAAACACACATAAGCACACAAAAAATTTCATTGATACAAGGAATTCCAGTGAGGAATCTCTCCCTACCAATGCTGATAGGGTCTGGACAATAGATTAAATAAACAGACAAATATTGCAAAAAGCATGCTCTTGCAAAAGAGATTTCTGATACAGGTAGGAGATGCCGAATATTAGATAGACACTGTAACCTTACCTACCCCTTGTTTAAAAGCCTAATAGTGTTTTTCTTCTTCAATGAAGCCCATTGTAACCTCTCAGAAGCCTTTTCTTGCTTATTAAAATTACAGTAGCTTTTTTTTCTTGGCTGTCTGTAGCATTTCTGAATTCAATGAATAGTGTCCCTTCCCCATCATCTGAGGACCCGACTGACTCTGCTATATCCTTCAATAAGCTCCTTTTAAATACATGAGTCGTAGCTCATTGACTTTTGCTTTCATGTTCAGTGATGTGGTTGTGATGCTTACTTACCATATAACCATTTGATTCAGGTAGGGAATGGGTGTGAAAGATTGATCACTTCTCTAGTCCCAGGTAGTTTGACTCCCATCTGTAACACTGGGGCTCCATAGTGCTTCTCTGCACTGTTAACACAAATAACTGATCCAAAGAAAACTGGTACCTGACTGAAATTGTCTCTGTCTGACTTACAAAGTTTAAAACCTTGGGAGCTCTTGTAGTTACTGTGAAATTTTCTATGCCCCAATTTCTTAGAGTATTTTAACTAGAGGGTGGGCAGCCAGGGTGGTGAAGGATTTTAAAGTTTACCATATGAGGATAAAGAAACTAGGGATGTTTAGCTTATAGAAGGACAGAATCGAGGCTGATGACATGGCTGTCTTCAAGTATTTGAAGAGCTGTTATGGAAGAGTTATTAGTCTTTTTTTTTCTTTAAAAAAATTTTTTTTGGGGGTGGCTAGGTGGTTCAGTGAGTAAGAGCACCGCCCCAGCATTGGGAGGACCCAGGATTGGTTCTGGCCTCAGATACTTAACACCCACACAAAATAACTGGCTGTGTAACCTTGGGCAAGTTACTTAACCCCAATTGCTTTAAAAAAATTGTTTTTGAGTGGGGAAGGCAGGGCAATTGGGTTTAAGTGACTTCCCCAAGGTCACACAGCTAGTAAGTGTCAAGTGTCTGAGGTCAAATTTGAACTCAGGTCCTTCTGACTTCAGAACTGGTGTTCTCTTCACTGTGCCACCTAGCTGTCCCAATTAACTTAAAAAAAAAGAACTTTAGGGGTAGAACCAGGAGAAATTGGTAGATGCTGAAGAAAAGCAGATTTTGATTGGATATAAGGAAAAACTTTCTCACGACTAGAATTGCCCAAACATAGAATGTACTGCTTCCAAGATATAATAATAACTGGTATTTCTATAGCACTTTAAGGTTTGGAGAATGATTTATGTATATTCTCTCATTTGATCCTCAAAAACAATCCTTAGAAGTGGGTGCTATTATTACCCCATTTTGCAGATAGGAAAACTGAGTCTGAAGGAAATGAAATTATTTGCTTAATGTCACACAGTGTCTTAGACAAGATTTGAATCCTGATCTTCCTGACTCCAAGTTCATCATTTTGTTCACTATTCTACCATTTTCAGGAATAAGACATTCCATTTTTCAGCTCCAGGCATTTTCTCTGCCTTTCCCCTGTGCTCTCTCTCCTCATCTCCATCCTACTGGATTCCCTGGCTTTCCTTAAGGACCAATCCTTTCTTCTACAGGAATCCTTTCACTACCTCTTTTAAATCTTGTGTCTTCCTCTTCATTATTATTTCCTATTTATACTGTATATAGCTTGCTAGTTTGTTGTCTCCCTCATTAGACTGTGAAGTCCTGGAGGACAGGGACTGACTTTTGTCTCCTTTTGTATCTTCAGCACGTAAGTGCCTGGCACATAGTAAATACTTAATAAGTATTTTTCAACTGATTTATTACTTATTTCCATTAGGCACAATTAATGTGGTTCATATTTTCTCCCATAATTCTCCCCTTCAATACTTCAGAAATATTATTAAATCTGGGCTACTCAATGTCTATGTTCAATTGAGTTTTTAAGTTCCTCTTCTTCCTTTTGTCATCTGGCAGCTTCCTTAATAATCAACATTTTTACTTGGGACTCAGTAATAGTTTTGCCCCCCTTGCATTTTATATTAAGGTAATTGATTATACGGCAAAATAGGAAATTTATCAAATAATGTTTATGACAGTGATGAAACAAAAATATGTGGACAACAAATCATATAAAATCCCAAAGAGTTTCTTAAAGAATTAAGTAGCAAATATCAATCAATTATACTTCAGCTAATCAGAGGCAGAATTGTAACCCCAGCACCAATGCCCATTGATATGGTATTCTTTCCTGACTGATGGACATAAACCTCCTGGGCCTATGTGAGGGGCAGGATGAAGCTTGCAAGAGCAGGAGAGAGAAGTTTTGGCATTTCCAGTTGCTTTGAGGCTCTCTTTAAGCTTTGAGTGGCTTTGGGATCTGCAGTTCCTTCTGACATTTCTGGTTTTCGGTTTCAAGAGGGAAGATGCATAAAGCCAACTTTAGGTTGTTAAAGAAAAATACTCTGGGACTCATGTCCCTGTCCCCAGTTTGCTACACTAGAGTTGTTGGGGAGCTTCCTCTTGGGTGAGCTCTGAGACTCTCTATCTTGGCTGATCTGAGTTGCCCTGATCCCAATGGGAGAGTTCCTTCACTTTATTCAAAAATAGAAGAAAAACAAATTGTTTGTATCAAGTATGCATCGTCAAGCAAAATAAATTCCCTCACTGGGTATATACAAATATGTTTATATGTACATTTACATACATGAGCAGTTCATTAGTGATCATCTTGAAAGAGCCAGCCATTTTGGTGTGCAACAAAAGAAGTCAGCTGGCTTCTCTTGGTGTGACTTTTGGCTTTCTCATACATACATACAATACATATATATGCATGTATATGTGCATATGTATATCCACATGCATATGTGTAATGCAATCTGTACATTCATACATGCATGTGTGTACACACATGAAATATACGTGCATGCATGTACTCACATATAAATATATGTATGTACATATGCACAATGCATATATACTTATATATTCCGTACCCTAAATACATCACCTCTCTGTTGTCAGGACGTGGCTTGTATATTTCATCACTGGTCTTTTAGAATCATGGGTGCTTTGATTGATTGCATTGATCATAGTTCTTATACCTTTAAAGTTGTTTGCCTTTCCAGTGTTGTTATTATATACATTGTTCTCCTAGTTCTCTCATTTCATTTTTCATTGCTTCATAAAAGTCTTCAAAATTGTTTTTTTAAATAATATTGATGTTATAAATTGTTCTTCTGCTCACTTTGCTCTGTATCAGTTCATTTAAGTCTGTTCATGTCTCTCTGAAATCATCTATTTCAGGGGTGGGGAAGCTGTAGCCTCAAGGCCACACGTGGCCCTCTAGGTCCTCAAGTGCAACTCTTTGGATTCAATCAAAGGACTGAACTTGAGGACCTAGAGGGCCACATGTGGCCCCAGGCTGCAGGTTCCCCAACCAGATCTGTTTCTCTTGTAGCTCTTCTGCTTTCACCAACTCTGCCTGGCCTCTCACACAGGTCACAGCCATTGTTCTTCTTCAGTGAAGAGAGATTCCCATGCAAATAGGCTTTGGGACTGGGGTTACAGAATAAAGAAAAAAGATTCTTAGGTAACCTTGTGCTTCCTCCCTCTTCCCCCACCCATATTAATGCCAACGGGATTGGTTTAGCCCACTGTAGTTCAGAACCCCTGAGCTCAAGAGATCTACCAGCCTCAACCTCCCCACAAGCAGGCTTACAAGCTTGTGTCACCAGACCTAGCTGACATTGCATTTCAACCACTACAGATCCGGAGCTAGGGACCACAATAGAGACATCAACTCCCTCCCCCATCCCTTAATGCCTTCCTTAGCCTTCTCCTCTAGTACTGTCTCAGCAATACTACTTTTATGCCTAAGGGGTCCTAGGCACATGCTTCTACCTTGTTTGGATCATTTTGTCAATGGATATGAGCTGGACTTTACAGGTTTTCCTGAGAGGGCTACATCTAGAAACTCCTCGGTGGGAAAGACACAGCAATGTCCAGCTCAGTGGGACTGTGAAATGCAGAACTCTTGGAATATTCTCAGTGTCATTTGATTCAGCTCAGAGAGAGGGAAACAGTGTGTCTCCTATCTGAGATCACTAGGGATGGGCCCTGCCTTCTCAGGCAGCCGATGATGCCTGAGAAACAAATTAAAAGCTCATTTAACTTATTTTGAGGACAAATTTAAACCCCACACCATCACCAGCAATCATAAGCGGTTCATTAGTGATCATTTTGAAAGAGCCAGACGCTTTGGTATGCAGCAAATGAAGCCAGTCGGCTTCTCTTTGTGTGGCTTTCTGCTTTCAGTGCTTGGTTTTGTAATCCCAAAGCCCTCTCTGCCCAACTTGTGGAGAATCTAAATAGGTCAAAATGTCTGTTGCCACAGAGGCCTCCTTGCCCTGGTGGCATTGACACAGGTGCCTCCCAGACATAGCAAAGCAGCATCCAAGAAAAAACTGAAGGGGAATAGTACCTGGACCCACCATGTTTTATTGGTGGCTTTCGTTCCATCATCAAACATTGTTTAAGCACTTACTATGTGCCAGGTACTGTGCTTTGCTGTGGGGACACACACACACACACACACACAGACACATGCAGACACACACACACAGAGTCCCTGTCCTCATAGGGCTTACATCCTAATGGCAGAGACTATCTATCTTATTTATCTATCCCATCTACCTATCTTATCTATCTATCATCAATGCATATAAGGTATATACAGAGTAGATGGAAGTTATGGTTGGCAATGAAGACATTAGCTACTGGGGGCCTGGGGAAAAGGCTCTACAGTCCTTTCTCCCATCCCTGCCCCTTAATCTGGCACTGAATCATACCTTGTAACACACACACACACAAAAACAGTTAAGCAAAACCCA
>NW_027187419.1:7269973-7283902 GCF_028583685.1 Petaurus breviceps papuanus | reverse complement strand
ACACACACACACACAAAAACAGTTAAGCAAAACCCAGTAGTGGGTGACAAGGTCTGACAATATGCATATAGGTGTGTGTGTGTGTGTGTGTGTGTGTGTGTGTGTGTGTGTTTAGGTATGGAAAGAGAAGTACAATAGGGAAAAGGAAGGAACAAGAGAAAAAGGAAGGGCAGTAGCATTTGATGAGCCATATGGCCTGGGAAGGCAGGAAGTTAAAAATCTTAAGATTGCTATACCCAAAATCTGGCCACCATATGACTATGGGATGGAATGTCTTTCAAGGTTATAACAAAGTCGCAGGCATCCACTTCTAGGGTGAATCTGTAGACAGATTGGAGAAGGAGGTTAGACCTTGACTCTGAATCAATTAATCTGGAAGCATTTATTAAGTGCCTACTATATGCCGGGCACCATACTAGGTGCTGGGATAAGAAGACAAGACAGTGGAACAGATGAAGCAGTCCCTCTTCCTAAGGAGCTTGCTTCTGTACAGCTGCGTATTCAATCAGATGTTTCCAAGCCCTGTCTGAGGAAGGTGTTGGGCGGCACAAGAAAGGCTTCTCCTTCCAAGGCAGTAGTAACTGTTGGGACTCTCTAAAGTGAGTGAACGGCAGGATCCTGGACTTGGCTGAGTCCTGCTGAATAGATATCGACAGTTTTCTTTAAGAGAAGTAGACATCATAGGACATTGATTGAGAGCCGGAAGGAGCCCTCAAGGCATTTAGGTAGTGTAATAGATAGACTTCTGCATGTGGAGTCAGGAAAGCCCAAGCTGAAATTCTGTCTGAGGCATTTTATTGGCTGTATATGGCTAGTAAAGGCTAGTGTGGTGGTGCAGGGGTGAGATCACTGGGCCCTGGGCCTGGAGTCAGGAAGACCGTCATGGTTATATAACCTTGGACAAGTCATTTAATCTCTGTTTGCCTCATTTTCCTGAATTGTCAAATGGGGATACTAATAATGCCTACCTCCCAGGGCAGTTGTCAGGATCAGATGAGATATTTGTAAAAAGTGCTTAGCACAGTGCCTGGAACGTAGTAGGCATTTTATAAATGTTTATTCCCTTCCCTTTGTGATTCTGCGAAAATCATCTCACCTTTCTCCGGCTCAATTTACTCAACTATAAAAAGGGGATAATAATAACACATACCTTCCAGGGTTATTGTGGGGGGACAAATGAGATAATGTATGTAAAAGCATTTTGCCAACCTTAATATACTACATTAATGTTAGCTATTATTATTAGAGGTCATCTAGTCCCACCCCCTCGCTTTCAGATGAAGGAGAGGTCCAGAGGTGAGAAAGTACCAGAGCCAGAATTCAAAGCCAGGTCTTCTTCTCTTCCAGTACTCTTTCTGTTACATTGTTGTTCATTCACTTCAGACTCATTGTGACCCCACGTGGGGTTTTCTTGGCAGAGATATTGGAGTGGTTTGCCATTGTCCTTCTCCAGCTGAAGCAAATGGGGTAAAGTGACTTGCCCGGGGTCACGCAGCTAGTAAGTGTCTGAGGCTGGATTTGAACTCATAAAGATGAGTCTTCCTGATTTCAAACCCAGTGCTCTCTCTACTGCATCACCTACCTGTTCAGTCTTCCCACTATAACCTGGTATTTATTTTAATAGAGTCTTAAAAGCATATAGATTACTTAGATTATTTAATTTGCATATAAACATGCAAATTAATTTAAAAACCCATCTTTTGTAAATGAGGATATCATTCTTAGTAGTATCCCTAAAGACACAGGTATTCAAGTGCTCTTGAAAACTGGTTAGATTTAGGTTATTGGCCAGACAGTCAATATATATTTGTTAAGCATCTGCCATGTGCCTTCCCAAGCAAGATTTGCCCCAAGCCTAACAGGACCAGAGAAGGAGAGAAAGCCAAAGGGAAGAATGGATGAGAGCTCTTACTAACACATTCCATGGGACACCTGGAAGAAGAGAACTCAGAGCAGGAATCCTATGTCTCTCTGTGTCCTTTCCATCACTTCTGTTATAGTCAGGTCTTTTCTATCACTTCTCTTACAGTCAGGTCCTTACTATCCATCTTATAAGAGTCTACTCAGCAGCCTGTTCTGCCCCATGAAGACTGGACACAATGCCACATTTTTTGCATTTTGAGCTCTGTCACACATAAGACAATTTGGAATTAAGAAAGTCTAACCCATAGGAGCATAACTGGAAGTCATCTCAGAGGTCATGTAGTCCAATATCCACATTTTACAAATAGGGAAACTGAGGCCAGAGAAATTAAGCGACTTGTTCAAGGTCACATAGGTAGCAGACATTAGCGATAGAATTTGGACCCAGGTCACCTGATTTCCTTAGCCCAGGCACACAATCCATTTCTGCCTGCTTTTAGAGACCTAATGTTATGGTAGAAGTTGAGTGAGGGAAAGGCATGTTATTATAACCCTTCATTCCAAATAGTAAAAGGATAGCAAGGTGTTAGTGGAATGTAGTTGGTCTTTGCCATGCCCACAAGTACTGACTTCCATGGAAACATAGGATGCAGGATGACCATTCTTGGTCAGACAAGCTACCCAGAATACTCAAGTGCTCAGTGTTTTTAAACTTGAAGATTCCAACTCCATAAGTACTTGAGAATTCTGGTTAATCTGTTCTCTCAAGAACAGTTGCTTCCTGCCTCTTGAATTTCCATGGCAATACCTGTGGGCGTGACAAAAGTGGATTACATAATCATGCCATTTGGTATTATGTGAATATGATTGCTAAGAAGGTAGAGTCCCAATAAGCTTCACCTCCCCATTGGTAGGTTAGTGATATTAAGTATTATTATTATTTTGTTCTGCTCATGTCATTTCATCAGTGAAGGGTAGGAAACCTCTGTTAAGGAGCTCATTCTACCAACACAAAACCATCAATTGTTTGGCCACTTACAATCTTAGAGGGTTACCTGGGGGTATTGAGAGGTTATATGACTTACCCAGGATCACACAGTATAGATCAAAAGCAGGAAAAAAAGGTGGGGCATCTAGGTGGCACAGTGAATATAGAGCACTGGCCCTGGAGTTAGAAAGACCCGAGTTCAAATCCTACCTCAGACACTTGATACTTACCAGCTGTGTGACCTTGGGCAAGTCACTTAACCCCAATTTTCCTGCCTTCTCCCCCTCCAAAAAAGAAATCAAAAGCAGGAATCATATTTTCTTCCATTCATTTCCTGTCTCATCTCAACCCTCTATATTAATGGTTTTCTAGATGTGGTATTCAAAATTGGACATTATAGTAAATTTGTTCTTGTTATTCAGTCATTTCAGTTGCGCCCAATTCTCTGTGATCCCATTTTGGGGTTTTCTTGGCAAAGATCCTGGAGTGGTTTGCCATTTCCTTCTCCAGCTCATTTGTCAGAGGACGAAACTGAGGCAAACAGGGCTAAATGACTTGCCCAGGGTCACACAGCTAGTGTCTGAGGTCAGACTTATATTCAGGAAGATCAGTCTTTCTGATTCCAAGTCCAGTGTTCTATCCACTGCACCACCTAGCTGCCCCTTATAGTAAATCCTAACCCTAAATAGGTCCTTTAAACATATAGGATCAAGGCCATATAGTCCAGGTGTGGGGAACCTGTCGTCTCGAATCCACATGTGACCCTTTAGGTCCTCAAGTGAGGCTCTATGGCTGAATCCAAACTTCACAGAACAAATCCCCTTAATAAAAGGATTTATTCAGTAAAACTTGAACTCAGCCAAAAGGCCACACTTGAGGACCTAGAAGGCTGCATATGGACTTGAGGCCGTGGGTTCCCCATACCTAATCTAGTCTAATCCTCTCATTTTACAGATGAAGACACTGAGTCCCAAAGAGTTAAGTGCCTTGTCTCAGGTCACACAGGTAGTAGGTAGCAAAGATGGGGTTTGAGCCCAGATTCTCTAACTCTTCATCCACTGCTATTTCTACTGTACTCTCCTCTTGGAGCTGTCACTTTGGGGATGTTCTGCTGTAACTGTGCACCTCTGAGTCACCTCACAAGTCCCCAACCTTCAAGGCCATCATGGAAGGGACTTCCTGTTCCATCATTTCTCATATGTGTCCCTTTCCTCCCCCACCAAGTAACAAATGACAAAGTTTCAAAAATCTCATACCCAAACTCAACACAAAATACCACTTAGCTATAAAATGAACTAAAAAAAAACCCCACACCAATACTGCTAAATACTTACACCAAAGTGACCATTTTAACAGTCTATTGAGATAATGACATTTACATAAGGTTTTAAACTTTGCATCTCATTTTACTCTATTGTGAGGAGACACTAAGCTATTATTATCACCATTTTATTGATGCTAAAACACTGAGACTCAGAATGGTTAAGTGACTTGCGTGGCCATAAGCCACCTAATTGCCAGAGGCAGGGCTTGCATCAGTGACCCCTCTTTCTAAGTCTAGTGCTTTTGCCGCTACACTGCAATGCTTCTCCAATCAATTACCTTAATGTATTTCCTAAGGAAAATAAACATATCTCCAAACCAATGCTGGTCTCAACTCAATGCATATTCTTTCTTTAGTTTACAATTTAAGTTCACTATATCCTCGTTAATTAGAGCCTAGATTTTTTTTTCTAATACTGTCCTCTCCCTTAATATTGTTTGGACTCAAAAGAGGACAGACAGAAAATTTTGATATATTGGTCTTGGTCAAAAAGCATGACAGAGTCAATCATCAATATGAGTTTGGTTTCAGTTATGGGACCATAGCCCATAAATTACTATGCACAATAATGATCAAGTACACCGTGGATGAATAATTTTATTCTTAGCTAATATCACCAACCATATATTACTAAATAATAAATAGAAAATATCCAATTAGACATATTTCCATCCAATTGTCATTTTTTGAAATTCATCAATGTCATATTGCCTACGAAGAATTTCAATTACTGAAACCTAATTTTAAAATCTCTATTTCATGGGTTTCCATGGATAAAGAATTATGTGCCTAGTGATAATTAATTGGCAGTAAGCCTCTGCATTCAGTAAGGCTAGTCCTTCTCTATAGATACAACTGGTCAATTGGACCATACTCAAAGGCCTTTTGGTTTGGTAGAACCTGCCCAAACTTATGCTCTGCTGGCATAGAGTATCTAGGGCCATCATTGTACCATGATGTGGGCTCAGATGAGGATGTTTGCTGAAAGATAAGGACAAGAATCACACAAGGTAAGAAGGTGTGGATAGATTTTGATCTATAGAGGAAGCAGCCACATTGGAAACCATGTACATATCAGTATCTCAGTAAATCTAAAATGCCAAGCTAGTTATTTTCAAGAACCCCTCAGACAAATCTGCCCCATAATTGGTACTCCAGTAGGGTAATCCCAGAAACCTTTTCCAAATCCACACCATGCTTACTTTAGATACCTTCTGGTACAATTCCCTTATTTTATAGATAAGGAAACTGAGGCCTAGAGAGGTGATGTGACTTGGCCACAGTCATGTATGTATCAAGTAGCAGAGGCCAGCTTTGAATGCAAATATAGGCAGCTGCCTACATTTGTATGTATATGTATGTATGTATACTGTATATGCAGTATACTATGTATACTGCCGATATGTTGCTGCCTACATGGTTGTAACCAAGACAGTGCATTTTACATTATGGCTGAGAAAAAGGAGACCCAGAAAGATTAGATGATTTTTCCCAAGGTCATACAGGCACAAAGTAGTGAAAGTAGGATTCAAACCTAAGTTCCCTGAGTCTACATTCAGATTACTGCCACTGAAAAATACTTCCTCTTACTTGTCTCTCTTCAACTGGATAACCACTCAAATTATGTTTTCCAATTTGGTCTTCATTTTCCCTCTACTCTGCTGTCTCTTTTGCAAGTTAGAAGACCTCTAATAATCCTTTCATACTGAGACTTGCTACCCATAATGCCCATTCTGTAAACGCTTCTCATTAAGCTACATGCGCCTTATGCTCTTTGCAGAATTTTTCATATTCCTCATATAATTTGGCTCCTGGGGCATCAGATATAAAACTGCCAGATTGTTGAGTGCAGTCTTCCCTTTTCCTGACCCATTTTTAACAGTTTGGCCTCTCACTCGTGTGGTCCCAGCTCTTCCTGCCTATAACTGCAGGATGGTTATTTATCTTTCTACCTATTTCTAATTCCCCTTAGCCATTCGGATGCTATTGCCTGCATTTCACAATGAGATCTGTACATAATTTGCTTCAAATTGATAAAACAATTCAACTCAAACAAATCATTAATTCCAACTTTCACCAGGCAAGCCAGCCTGTCTTAGTACACTGGAATAAATGAGTGTCTAGAAGTGCCTTTACCCTCCTTTCCCTATCACCCACATGGATATTTTCTAAAAAGAAAAAAAAAGAGAGAAACAGAAAAACACTGCCCTGCGTTCAAGTTGTGCCACCAGAAGGTGGTTCAGAAACTATAAGATAATTTTGTTGCTGCTTCTTCTACCCAGAATAAAAAAAGTCAAATGGAATAGGGGTAGTGTCTAGGGACTCTGGATGTCATGGTCTTTGTTCACCAACAAAAAACTTACTGCAAAAACTCATCAGTGATCAAAGGAGTAAACAATGAGAAGTTGTCTTGAGATCTACATTCATGTAGTTCGCAAATCAGCCAATGGTGGGGGGAGGGATGTCAGACTGAGTGTCTACACAATTTTATTGCATGAATCAATGCCTCATCTCTAGGTAAAACTTGATATCAATCAAAATTCATGGGAGAGCTCTGCTCTAGCACTTTCCCCTTCTCAAATGTCCCTGCTGCTTCCCTCCAAGAAGTCTGTTTTACTAAATGAAAAGACTCAATGGAAACATTAAAAGAGACTTCAGCAAATGGCACTTTCTGATCTCAAGACCAAGTGAATTTTTTTTCCTCCAATGCTCCCCAGTGCCCAAGACAACAATTTCCTCATTTCCTTCAGTAGTTCAAGCATCCTTAATAGAGCTAAGGAAGATTTGGCCCAGTCACATTTATCCTGTGCTGGTGTGTCCCCAAGGTGATTCCGACATGTTGCTGCCTATGTTGTTTTGTTGGCTCATTTTCTTTCTGGTCTACTTCTGATCATCTTTTAATTCTCTACTTTTCTGCCTCCAGATCATATTTCCTAATTTATCATTGCATTGGAGGGGGTTAGTTCCAGAAGTGCTAATAATATAAAAAACAAAGGGTATCAATAAAACCGGTTTAAAAAAGTAAAACTCTACCCCCTCATTCTCTACCAAAATTGTTGAGGATACTAATTTTGGAAGGGATTTTGGAGAGCAACTGATTCTCCTGTCCCAGCCAGTAACACTTAGAATCTATTTTTAAAAATTTTTTTTACATGTAATTTATTTTTCACATCATTATAGTTTTCCTTATTATCTTTTCCTTCTCTCACCCCTCAGAGAGCCATAGCTAACTGTATTTTTTAAAGACAAAGAAAAAGAAAAGAAAAAATCAGCACAACTGATCAATATGCTAAAAAAGTGATAATATGTGCTGTGTGTAACACCTGTGTACCTTCCACCTCCTCAAAGGGGTGCATTGGGAGCGTCCTCTCATATCTCTTCTTTTGAACCATTTTTGCTCTTTGTTCTTTTGCAGCATTCATTTTTAATTATTTTGTGTGTGGGTGTTCTTTTAATTTATGTTGCTGTACTAATTGAGTATATTGTTTTCTTGGCTCTACTTATCTCAGTCTGCATCAGTTCTTGCAGATTTTTCTATGCTTTTCTGTATTCATCATATACCAAAATTTCGTATAGCATAGCAATATTCCATTGCATTCATGTACCATAATTTGTTTAGCCATTCCCCAATCAATGGCATCTAAATTGTTTCCTATTTTTTGCTGCCACAAAAAGTACTGCTATAAATATGTTGGTGTATATGGGGACTTTCTTATCAATGACTCTTAGGAGACAGTTAATGAGGTCTTGCAAACATGAAATTATAGAAAGTTTCTAGGGCATTGCAAACATAGAAATCCATGAAGAAAAATCCTTTTATGAATGAGGATAAGATTATTAGCAATAATCAAAGATACACAAATGTTCCCACAATTCAGTTGTAATTAGATGGTGAGTCTATACCTATCCCAAAGCCAAATATCCCTCTCCCTTGGCAGTACAATTTAAAAGAAGGAATAGGAGATGTTTCTTCCATTGTTGCTTTTCTCTCTCTTTTTTTTTTTAATCAATTGGGGTTAAGTAACTTGCTCAAGGTTACACGGCCAGTTACTTCTGGGTGTGGTGCTAAGTATCTGAGCCCCGGTTTGATCTCCAGGTCATTCCGACACTGGAGCTGGTGCTCTTACTCACTGAGCCACCTGGCCACCCCTCCATTGCTGCTTTTCAACTCACCAGAAGAAAGTAAGATAAGCACCAAAAGGAAGATGATATTAAGAACATAGCTTGGTGTTCATCTTCCAACTCAAGAAAAGAGAAGTTCTGGATGTCTTTAGACCCTTCTCTGTGTCATTCTTGTCCAGTTGGCCCATGCTTAATTATCTTCTCTCTTTGTAGAATCTCTGTGGCCTATTCCTCATCTTGATGGGTTGGAGGCAAAATGGCACCATGTGCATTCCAAAGTCTGTGCTAGATTTTGGGGTCATTGATGATGTTGCCCCTTTCTTAGGGACAGAAATCCAGTCCTAATATTCTGAGAGGAATTCTTTCTTATCTGATGCAAGTGGAACACTGAGCCACCAAATTTGAATGAAGTCATTGTGTACTTTAGCAATATCAAGATATAGAATGAATATGGATCCTCAAGGTCTTCCGCTATCTGCAAAGGTACACTCAGTAACTCCAGGCAGGTCTCAGGAATGCCTGAAGGGCAGGGGACATCCCTTATATTTCCACAGAGAGGACCTTCCCCTTTAGATTTCTGCCCATGTGAGAGTCCACAATTGTCACCCACATCAACTGGTTTTCAGCTCCCCACTGACTTGTACCAAGTTTAATATATTGGATATTTAACTTTGTGGCCCAATTTCATCCCCAGCCTATTCATCCCTTACCCCTTGTCCCTAGGGACCTGGGTGGACAGAGTCATCAGGTACTACAAATGATGGCAGATTGCTAAGAGCTGATACTCCTGACATAAAATTCAATATGACTCCTTCCTTTCCAGTTTCAACAATGCAGGTTCTGTCTAGTGTCCCTCTTCTAACCCCCTCATCCTTGGGGAACTCACAACAAGCTTCATTTGTTCTGCTGTTTACATCACCTGCCCTGCCCTTGCTCCTGTCTATGCTGCTGCCTATTGACCAGGGTTCTCACCCCAGACTCTGTTATACCAGATCTTGCCAAATTATGACAAATGTTCAAAGAGGAAACCCTTCTGATCTGGTGCAAACAGAACATCAGTGGTCACAGTATTGAACCAGGCAGTTGTGATAGTAATGGCAATTAAAGATTCCCCTGTATTGGCTTGGTTTTCAAATTGATTGTGTTAAAACCAAGAGTTTGTTAATCCCACCTGTGGGATGGACTTGTTGATGTGAAAAGAAAGTCTTGAACTGGGAGGAGCTGGTGACGTAGATTTGGAGAGACAAGAGAGAGGTGGAAGATCTTTTTTGGAAGCAGCACCTCCTGGAGAGAGAGAGACTAAGAGAATTGCTGGTGGCCGCTTTGAATTGCCCTGGACTTTTGAGACCTGCCCCCTGAGCTGCCAAGGACTGAGGAGACATGGCTGTTTTGCTGGTACTTTGTCTGTCTGTTTTGATGTTGTTTTGCCAGATTTGTCCACTGGTGAA
The DNA here is from genome assembly GCF_028583685.1 of Petaurus breviceps papuanus. Classification (NCBI taxonomy): domain Eukaryota; kingdom Metazoa; phylum Chordata; class Mammalia; order Diprotodontia; family Petauridae; genus Petaurus; species Petaurus breviceps. Next base: position 7,274,157 of record NW_027187419.1, on the reverse strand, counting down.
AGACAGTCCTTTTGTTGAAGAAGTCCTGGAACCTGGCTGTTCGCTAAGAAGCCCTGAGACTGTCCTGCAGACAGAGAGTGAATACTGTCCACTGGTGAGGGACAGTGCTGTTGTTGCAGGGGTCTGGAGACTGTCCTGCAGACAGAATGAATACTGTCCACTGGTGAAGGACAGTGCTGTTGTTGCAGGGGTCTGGGAACCTTTCTGTTGGTTCGGAAGCCCTGAAGAAGGATTTTCTTGTTGTATGTTTACAGAAATCCTGGGAGAGGGCTTTGCTAATGTGTTCAGGGGTTCTAGGACTGTTCTACAGACAGAGGATGAATTCATGAAGGGACTGGCAATGTATCTTATGGCCTTGCTAAGCCTTGTCTCCCCAGGAACTAAGATTGCTGAGAACTTGCCTCATGTCAAGATGAAGAAAAGACCTCCATTTGGGTATTAAGTGCTGTGTTTAAACTTGATGTAACTCTGGGGTAGATTCAATTGTGATCCAGGGGTGGGGAACTTTTGACCTTATTGTGCTCTGTGATTGACAAATGAAGGTACTTTACTTATGTTTGGAAACTAATCTCCATTTGAGAAGAGGGGCTTTGTGGTGGACTTAATTAAGGTATAGCCTGGGGTGGAGAAGTATTTAGAACAGGGACTTTGTAATTGATTGAATGATTGGAAGGTCCTGGGGTGGGGTAGTACTTGGAGATTATTTAATCAGCTTAGTAAATTCTGTATTTGGAATGATGTCATGTTTTGATCTTCTTTGTTCTTGGTTTGTCACTGAATAAAATGGAGAGCACCTATGCTGGTATTCTGAACCTTGGGAAGTTGCCTTTCTTTTGGCATTACATTACAGCAGTAAAGATACACGCTGAATGGGAACCTCATCTTCCACTCTCTACAAAATCTCCTCAGTTACCCTGGGTAAGATGACCGCTTAATGGTTCCATCAGTTGTACTGGGTTGGTTATTTAGCCTTGCCCATGACCTAATTTCACTCTTTTCACTCTCAAGTCTACTACTACACTGGTAATAACAGAAAACTACCTAGCCATGTCACCCATTATTGTTCCCTTTTCAGACCTATGGGTTAGATTATTGTCTCTATTCCAAAGAGCAAGAATACTGAAGAGGTATCAGCTGGAAAAGGCAGTATTGTTGCATTTTAAACCTAGGGATGCCAAAAAGCTGTTGCAGGTTAAACCCAGGGATACCAAAAACTGTTGCAGTGGGGGCTCTGCCCACCCAAAAACTGTTGTGGTTTCATGATGTATTGTGATCGAACCATCTCAAAGAATTCAGAGTCAGACCACCTCTGATCCAAGTATAGGCATTTATTGAAATTGATGCCTCTCATGAAGTGGGCTAAGAGGAACCAGCAACTTCAGAGAAAGCAAGATAGATTTTTATAGGGTAAAGATGTAATTATATAACAGAAATCATGAATATTAAAAAGGCAGGAGGGGTTTGTTAAGGGATTAGGTAATGGAGGAGGGGTCCCATCTATTGTTCGGTGGTTAGACATTTTGGTCATTCTGCCCTCCAACTGGCTATCTATTATGGTCCTGTCTGGTTAAGACAGATAGTTATTGTTGTCTTGGACTAGATGGGTGATGTTATTGTGACTGAATACAAGAACACTCCTGCTTCTATGGGAATGGGTCTGGGGGCAGTAGTTGGGATCCCATCATGGGATCATGGACATGCCTGCTGTTCTGTGGGAACTACGGTAAGAGTTCAGGGACACACCTGTTGTTCCAGTGAGCAGTGTGGCATATAGGAAGAAGTTAGGACAATGTGGGGGGGTGGCACTAGGTAGGTACAGTGGACCTGCTGTTCAGGGGGCCAGCCTATAATGAAGTTAGAATAATGGGGCTGGGGGCAGCTTTATTAGTATTCCATCAATATCACCAAGAATAGCTAGGCAGACAAACTGCTGAGAATGCCACCTGAAACAATGTCAGATGATGGCCTAGCTTTTCCCTTGGATAAAATAATACAATTATAAAGTAATTTAAAAATTATAAAAAATAAATAATAAAAAATAAAAATCCACACATTTTTATTGGCTACCTGTTATGTACAAGGCACTGGGTGGGAAGTTTGCACTATAGTTAGGTAGATAAGTCATAAATCATAAAGGAGTGAAAAGATAACTGACAACAACAGAACTCAGTAATAGCTGAAAAAAGGAAGAGAAGAAATATCACATGATAATAAATGATTACTAAATGAATAGTAAGTATAATAATTGTTATAGAGTTCATGGGAGAGATCTAGACAAAGGAAAGCTTCAGGGTGGAAGCAAGATTCAAGTTGATTTTGGGAAGATGGGGAGGATTTGGATAGTTGGAGATGAAGGGTGTGATATATTGCAGGAGAAGTGCCTTATACAACAGTACTCCCAGGATGGGTACTTATGCCAGTGTTTAGGACAATGCCCAGGGCTGGGGAAAACTTATGGAAAGAGGGGTGATGTCTAAATTGGAATCTAAGCAGGTATAAATCAGAGACTTTACTAGGTCAAGAGCCAAAGTATCCCAGAATGCTCAGACATAAAGAGGTGATGCTAAAGTGGGTAAACTGGGGACCAGTTGAGATTTCAGGGTAGGGAGGTCAGGGGTAGAACTGGAAAGTCTGCTACCATGAGTGTCATGAAAATGACCTTCTGATTCAATCATCTTCACTGACCTGTTACCACTGTGTTACCTGCTGACTCAGCTACACTGGGGGTGACAATGGGCTCAGTTCAATGAAATTCAAAAAAGCATTTTTTAAGCACCTTCTATTTTTAAGACGTTGTGTTACATGGTGGAAATACAAAGCCAAAATGAAAAACAGCACCTACCATCCTAAAACACCATCCTGTACCTCAAAGATTTGGTTTAGTGGGATGAGATTGGTACAAGACCCCTTACAAGGCTCCCAGGACTAATCTGAAGTCATTTATTATGTATTAAATATCACTAAAATATATTGTTAAAATTTAACTTTAATATCTAAAGCGTCTTTGAGATAATTTTGCAGCCCATATATTTAAGCAAGTTGTCGTGAAAGACACTTTTATTGACTTCTTCCATTTAAAAAAGTGTTAACCAGAAAAACCCTTTTTTGTATTATCTGGAAATAGTTTGTTCCAGTTACGTATCCATTAATTTGTTTATCAAAAAAAGCACTTTCCTGAAAAGAGATGACTGACAAATGTGCAAAATGTTCACAAATCTTTGAGAAATTGCAGTTTATTTTCCATTTGTATCTGTAAGTTATTGTTATAAAATATCACTTGTATTTTTGGAATTAAGTGCAACTAGTACTTTTGAAGTTTGAAGCTGTGAATGTATGACAAATTATTTTGCCAATTTCTTTTTTTGTGTGTGCGCACATTTTGCAATGGCTTCCATCTCCTCTCCCTGAGTCCATACCCCCTGCCAGTTCTCTAGGTAGGTAAGGAAGTCCATTCATCTCTGAGTTTAGTATATCATAGATAATATATTCTTCATGCCCATTAGAAATTAGCAGGGGTGTATTAGGATGCAGGGGGTACAGTTCTTGGTTGAGATAAGCTCATTGTAACAAAGACCTGTGGAATTCAGGGTAATACAGAATAAGGGGGGTAATCTTAGCAAGTAACCAGCTTCTAATCCTAATTAACAGTTTCTGGGGAGCTCCCTTGGTATAGGTGTTAGTCACACTTGATCCACTAGGACCATAGGCTCTTAGATGTTGAGCTGTGAAGGACCTTAAAGGCCATTGAGGTTAGAAGTATCAAAACACAAGGTCAACCACATGTGGCCTGCAACACTTCAGAGTGAAGCCAGAACCAGATTAGTGTATAACTAGGAAATATTGAACAAAACGAATAAAAATAAAATAAAACAAAATGTAGATAATGTTATTCTGTGGTATTCTAAGCCAAATATGTGACTGGAAGGGATCCATATGTGGGGTTTAGTGGCCCCTGTTTTAATTGAGTTTGACACCATTTATCTGGGCCAACTCCTCATTTTATAAATGAGAAAATTGGGGTTTGCCACATCATAGAATATTTAGATTTAAAGTGGGAAGGACTTTAGAGGCAATCTAATCTAATTCCTTGAGAAACTGAAGCCAGTAGAGGTGCCCAGGATCACACTGCTAGTGAGTATCCAAAGAACCATTTGAACTCATGTATTCTTGATTCTAAGACAGTG
>NW_027187419.1:7220493-7264973 GCF_028583685.1 Petaurus breviceps papuanus | reverse complement strand
AGCACCAGGGGTGCTGTTCCTGGGTTCAGTGTGTGCTCATCAGAATGAGAGTGAGTCTACCTCGTAAAGCTATGTATGAAGGTGAGGATTTATATTGAAGACAGTGAATGATGCAATGCAGAATTATGGAATGATAGAGGACCCCAGATGGAGATAATGAAATCAGATGAATACTCTTATTGCTTCTGGAAAGGGCAGCTTGATTGATAGCTCAATAGATTTGCTCCCTGTCTCTGTGACTACCCAAACCAGAACTCCCTTCCCTGACCACTAATCCCTATCTAGGTTGTTGCCCTTATTAAAGTGTGAAATTCTAAATAAATAAGCCATAGCATAGGAGATTGGCCTAGAAGTCAGGAAAACCTGGGTCAAACCTGCCTCTGATTTTATTTACATGTATATGTGCCATATATGCATACACACATACATGTTACTATATGTGTGCATGCATACACATGTATAGAAACACATACATACATACATACATACATACATACATACATACATGCATACTGGCTATGTAACCCTGGGAGAATCACTCAACCTACAAGTGACCCAGGCAAATCTCTAAGATTATAGTGGCAGATTTAGTATAGATTTGCATTGGTAGAGAGGTCCTTCAGAGGAGTTCTCCATGCTGGAAATGCCATGAAAAGTCAACAAGATTTTCTTAAGCATCTACTATGTGTCAGGCACTATGTTAAGCACAGGATAAAAAAAAAAGTAAAAAAAAATCCCTGCACATAAAGAGCTTACATTCTAATGGGGAGACAACACGCAAACAGCTAGGTCCCAACAAGGTCTATATAGGATGAGTCGGAGGTAATCTCAGGGATAAGGAACTAGCCTTAAGGAGGACCAAGAAAGGCTTTTTACAGAAAGTGACATTGTAGCTGAGACTTGGGGGAAACCGGGGAAGTCGGGAAACAGAGATGAGGAGGGAAAAAATTCCAGACCTGGAGGACAGCTAGTGAAAATGCACAGATGAAATCATAAATGCAGTAAAAGAAAAAAAAAGAGTAAGAACGTAAGCTCCTTGAGGGCAGGGGTTACTTTAAGTTCTGCATGTATGTCCTCAGTGCTTTGTACAGTGCCTGGCACAGAGTAAATGCTTAGTAAATTTTTTTTCATTTGTTATTCCTTTCCATATTATAAGAAGGGGGCTATGAAAATGGAAAATGGAAAAACATCATTTAAAAAGGCATAGACAGCTTTGGCTGCAGTGGGAGGTCTAGCACAGAGGAGTCAAGGTGTCTAACATCACTTAGATGGTGCCATATTCATAGATGAGGGCAGGTCGATGACGCAAACTACTGTTATTGCCTTTCAATGATAGGAGGGAATCTGCAGGCTTTGTAATAAGCCTTACTGCTCATTCTGTTGGGTACTTGGCCTGAACACATACAATAGCATGGGCAGATACTGTGTCTTAGAGATGATTACCAAAAGTCTCAGAAGACTATGGGCCATTTACTGCACAGGCCCCTATAGTTTAACACTAGATGGTTGTGCCAATGTTGAACCTTACAAGACATGGTGAGCCAAGTGTGAGCAGAGAAGCAGGATCCCAGGACTGACCTTTCCCCACCTCCGTGCACTGTGGCCCTTTGCAGAGCAGAGAGCATGGCTGAGTGTGGCTGTCTTGTACCTGCTTCGGAGAAGTTAACTCTAGCAGTTTTAGCTGAAGTTTAGCAGGTGCCAAGTTTATAGCCTATATAAGGGCAATTAATCCGTCACATATGACGTACAGGCTTTTGTGACAGTACATCTGTTCTCCTATTATGATGCCTGGGACAGTAAAGCTGAATCCTTTGAAAAGTAATGCCCAGTGGATTGAGTCAAAGGTGGTGAAAAACTGCTTTAGATGCTAATGCATAGTCTAGATCAGAAGCCACAAATGTGTGGTCAGCTGTGAACCAGATTAAAATGTAACTGGGAAATACTTAACAAAATAAATAGAAATACAATTAGAAATAATGTTAATTTGTGATTTTTAAGTCAATTTGTGGAGGTAGGGATCCCTATGCATGGCTAAGTCAATATTAGGAGGCAGGGGTCCCTATATATAGATTAGTGCCCCAGCTCCTCCCTTTCTTTTTGAGTTTGACATCACTAGGATAGACGATAATGGGCCTTAGCACTTAGCACAGCGCCTGACCCATAGTAGGTGCTTAATAAATGTTGATTATTGAAGACGGAAGCTTCTATACCCCAGCAGCCTCTTTGATAGTCAGTAGCTTCTTCCCCCATATTGCACAATTCTCTGCTGCCTCAGTGGGTCTTTTGGAGAAGCCTGAACAGGGCTGGAGTTTGGAGGAGGCCATATGGAGTCTGGGTGTAGAGGACATGCTGTGGCTCAGGAGAGATTCCAAAATGACAGGTCATGGGCCAGGTCTGCATCAACACTACTTCCAATAGTCATTTAATAGACATTTATTCCATGCAGAACACTTTTAGAGAAAACATAGCCCCTATATACTTAGAATAGTTTAGTAGGAATTTAAATTATTTAAAAATTAAGTACTTGTTAGGTGCCAAGCACTATATTAAATACTAAGGGTAGAAATATAGAAATTAATGCAGCCCCTGTTCTCAAGGAGCTTGCCTTCCTTTTTTAAATGGACTTTTGATTTCATCTGTATAGCGAGTTCACAGTGAGGAATTATATCTACTGATGAAGTTTGATACCTTATCTGCAACTATATAGTCTTAGAGAGTTGGCTAAGACAGTGGTGTCCTAACTCCAATAGAAATGGGTCTGGTAGCATAGACTTAGAAAAACAACAAATTAACATGATCTATCTTGTATTTTTATTTGTTTTGTTAGAAATTTCCTAACTCCATTTAAATTTGGTTTGACATCACTAGGGAATTTTGGTTTGAGGTGAGTTTGACACCTCTGGCCTGGGACCCTCAGAGGTGGAGTAACTTGCCCAAGGTCACACAGCCAGATTGTATCAGAGGCAGGGCCTAAACTCTGGTCTTCCTGATTCCATGCTGCCTTCTTCTAAGAGAAGTTTATATTCTAATGGAGCCACAACACAGAGAGGGAAATGGTGGCTAGGGAAAGGAGTTTTGGTCTGGGTAGGGAGGGAGAAGGAGGGAACAGACATTTATTAAGCTCCTACTATGCTCCAAGCATTGTCATTTAATAAATATTATCGCATTTGATCCTCACAACAACCCTGGGATATAGGTGCTATTATTACCCCCATTTTACATTGAGGAAACTGAGTGGTTAAGTGACTTGCCTAGGGTCACATAACTATCAAATGTCTGATGTCAGATTTGAACTCAGGTCTTCCCAATTCCAGCTCCAACTCTACCTGCTATGCCACCTTTGGGTAGACTTGGGAATGGTAAGTACATCCATAGAGTAGGCAACTGACTGGCCATTTCTAGGAGAAACAAGAATATTAATTTGAATACTAATGCCCAGATAAAGAATTAAAAGCAGGAAGAATGGTTGGAAGGAGGGGTGAGTACTCATTCATGTGAAGATTGATGGCAAGATGGCTTTGATGGATGAAATTTGCTTTCAGTGACCAACCAAGGATGGTCAGGTCCTGGAACAAGTGCTTCAAAGAAGAGTGACTTAACTTCCCCATGTACTGGGAGCATGAATTCTGGAGGTTCTGTGCAGAGGTCCAGCAGGGAGAGACCTGCTCCAGATGGGGAGAAACAAGGCAGGAAGTTGGTAAGGTGGCCTGGGAGAATCAATAACATAATAACACAAATAACCATAACATGCCATCACGTGACAAATGCAGTTGAGAGTTACTAAATAAGATGCTATAAGGGAGAGGTTGTTACTGAAGGGAGGGACCAGGGAAGGCTTCTTGGGGGAGGAGACATTTGAGTTGAGTTTTCAAGGATCTTAACTCCATAAATGGAAGGAACCTTAGAGGTCATCTACCCCAAACTCCTCCATTTATAGATGAGGTCAGTCCACAAACATTTATTATGCACCTACTATATTCCAGGAACTATGCTAAGTACTGGGGACACATCTATGAAAACCAGTCCCTACCCTCATGGAGCTTGCAATACACAGAAGGAGGTACCCAGTTCAGAGGCATGATGGAGTCCAAAGGAATGCAGTCGGGTGGCAAAAAAAGAAGAGCTGACTGGCTTGGACACCCTCTTCAAGTAGACATTTTTGGATGAGTTCTTCATTCCACCCTCCAATCTGAGAGGGACAGAGGGTACAGATGAGGTATTAGGAAACTGATGCATCTTGCAGAATAATGAAGTTCACCCAAGGGAAGGAAGAATATTCAGTGTAATGGTAATGGGAATTTGAAGATCTTCCCTGCCCCTTGTAATGGCAAGCAAACAAGTACTTAATGCCTTGTTTCAGTTGAGCCTTGTTAGTGATTATATCAAGTCTTTGTTAAGAAACAGAACTTGTGAAATCCACAGTGGGAGGGACTTACCAAAGACAGGAACAGGGAGGAGCTAATGACCAGATAAAAAGCTGAGCACAAGCTGAGAGAGAGCCAGAACTGCTGGGAGCAAGCACTGTGGAGGCTGAGCAGCTAGTATGAGTGAGAGAGGGGCATTCTTACTTAAGGGAGCCTGTTTTGTTTTGAAGGCCTAATGGAGGGAAGGTTTGGGAAGGCTTGGAATGTTGGTTATGTATACCATCTTCATGGTCACTATGATGAATCTGACTTTCTGGTTTTGGGATTTGGTTTTCTGGTATTTGAATAAATGCTTTGGTTCTGTCCTCGGTGTGGAGAGCCTGTTACATTTTGTGATTCACAACTACACCAGCATATTCATAGCCACCATGGATGCTGTGAATATTGTATTGGCATTATAGTCAGCCAGTAAGGAAGACATTCTAGGCTTAGGTGAGAAAAGGCTTGGAGGTAAGAGGGTATAGTATGTGTTTAGGTGGTGAAGAATAGAACAGTTTGGCTAGTATATATGTTCATGGAGACATGTAATGAAAGTAGAACAGAAAGATGGGGAGCTATTAGATTATGAAAGGTCTTGTATACCAGGCACAGGAATATTGAACTTTATACACAATAAAGAATCATTAAAGATTTTTGAGTAGAGGGGTAACACAACTAGAACTCTGGGTGAGGAAGATCATTCAAACAGTGGAATAAAGAATTGATTGGAGCAGGGAGAAAATTTAGGTAGAAGAAGATCAGAAAATATTAAACTGGTAAGAGGTAGCAGCTGCATGCCTGAGGGCTTACAGCTGTCTCTCGTTCTTGACTACCACCACATGCTATCAGAGACCAGTCAGTACATTCTCTTGACTCTGGTAATTGGTGGAGTAGGTGTGTTGGAAAGTCTGCCCTGCGGTGTTTTGCCCATGTGTTGAGAAGTGTATTTTAGTGAACAGGTTTGGGATTGGGATTGGAATGGCTGAGTCGATGCCTACTTGAATAAGTTTGGTACAGTTGCTTTAGAGAAAAAGCAGATCCTGCCCCGTGATGCTCACTACCTGCGTGACCTTGGATAAAATATTTAACCTCCCTGGGCCTCAGTTTCCTTACTTGTAAAATGAGGGAGCTGGATGATGAGATACATTCCAGCTCTACATCTATGGTCTTGTGATTTGAGGTGGGAATTAGAGGGAGAGAGTGGCAGGATATCAGAAGGATAGAGATGCAGAAGGGGATGGAAGTAAACATTTACCAAGTGTCTACTATGTGCCAAGAACTGTGCTAAGGGCTTTGCAAATATAATCTCATTTTATCCTTACAACAACCCTGTCAGGTAGGTGCTGTTATTATTCCTATTTATTTTGTCTTTTTGGAGGGGGAAGGCAGGGAAAATTGGGGTTAAGTGACTCACACAGTTAGTGGCAAGTGTCTTAGGCCAGATTTGAACTCAGGTCCTCCTGACTCCAGGGCTGGTGCTCTATTCATTGCACCACCTAGCTGCCCCTGTTATCCCTATTTTTATAATTGGGGAAACTCAGGCAGGCAGAGGCTAATAGTTAATAACTGTCTGAGGCTACATTTGAACTCAGGTCTTCCTGACTACAGGCCAGTGATGGCGCCTAATTTCCCCAGACAGAGTATGAATCATTTTCCTGTGGAATAGGAGGGTATGTTTGAGGTATATATTCCCAGTGGAATCAGGTTATTCTTTAGGGCAATCCTCAATGCAGGAAACATGGGGAAAGTGAGAATTAAGTCAGTGTGTGGAAGTAGACAGCCTGTCTAGCTGGCTAGATTGAGTGTATTTTGGGTGCTAGTTTTGATAGCCAGGGAGAGATTCTAGCATATGGGAACAATGATGACAAAACACGAGAGTGGCTGTATCTAATTAGCATGGGTCTGAGCCTCTAGCCGTCTCTACACAAGGAAAGGGAGAACTTAGGTTGCGTGTGTCGTGTATCTGTGTGTGTGTGTGTGTGTGTGTGTGTATACACTTGTGCCTACATGTGCTAGGAGAGGGCACAAGTTAAGAGGCAACAGAATCCAAGTCAATTGTGACTGGATCCACCTTAATAAGCAGGCTACTACAAAAGTCCAGATAGGTGGGAGGAAACGTGGTGGGAAAAGAAGACAAAAGAGAGAAGAGTGGGAAAGACTGCCAAAGTGGAAGTGACAGGGTTTGGTAACTGATTGTCTATGAGACAACCCCAATGTCATGACCATGAGAGAGAGGGTGAACGCTGGTGCTTTCAGCAAACAGGGAGGTCAGAAGGAAGGGCAGATTGACGGGGAATCATCACCCATTTGGTTTTATACATGTCAAATGTGAGGTGCCTGTCAAATAACCAGGAGGGAATGTCTTGTGGGTAACTGTAGAGAGTAGTCTGGACCTCAGAAGGGATGGCAGCATTGGCTGGAGGTAGAGATTTGGGAATCGTTTGGATAGAAGTGGTAGCTGCATGTGTGGTGAATGAGATGACCAAGGGAGAAATGTTCAGAGAAAACAGACTCTAAGAGCCCAAGACAGACCTAAAGGTGGGGGCTCTGAACTTTTTTGTGTGATGGACCCCTTGCACAGGCTGGTGAAGCCCATGGACCCTTCTCAGAATCATGGTTGTAGATTCATAGGATATATGACTACTAAACCTCCAATTATATTGAAATAAGGATGCAATTTTTTCCCATCCAAGTTCCTAGACTTCCTGAAATTTATTTCAAAATGAATAACCCCTGTGCTAGGGAAATAATGCATTAAAGGTTTGGAAAGAGGATGAAGTGTTAGAAAAAGAAACAGATAAGTAATAGAGATGTGGGAGAAGAAACAGTAAGTTATCCCGTTCCTGAATAATAGTAATAGTAATACAGTTATCCCTTCCACATAGTGATTTCCCCCATTACAGTTATGACATATCGAGGGTTGGCATAAGAAATTAAGTGGGAATTTTGGGGGAGTTTTATGGAAACCTCAGATGACACATAAAGGCCAGTAGGTGACACAAACTCAGAAATGCATAAATATATGTATAGTATCGTATAACATCAACATATTTTATCTTTTAATAACATAATAATAATTCCTACTTCTTCTCTGGTATAGAGAGCCAAAAGTTTTATGTGGATTTTGCTGATCACTGGGGTGCTGCACCCCTAACCCTCTCAATGTGAAAAAGATAATTGTATTCTCATTTTTTAGCTGCCATATCACACAGTTGACTCATATTGAGCTTATAGTCCACTAAGAACCCAAGATGTTTTTCATGGCAACTGCTATCTAGTCAAGGGTTGCTGAAGCCAATTCTAACCTGCTTGAGAGAGCACATTATTCAGTTTTCAGTGTGAGCATTTACATCTCAGAAACAGAAGACAGCTACAAATCAGGGCGGTGATGGGGCCAAAGGATAGATGATTGGGCCTGGAGTCAGGAAGATTCATCTTCCTGAGTTCAGATCCAGCCTCAGACACTTATTAACTGTATGACCCTGGGAAAGTCACTTAATCCTGTTTGCCTCAGTTTCCTCATCTGTAAAATGATCTGGAGAATGAAATGGAAAACCACTCTACTGTATCTGGTAAGAAGACCCCAAATAGGATCAATGAAAAGACTAAAACAACTGAAAAACAAAAACTAATCAGCACTTGATTTATTGCCTTGTTGATTGACTATACTTAAGAAAATGTTAATAATGTAGATTAAACTTAAAATTTTTTTTGTGTGTGTGTACATTCCCACTCTGGAGAACCTGATTGTTAAACATTTAACAACAGTACACCCCTGTATTGCTCTATCAATGTTGCTGGAGCTCAGGAGGAGTGTAGTAGAAAGCTCAGGTAAAAAAGTCATCACTGGGCTAGAATTCTGATGTCTGTAGGCTAATGACAATCACAATAGCTGGCATTTATGGGGCAATTTAAAGTTTGCAGTGTTTTATATCCATTCTCTCCTTTGAAACTCATAACACCCCTTTATCTAGCCATGCCTCTTGAAGTTGTATTGGTGAGGCTGATTTTTGGATCCCAAGTCTAAGGCTTTACATTCATCCTCATTAAATGTAAACTTATTAGAGTTGGCCTAACGCTCTTGCCTTGCAAGATCTTTTTTTTGGATCCTTACCCCATCATTCAATGGGTTAGCACTCTTCTCCACTTTGAGTCACCTGCAAATTTAATAAGTGTGATTATCTCTGCCTGTGTCTTATCCAAGTCACTGATCAGAATGTCAATTAGTGCAGAGCAAAAGATTTACATGAATTGGGCAACAGAGAGACCAGTTCCTGGTCCAGGCTCCTGCAGTAGTAGAGGCTTGGTTATTTAAGCACTAAATGGCTTCTAGCTTTTAACCAAGTCCACTAACTGAATTGTCCACCAATTCATTGGAAGCTCTGTCTTGGATATTTATGTTTCTTTTGCTTTTTTTGGGGGGGGGTAGAGGAGCAATTGGGGTTAAGTGACTTGCCCAAGGTCACACGGTTAGTTTTTGTGTTAAGTGTCTGAGGTTGGATTTGAGTTCCGGTCCTCCTGATTCCAGGGCCAGTGCTCTATTCATTGCACCACCTAGCCGCCCTTGGATATTTACCTTTTTCTCTGTATTATCTCACCTGATGATCTCATTAGGGAGGGAGGAAGGAAGATAATAAGCATTTATATAGTGCCTACTATATACCAGGCATTGTGCTAAACACTTTACAAATATTACCTCAATTGAACTTCATCATAGTCCTAGGAGCTAGGTGCTATCATTATCTCCATTTTACAGTTAAGGAAAGTGAGGCAAACAGAGGTTCAGTGACGTACCCAGGGTTACACAATTATTAAGTTTCTGAGGCTGGATTTGAACTCAGATTTTCCTGACTCTGGGCCATGCACTCTATTTACTGTATCACCCCCTGCCTTGTTAGCTTCTGTTGGTTCAATTATCATCTCTACACTGATGATTCCTAAATCTATATATCTAGCCCTAGCCCATCAGATAATAAATGCTTGTTGATTGATTGATAGCTGGATCGAAGCTTTAGCTAGGTTGGGAAGGGACTGATAGGAAATATTTTAAAGGAAGAATTGTTAGGTCTCGGGTATGCGGCCTGCCCTTCCTGACTTTGGAGAACATAGTGAGCTTCTCTGTCCTCCTTGAGCTCAGTGGATTTAGTTAAGCTTAGGTTACATTTTGAATATTGAAATGAATGCATACTGAGCTGTTCAAATTGGGAGAGTCATAGGAAGTAGATCTTTGAGGTGTGGGAGTAGATTTGAGGTGTGGGGCTGTTTTCTGTTGCTGGTCCATCCACTCTGTATATCAAGTGACTCAGAGAAAGTTGTGAGCTATGAACTCAGTAGTCAGAGAATTCTTTTGGAATGGGGAAAATGGAGATACTGAGAAACATTTCAGTTTGAAGGGAGATGCATTCCATCCTCCAAGTGGGTATCCAAACACATTGTGACCCAGTGATAACAGGACCAATTTGGTCCTGCCTTTAAATATTTGAAACAGTACAGAAAATGTATCTGTCCTGTCCCTCTCTGTCTGACATATTTCCTGGAGAATGCAGAAATTTCTCAGTAGCCAATGAGCATGTGTTTCCTGATATTTTAGGACTGGCAATTATGAACCAGGTTTAATATTCATTAATAGATGTTTGATAGCCACAGACTGTCCCATCAAACCTCTTGATGGTGCTCTTCGTTGTCAGTCTAGGGAACCAAATTATTCGCAGAAGTTTAGTGAACCTGAAATCTCCATACTGATTCAGACCTCCCCTCTGGGCCATATAACCCTGGGATTTGATAAGGACAGGAGCAATGGCCAGGAGGATGTCATACATGTGTTTTTTTTTTTTTCTTCTCTTAATAGGTTGGGTTGGTGAATCCAGATATGGAGACATGCTTTCCTCTTCTAAATTCTTTGGAACAGTTTGCAGCCTTTAAGATCATCATTATCACCACCAACCATCATCCTCTTTTTAGAATGATTGACTTTCAGACACTGGAAGGGACCTTTGACATCTCCTAGTCTACTCCATGGACAGCACATTGGCTCAATGGATAGAGCAGCACTAGGTCTGAAAGCAGGAAGACCTGAGTTCAAATATGATCTCAGACACTTACTACGTGTTTCCCCGATAATAAGACCTATCCCGAAAATAAGCCCTCCCCTTACTGTGTAAGATTCCTCTAAAATAATCCCTCCCCCCAAAATAAGCCCTATTGAGATTGCTACTGTAGTGAAGGTGATCCCCTGCGCTACACGCTACATTACGGGACCCTCTGTATGCACCGTGCCCCCCCCCCCGGGTGAAATGCACACTGCGCTCCGAGCTGCATCCAATCAGAGCTGCAGCAGTGAGCGCGTCATCCTGTTCTTCCCCAGTGGTTTGCTTGCTGGTACATTTTTTTGTTCACATTTACCTGTTTATTAAAATTGCTGTCAATGTTCATTAAAATAAGCCCTCCCCTGAAAATAAGCCCTCTGGTGTTTTTCTGTCCAAAAAAATAATAAGACAGTGTCTTATTGTCGGGGAAACACTGTAGCTGTGTGACTCTTGGCAAGTCACTTACCCCTGTTTGCCTTAGTTTTCTCTTCTATAAAGTGAACTGGAGAAGGAAATGGCAAACCATTCTGGTATCTTTGCCAAGAAAACCCAAAATGTGGTCATGAAGAATTGGATGTAACTTAAAAGACTGAACAGCACCAATAAAACAAACTGAGGGCCAGAGGACCCAAATGCCCTGTCTGAGACAACAAAGCTTCTCAGTGGTGCTGCTAGTATTGAAAGTCAAATAGCCTGACCCCCCCCCCCCAACTTAATGGGGTGATATAATGGAATTATAAGTGACTGTGCTGTTAAGTAATTTTTTCCAGTTGTATATAACTCTCTATGACCCTGTCTGGAGTTTTCTTGTCAAAGATACTGGATTTGGGGTGGCTAGGTGGTGCAGTGAATGGAGCACTGGCCCTGGAGTCAGGAGGACCTGAGTTCAAATCCAGCCTCAGACACTTAACACTTACTAGCCATGTGACCTGGGGCAAGTCACTTAACCCCAATAACCCTGCCTTCCTCTCTGCAAAAAAAAAAAAGATACTGCAGTTGACTGCCTTTTCTTTCTCCAGCTCATTTTACAGATGAGGAAACTGAGGCAAACAGGGTTAAATGACTTGCCCCGATTCACAGCTAGTAAGTGTCTGAGACTGGATTTGAACTCAAGAAGAGTCTTCCTGACTCTAGGTCCAGCACTCTATTCATTGTGCCACCCAACTGCCCCGTATAAGGGACTGCAGAAGCTATCTATTTTATCTATCTACCTCTTTATTTTAGAGATGAGGAAACTGAGGCCCCAGGAAAATTAGTGACTTACCAAGGTCTCAAAGTTTGTGTCAGAGGCTGGCTCTGGACCAGGTCCTCTCACTCCAGACTCAGAGACCTTTCCACTATATCATTGTTATTTAGTTCAGCCCCCTTATTAATTTTTTTTTGGAGGGGGAAGGCAGGGCAATTGGGGTTAAGTGACTTGCCCAAAGTCACATGGCTAGTAAGTGTGATTGAGTGTCTGAGGCTGGATTTGAACTCAGGTCTCCTGACTCCAGGGCCAGTGCTCTATTCACTGTGCCATCTAGCCGCCTCTTAGCCCCCTTATTTTATATATGAAGAGTGTTTAGCCTAGAAAGGTGTAGGTTATTTGCTGAAGGTTACAGAAGCATCAAGTAGCTGAAGTGAGATTTGAACCTAAGTCATCTAAGTCTGATGCCAAGGCTCTTTCCAATGCACCATACTGGTGATCCCGTCCTGTCCTCTGAGTATTTGCTTATTAACCTAGAAAATTTTCTCAAGATGTACACATAAAAATGAATAATGAATTGGTCCAGAAGCTGGAAGAAATAAGGCTGTACTTAAACAGAATGGGAAAGAACATTCAAAATATGATAAATGCATTACTGCCAAGGCAGTCAGAAGCATCATCTTTGACATAACCATGAGGAGGGAATGGGCTGGAAGCACCTTTGGAACAGTGACTAACTGTTCATAAGGGGGTGACTAACATGATGAGGGAAATAGAGATCATTTCATATCAGGGTTGTTTGACGGAACTGGGGTATTTATGTAAGAGAAGAGAAAATTTAGAGATCACAGCTGTCTTTAAATTTTTGAAGATTTGTCACTTGGAAGAAGGATTAACTTTGTTGTCCTTGGTCCTGGGAGTAAGAGCGATGAGTTAAAATTGCAAAGGGAGCAGATGCTTCCCAGCAACTCGAGCTATCCAATAAAAGAGTATGAATTCCATGTCTGGAGGACTTCTCACTAACCCTGTCCTGTGGCTTCCTTTGTGGAACACCTTTAATGTGGCGACTTTGCAGTAGATAAAAATGTGTGTGTGAAAAAAGAAAGTGAAAATGAAAATATCCCTCAGATCTTGCCACTATCCATGATGAAGCAGAACCAGGGTGGGGGCTGCTGGGACTTTGCCCCAGGCCACCAAATTTAGAGGGAAATTAAAACAACCTTGAGATATCAGTTTATGCCTATCAGATGGGCTAAGATGATTGAAGGTTAAAGAGACAAATATTGGAGTGGATATGAAAAGTTGGGAAGTTAATTCATTGCTGGTGGAATTATGAACTGATCCAACCATTTTGGAGAGCAATCTAGAATTATGCCCAAAGAGATATTAAACTGTCCATATTCTTTGACCCAGCAATACCACTACTAGTCTATTTCCAAAGCTTATTAGGGAAAAAGGAAAAGAACCTAAACGTTCTAAAATATTTATAGTAGCTCTCTTTGTGGTCAAAGAACTGGAAATTACAGGGATGCCCATCAACTGAGGAACAGCTGAACAAATTGTGGTATATGATTGTGATGGAATACTATTGTGCTATAAGAAATGATGAGCTTGATGATCTTAGAAAAACATGGATAGACTTGCATAAAATAATGAAGAGTAAAATGAACATAAGCAAGAGAACATTATATACAGTAACAGCAATATTGTTATAAGAACAACTTTGAGCAAATAAGTCATTTTGACTATAATAAATACCTAAATTAGCTACAAAGGATGTATGAAAGAAGATGCTATCTATATCCAGAGGAAGAACTGATAAATAGAAGTATATACAGTATAATTTTACATCTCTATCTGTATCTAAACATATTTGTGTCTAATAGCCATCTCTAGGGTGGGAAGGAGGAGAAAAAGAAAAAAAAATAAATTCACATAATTTTATTGTATATTTAAAAGGAATAGTAAAGTGTATATAATAGATTTGCAGTTTCAAGTGCAATCATCTTTTAAAAAATTATTATACTATGTTATCTAAATTCTTGTTTTATTCCATAAGTTAAAAATAAAATAAATAAAAATTTTAAAAAAGGTAATGGTAGTGGTGGGGGATGGGATTTGTGCTGGACCTCTAAAAGGACCCCAAAGCCTTTGCCTGAAGCACTTGGTTCATCCCAGTGTAATCCTTTTAACTGTCCTTTCCTTGTGGCCCTCATTGTCTACACCTGGCCCTACCCCTGTCTATTTTACCACTCCTTAATTCCATCTAGACCCCTTCTCTGTTACCTCTCAGTCACCCTACACTACTTGGTCACTCCTAGATCACATCCAGATTCTCCCACAGTCTTTCTGTATAAAAGATCCACCTTGACTCCATTAAAGTGCCCCAATTCTTTAAGAATCTGCCCCACTTGCATTAGTGACAGAAATGCTCAGATTCTTAAAATCTGATCAGTAGTACAGATTCTTAAAATCTCCCCTGATTCAACCAGTGTTTTAATAAATCTTGTCTGTGACTGAAAGAAAGGTTGAGTCGAATTCTTTCGAGGTATAACCCATGCCTTTTGCCCTCACGTTTCAGGGTTGCCAGCATACCCAGACCTCAACAGTAGCACCTGGAGTACTTATGCAGCAAAGAGGCAACAGAACCCAGCACCTAGTTAGTAAGAATAATTAGTTGTAATGGGAAGCTGTCAGGCTGTGGGATGGGGAGAGCTCTTCCCCAATCCTGCTTTTCCTTTTTCTTCCCCTTACTGCTGCTGTGGAAGCTTCCCTACAGTCATCCCTACTGCAGTATACTAGAGTGTCTCACCTTCATTGGTATAATGTTCCTTTCCCCTCCACTGAAGGGATGCACCATGTCAGTTACTCCATGTATGGTTTGTTGTGCTTGCCCTAGGTTCAAAATTTTCTTGTTACAGCTCTGGGACTGGCACTGCTGATTCTCTTTCTTCCTTTCCCATAAAGCTACCTGGCTGGCAAAAAAACAGATCTTGGGTTTTCCAGACTGTTTTGCTTTCTGTTCAGCCTACTCCCCCCCCCCCCCATCTTCTTCAGCAAATAAGAAAAAAAATCTGGAAGGATTAAGGAGGATTTGGCTTCCCTGAAAACACCTGGTAGTGTTTACATTTATGCCTTCTCAGTACTGCTCTGGCACTTGATGTCTGTCCCATTCTTGTTGGTGGTTGGCATGGACTGACTTGCATTGTTAGCTGTCTTTTTAGGTATGCATGGCTTATCACTGTTAACTACACTATAAATTTCTTGGAAACAGGAACTAGGTCTCAATCTGTTTTATGTCTTCCCTAGTGACTATCTCAGTGCTTTGTACATAGTAGGTCTCCAACAAATATTTGTTGATTGAATGACTCACTCTAGAAAAGTAAATTAGAACAACATGAGACTTCCTCATTTTTTTTCCAGGGCTCTCTCTTTTCTACTAGATTGGGCACCAGTCTGGTTCCATATCTGACTTTATGTTAATCTGCTGGTCCAGACTGTACCTCGCTCCTTCTGTCTCTCTGTGACATTCATATGGTCTCATCTTAAACAAGCCCGATGCGGCATTTTGAGAAGTTTTTAAATGGTGGTCTGATTCTATCTTGGTAAGAATGTTGTGTGTCTATGACTTGTTGCAAAAGTTATCAAATTATAGGAGTTATTTTGAATAGATTTACACAATTATATTGATCTAAGTGTATCCTCCATAGTTATAGAGGAGCTCAGATCTAGAACTAGAAGGGGAACTGAAAGTATATGCAAGTAAGTCCTGATTAAATACCCACTACCCTTGAGGAGAAAGAAAGAA
Source organism: Petaurus breviceps papuanus (assembly GCF_028583685.1). NCBI lineage: Eukaryota > Metazoa > Chordata > Mammalia > Diprotodontia > Petauridae > Petaurus > Petaurus breviceps. Next base: position 7,249,490 of record NW_027187419.1, on the reverse strand, counting down.
AAAGAAGGAGAGAAAGAAAGAAAGAAAGAAAGAAAGAAAGAAAGAAAGAAAGAAAGAAAGAAAGAAAGAAAGAAAGAAAGAAAGAAAGAAAGAAAGAAAAAAGAAAGAAAGAAAGGAAGGAAGATAAAAAGGAAGGAAAAAAGAAGGGTGAAAGAAAATGGAAGGGAAAGAAAAAAAAGAGAAAGAAGGAAGGAAAGAAAGAAAAGTGAGGACTTACAAAACTGTCTTTGATCTATACTCTGCTCCCAGGCACCATTCTGGCCAGGAGAAATTCCTGAAAATGAGTCTTCTTTGTTCCTCATCAGTTTATAATGCTCTCGAAATTATTTATTTGTATAATGTTGATTGTAGTTGTTCAGTTGATTCAGTCATGTCTGACTCTTGGTGATCCCATTTTTGTTTTTATTTTATTTTTTCGGGTAAAGATGGTTTTGCCATTTCCTTCTCCAGCTCACTTTACAGATGAGGAGGCTGAGGCCAAAAATTAAGTGACTTGCCTGAGGGCACACAGCTAGGAAGTGTCTAAGGCTAGGTTTGAACTCAGGAAGATGAGTCTTCTTGACTAGGGCTGGTACACTATCCACTATGCCACCTACGTGCCCCATAATATTGATACTAAACTAGAAATTTTTCATCAATAAAACTAAAAATGACTAAAAAAAATTAATCATGTGACCAATAGACCATTTTAGATCTGGATTCTCAAGGGTTTTTGTTTTTGTTTCTGTTCTTAGGCTCCAGCTGATTCATAAGCTGTCTCATAATTGGTGGCCCTGTTATCACTGATGCTCTGTGGTAGACACCTCAAATTGCTCTTCCTGTTGACTCATGTGTCATTTAACATGTTACTTTCTAAAGGCTAATCCCACTAAAGGTCAGAGGAAGTGGCAGGAAATGAATGCCTACCCTGTGTAATCTTTGTCCCTAATGATAGGATCACAAATCTGGAGCTAGGAGTCACCTCAGAGGTCATCTATCCAGCCCCTTCATTTTACAAATAAGGAAAATGATGCCCAAGGACGTTAAGAGCCTTGTTCAAGGTCACATAGGCTATAATTGACAGAGGCAAGGTCATTATTGCACCAGAGTGCTTCCGCAACCTCCTATTGCCTCTGTGTTGATGTTACTGAGGTTACTACCATCATTTATTTAAGTTACCCAATCAGGTAACCTTGGAATCATCTTTGCCTCTTTCTTTTCCCTTACATACCCTTCCCCCCATCCAAATGACAAGCATTTTCTGTTGATAATGTTTTCATTATCTCTCAAAGCAGTCCTCACCTCTCCTTTCTCATGGAACTTTAGTTCAGTTGCTAATTATCTTTTGGCTAGACTACATGCTAGCACTGGAAAACAGTCATGCTGTCCTAATCCTTCCCCTCTCCAAGCTATCTTTTATATCAATACAAAAATAATCTTCCTAATGCAATACTTCTCTACCCAAAATTCTTCCCCGCACTGACTACTGCATAAGGTATAAACTTCTGTTTTTGGTCTTCTCTGTTCCTCATGGGACTTCCACCTACCTTTCCATTCTCATCTAAAAAACAATCCCCTTCATATGTTTTACATTCTAGTCAAAATGGAAAATTTACAAAATCACATACTTTGAGAGCTGGATAGAACCCTGGAACTATCATCCAACCCACTACTATGATAAACCTGAAAAGTGTCATCTAGTGTATGCTTATGGATGTCCAATGAGAGGGAAGCCACCACCTCTTGAAGAAGTTCTTTTTTCCTTGAAGCAGTCTCTTCTTCTTTCTCCCATCCTCATTCTGATCTTCCCCATCTTTGTGCCTTTGTTTACACCATCCCGTCTTCCTAGAATGGATGCTACTCCAACTCCCATATCCATCTCTTTGACCCTTAGGTAGTATAGCAGATAGAGTTGAGTCCTTTGAGTCAGGAAGATCGGAATCTGAATACTGCCTCAGTCTCTTACTGGTTATGTGACCCTGAGCAAGTCAGGTAACCTCTCTCAGCCTCAGCTTCCATGTCTGTAAAAAGAGAATAATAATGCCTGCCTCACAAAATTGATATGTTACAGGTTGACCAAATGGGATAATATTTGTAAAATGCTTTGCCAACCTTAAATTGCTGCATAAATGCTAGTTATTGTAATTCCTTCATGTGTCAAATAAGGTGCCACTTCCTCTGTGAAGCCAGGTAAAAGTGATCTCTTCCTCTACACATTTCTAACAGCACTTTGTCTGCCATCTTTGTATCATCTCATTTTTTCCTTGTATTGGGCTAGTATTATATCATTGTATTTATGCTATCTATACTTATACATGTACATGTATAATGTAAGTTCCTTGAGAGTAGGGATTTTTCTATTTTTTTTTTATCTCTGTATCTTGTCTGTATTTGTCATCCCTGGTACAGTACAAGGTAAATAATAGACACTTAGGCAATGCTTTTTGGTTGGTTGATAGTTCTACATGAGCATGTTGCTCCTTGATTAGTATCATAGTACTATCATATCATTAGTATCAGAGATCTAGAGGCAGAAGGAACCGGTTGGGTCATCTTTCTTACTTACTCATTTTATAGATGAGGAAACTGAGGCCTGGAGAGGCCAAAATAACTTGTCTAAGGTCAAAGGTCACTCTGAGAATTAGTGTCAGAGTAGTCATTAGAATGCTTGTCCTCTAAACCTACTATAAACTCCTTGAAGACAGTTTTTGTCTTATATCTGTTTTTGTGTTTTGGGACCTTAGCATAGTGCCCTACCCACATTGGGTGCTTAATAGTTGTTTATTCAATACTAATAATGAAATCATATGGGAGGCAGTGTGAGTAGAGTCCTTGGAACCAGGAAAATCTGGGTTCATGTCCTGCTGCTGATATCTTGTCTGTGTGACCATGGGCAATTCATTTAGCCTCTCACTGCCCTAGACAACCTTAAGGCTATAGAGTGCAGCCAAAGCACCAACCTGCACTGATGAAAAGAGTTTCCTTACCCAGGAATTCTGTAGACCAGTGAAATCACAGGTTTCATCTCTATGCCAATCCCTAAATCTTGTGATGAAATCACATACAAATTATTTATTTGTATGTTTTTGTATGTGAAATTTGATCGAACCAAGATTTATTGAATGCCTCTTTTGAGCACTGTGTTAAATACTAGAAAGTAAAAACAAAACAAAACATAAAACCCCAAAAGTAATTCAATGCCTCCAAATGAAATAGTCTCTGCCCTCAATGAGCTTACATTCTATTGGGGAGAATGGATAACCAAACCAGCTGTTTGGGATCATCTATTCTAAACAATACAGCTGTTCAAATGACTAAATTTTGTGTGGATGTTTTGTAGACTCAACATGACAACTTCAGGGTGAAATAGAAACTCCATGATAGTCACACTAACCCCACAACTTTCCAATAATGGAGAAGGTTTTTTCTTTCATTAGTGATGAAGGATTTTTTTTTGAGATAATTATATTTTCAGTAACATGGTTAATGAACTAGCTAAGCATCAATAGATAGAATCATAAAACCATTAAACATTAAGAGTAATAATATGAAACTGTGTCTGGTGGTAATGAAATTAAGTGTTTTTATGAGGTCACTTTCTCCTCTTCTTCTCTCCAAGTCCCCCTCCTCCTGCACTGTGACTGCAGCTACTAATTGCTGTTTTATTGGAACATACCATGCGATTCATTTTGTTCGAATTCCATTGGCTTCTCTTGCCTCAGGCTTGATATCCTTTCCAGTAAAAGAGAATGGAGGCAGGTTGGTTGTTGAAGATGTGAGCTCAGAACAAGCCAGGCAACATGGGGAAAAAAGGACAAGAAAAAGGGTCAAAGTATATTAAATTAATAAAGGATGAAAAACAGGCTTGAACTGGATTTCAAGGCTGATATGTTTTGATTTGGGAAATTGGCTGCATAGTGGGGGGTTTTTAACTTGGGATAAAGTTTGTTTGGAATGTATTAATGATGTTACTTTGATTTAATATTGCTTAGGGGCAATTTTATTTAGGAATGATGTGTAACTTCCCTAAGGATCTTCTTGGATTGAGCTTGGGCATGTCCCAATACTTGATGCTCATCTGGGGCTGTCCTATGCTTGACAATAATGAAGTCAGTTCAACACTGGAGATGGCAGCACCACATTATACCTAAGGGGCTCGTAAGTGAATTTAACTCCTACTAGAGGTGTCCTCAATTAAAACACTGAAAATTCTGACAACAATCACTCACATATCTGTTTATTATACCCTGATAATGAGTGTGTGTGTGTGTGTGTGTGTATGTGTGTGTAGAACTGAGACAGTGAATACATTAGATCAAAGGATCAGGATTAGCTCCCACAGGAGGGCCCAAAACAAGATGAAATTTAATGGGGATAAATGTAGACTCTTGCCTTTATACTTAAAAAAGCAACTAAAACAGTAGAGGATGGGAGAAATTTGACTTAAGAGCTGGTCATGTGGGAAAAGAGTTTTGGGGAATTTAGTTGATTGCTGGCTTCCACAAAAGCTAATGTGATGTTAGGTTGCTTTAATGAAAGTATTGTGTATCAAGGGAAGTCTCAATGTTATTAGTCTATATGGGTAATATTATTTTAAATTTGGGGTAACGTATTTGAAGAAGAGTGTAGACTAATTATATTAGGATGTCCATGATGGGGAAGGATCTGGAAACTATGTTATGAGGAAGAACAGTTGAAAGAATTGAGTATGTTTTGTGAAAAGAAGAGATTTAGAGGTAGGGGGAGCTATCCCTGTCTTCAAATACTTGAAATTCTGTTATAAGAAGAAGGGATTATTAATTTCCTGCTTAATCTAAGACAGAAAAACTAATAGAATGGGGAGAAGTTTCAAATGTAGAAAGTTCAATGTTGTGATTGGTTGGAAGGCAGCACGAAAAGGAAGTGAGCAATAAAAAGCAATTTGTTATGGGGGAGTGTAGGGTAAAGTCCATCAGCACTTTTCAGTCCTCACCCTGCCTGGCCCTTGTGATTTGCAGAGGTAGTGATGGTAGCAGAGAAAGCAATCTCTCCAGTTTCATTTAACTAGCTTCTTTGCAATTTGCTAAAGAGGAGTCTTGAAAATGCTTGGAGACATGATATGATCTAGAAAGGATGTCTGTCCATAACTCAGGTCAGACAGCCTAATTGAGTCAGAGGAGGCTGAAGTGGAGCTGGGTAGACTTTTTAAAAAATAGGAATTGGCCTAGCGAATTCTATTGTTTTTTTTTTTCTGGTTGCCTAGCTGGGCAGGCAGGTTATGATGGTTATGATAATTCATGATCCTAGCTAAACAATTAAAGAGCTATAGTCCTCCCTGCCTGGGAGAGGATACTAGCTGCTACACCCAGCAGATGGTAGCAGAGAACAGCAGATGGTCCCAAAGAAAACTGGGCAATACTAGAGAGCAGCTCAGCGATGATTAAACCAGAAAAGATGGCATCCAGCAGAGATGTAAAGCAGTAGTGAGTAGAGATGCAATGTCCAATGTGACACCCAGAAGAGATCAGCAAGGAACAATGTGATGAAATCACTAGAGGACTTTTTAACTCTGCATCATCACAGGGTTGACTTGTATTGGACATACATGTCCCTGTGTATGTCCTCTGCTCATATGTCTTTGACACATTTTCTTCATTTGAACTCTTCATGTCTGTACTTTGGTCAAACCTATTTCTACACATGTACCCTCCCCCCCTAGTTATGTGGTAAACTCTAGAAAAGCATACCCTATGTTTGCATGGGGAGATCCTTTTTGGTCACCTTGCTATGTTGTTATGGTTGTTGAGCTGTGTCTGACTCTTTGTGACCCCATTTGGAGTTTTCTTGGCAAAAATACTGGAGTGGTTTGCCATTTCCTTCTCCAGCTCATTTTACAGATGAGAAAACTGAGGTAAATAGAGTTAAGTGACTTGCCCAGGGTCACACAGCTAATAAGTGTGTGGAGCCAGATTTGAACTCACAAAGATGAGTCTCCCTGACTCCAGGAGCAGGCTCTGTCCTCCTCTTCTTTGCTATGCTATTTGATAAAGTATCTTTTGTTTTAAACAAATGTGTTCTTTGTGTGTCTAGTAAAAGTAAACACCATAGGCTCATGAAATAACATTTTGAGCCTAGTCAGAGTTCCTTAAACCTAGATTAGCTTTCTGTGGGCTGATGTGTGTATTTGGGGGACCAGAGTACTACATAAGGAGACAGAGTTTGACTCAATATAAAGAGGAATTTGTTAACAACTACCTGTAACTATTTGAAATAAAATAAGTTTTCTCATCAAGTAGTGAGTTTCCTCTCACTGGAGGTGATCCAACGTAAGCTGGATGAATAATTGTTGGAGATATTATAGAGAGCTTTCTGGCTTCAGGTAATGGATTGTTTTGTATAACCTCTAAAGCTCCTTCCAATTCTGGAATCCTACAACTGAGCTTATGTTGTGCTAAAAACTCACAACACAGAAACAATAGAGAAATAAAGGGGGTCAATTTCAGCTCCCAAAGCACAATATTTAGTGAAGAAGTTCCTTTACTCATGGTAGAGGAAAATCATTCCTGTCTAAACAGTGGAGGGATTCCTATTTAAAAGTTCATTTGTTGGCTACGTGGAGCAGTAAATAGAGCTCTGACCCTAGAGTCAGGAGGACCTGAGTTCAAATCCGATCTCAGACACTTGACACACTTACTAGCCACATGACCTTGGGCAAGTCACTTAACCCCCATTGCCCCGCCTTGCCCCCTCCAAAAAGCAAAAATAAAATAAAATAAAAGTTCATTTGTCATAGAACCAACAGGGAAAGAAACATATCTATTATAGTGGAGAGTGAGGGGTCTCTGTTAAACTTTCTTATTTCCTGGATACTTTTCATTTAAACAAATTGTAAACCAAGTACCTAATGTAAAAAATGATGTGTTCTCAAATTGTAAGAAAACACAACAGATTTCAATCAATAAACTTAAAATTTTTCATTAAACCTGCTTGTTGGTTTCCTTAAATGTTTTCTCTGGGGAAAATATGCCCTTCAAGAATGATTGATTATGCTATTGCCACACGCACATTAATACTTATGCACACATATACACACACACAGAGGGGCACACACTCCTTTCCTGTTTCTGGATAGTTGCTCTGCTGAAATTACATATAGGCATCAGGGAATGGTCTTATTTTTAGATAGGTCTGTGCGTGGGTCTATCTGAATTGTAGCCCCTGCACAAACAAGCTTTGTTGTGATAAGATAAGAAAGCCATTAGCCAAAGATACAGGGCGCATTGGTTCAAGAGATGGAAAGCCTCCAGAGCAGTGGATAGAAGCCCATGAAATCTGTTGGAACATCAGATTTAGGGAGGCTAAGCTGCAGAAGACGAATAATATTGTGTTATCAAGAATACTTTGCTTTGTATCCTGCCTCAGGGTTGCTTGGGAAATGAATATGAAGGTGGAGAGGAAATGGGACTTTCCTTCCATTCTCTCTGACACCCCATGTTGGGCTCTAAGGAATAAATTGCTTTCCCTGAGCAGACAAACTTTTTTCCCCTGGACTCTGACTTTTTTTTTTTAGTTCAGATCTGAGAACATCATAGTGTAGTACAAGGGGAGAGATTGGAGGAGCTGTCATGAGTCCTATCTAGATGTACCCATAGCACGCTCACACCCTGAGCAGGAAGATACATGCCATCTTTCCTCTGAAATTCCATTTTTCCTCCCAGCAAAAAAATTCAGAAGAATATTCTCAGTAGATTTCCATGTGCTGTGTAGGCAAGAGATATAAGGTAATTATCAAATCAGAGGCTGAAAACGGTGAAAACAGCCCTGACTCTGGAACCAGAGGTCCTGGGTTCTAATCCTGATTTTGACACTTCCTACCATATGTTTGTTTCCATGTTGTTTCCTCCACTGAATCCTAAGTTCCACCAGGGCAGGATCTTTGGCATCTTTTTCTATCTCCAGTGCAGGCACTTGATGATAAATGTTCATTGATTAATTGCTTAATATAACCTTAGACAAATCACTTAACCTCTCTGGGTCTCAGTTTCCTCCTGTGTAAAATGAGGGGATTGCACTAAATAATTTCCAGGGTTACTTCTAGTTCTATGGTCCTCATCTTCCTGTTTGCCCTCCAGGAGCATCTGGAACCTTCCTCAATAGCACATTTCCACCCACCTGTTAACATGCTAGCCTGGATGAATTTATTAAATTATCTGGTAGGCGACTCTAAGAATATGGACACAAGGGAGTCATGGAAAGAGACTTGGGGTCAAGTCATATTTCTACCTGTTATTGTTTGGTGGTCCTAGTACGCAGCAAGAACCCTGTTCTAGAGGGAGGAATGAGGAGGAACGGGCAGAAATGGGGAAGAGTTAGGCTTGACTCAAGGAAAACAACAATGACAACAATGACAATGACCTAACAACTAGTCAAGGCTGCCTCACGAGGTGAAATGTCTCCCCGCACTTCCTAGACAGAGGTTCAGGAGAGGGAGGGGTTTTCTATGAAGTCTGGGTGATCACTACTTGGATGTATTATAACCGAGGTTTCTGTTCAGGTGTGCATTGGGGTTCCCCCCATTTCTGTGATTCTGAGGGCCCAGGAAACATCTACTGTGATAATTAACGTGTTAATGTAAATGATTTACTTTATTTTATCTTTCCCTTGAAGTCCCGGGCAAAGATTTTATAACCTTAAAACTCTCCGTAGAATTAAGACCAAAAGGGTTTTTCATCCTGGCCTAGGCCAAGAATTGTCAAGAACAGGGGTTCTTAGCCTTTTTGTGTGTGTTTTATGGAGCTCTTTGGCAGTCTGGTGTGGTCTGTGGATCCTGTTTCAGAATAATGTTTTTAAATGAATAAAATAAAATATATAGAATTGCCAGGGAAACCAATTATATTGAAATTCAGTTATCAATTTTTTTTCCCCAAAGGGCTACAGCTGGCAGAAGTGGGAGAATGGAAATCAAAGAAACCTTCTGAGGCACAGGTTCTGCATTAGATGGAAAAAAAAAAAACAACACCTACTTTGAGTATTTCAAGGGCATTGAGTAAGAGACCAAAATTAAAATGAGCTGCCACCAGGTAAGCAGTGGTGGTGTGGCTATAGCCTTGAATAGGAAACTTCCTGTAGGTGTGTTTAACACAAAAAATAGCATGCTTTCCATACTCAGGGATCTTATTGTTGAAAAGAAAGCCTTTTATTTTAATTTTAAAAATTAAATTAAATTTTTTCTTAATTGCATGTAAAAACTTTTTTTTTTTTGCTTTTTGGGAGGGCAATTGGGGTTAAGTGACTTTCTCAAGGTCACACAGTAGGGTTTTTTTTTTGTGTGTGTTTTAAGTGTCTGAGGCCAAATTTGAACTCAGGTCCTCAAGACTCCAGGGCTGGTGCTCTATTCACTGCGCCATTTAGCCGCCCTGCGTGTAAAAAGCTTTTTAAACATTTTTTTTTAAATATTTGAGCTTCATATCTTTCACTCTCCTGCTTCTTCCTCTTCGAGAAGGCAAGCAATGTGATACAGATCATGCATGTGGAGTCATGCAAAACGTTTCCATATTAGCTATGTTACAAAAGAAAACAGACCAAAAAAATCAAGAATGATAAAGCAAGTAAAAAGTATGTTTCACTCTTCATTCATACTCCATCAGTTCTTTCTCTGGAGGTGGAGAGCATTTTTAATCATAAGTCCTTTGGAATTGTCTTGGGCCATTATATTGCTGAGAATAGCTAAGTCATTCACAGTTGATCATTGTACGATATTGATACAATAAATATTTTTATTAAAATAATTTAGGATGGGCATTAAAAGTGAACATGAAAATTTAAAGACAAAATTCTAAGGGGTTCTTACCATTGGTATGATAACCTCTGTTCAGTCCAAGGAGGTTATAAGGGTGATAGGGACATCCCTTGTTCCTGTAGATCTCGCTTTCCCCAGTGACCTTTGTAGGAATGAGAAGAGAGAGGATGAGAGGTCTTTCTGGTAGAAGCTCCTTATCAACATGGCAAGTTCAGTTTTGCCCCATCCAGATCTTTCCAGGCCTGACAATTAAGTAGGTGATCCTAGAGATGTGCTAAGTGCCAAGGACAGACTATAATAAACAAAACTCTTTAGAATTTTATTGAGAGCACCCCCAAACTCCAACTTTCTCTTGTACTCCAAGTCTGTTTGTCTTGAAAACCAGAGATATGGTAGAATAAATCATAGGGTCAAGTTATCAGGCTATGGTTGGAAACATATTGAAAAGCATTGGATCTAGTTAAAAAAAGCCAATTTGTGGGTTTGAGTATCAGACTCTGCCACTTAGTAACATTTGATCCTAGGTACATCCTCCTCTGCAAGGCTCACTTTTCTCATCAATCAAACAGATAATAAACTTTGCATCAGCTATTTTGCAGTTGTGAGGAAATCAATCAATCAACAAGCATTTCTTAAATACCTACCGTGTACCAGGCAGTATACCAGGTGCTGAAGATAAAAAGACAAAGATGGAACAGTGCCTGCCCTAATAGCTCAGAGGCTTCCATTCTATTGGGAGAGGTGGCATATATATGTGTGTAAGTGATGAGGTTTGAGTTGTGTTGTGGTGGGATGTCACTGAAGAATTACAAAGACTCAGGTCGACTCCAAGCTAGCTGGAAAGATTTATTATAGTTTTGAGGTTTCACGCTCTGGCTAAGTACCTTAGAGGAATTTAGCAACTTTAGTAAGGCAAGACACACAGTTTTATAGAGAATATGGTGCTGATTACTAATCAAAATTTACATAGAATATAGGAACATGATTAATATTAAAAAGGCAGGAGTAGTTTGTTGAGGGATTGGGTAATGGAGGAGGGGACTCAGCCTTAGTCTAACTGTGCATTCAATTACCCATAATGCATGCAGTTGGGGGGGTATGTTTATATGGTAATGATATTATAATATGCCTCTCTACATCATAGGTTCACTCTAGGCCAATTCTTTACTATTACTGCCCAGGTGCTATCATAGGGTGGGCCTCTTCGACAGTTGGGTGGTCCTGGTGATGCTGTCTTCTGATAGGCTAGCTATTGTGATCTTGTCTGGTCAAGATGGATAGTTGGGTGTCATGGTCCTGTCTTGGGCTAAATGGATGATGCAATTGTGATTGCGCGCCTGTTCTTGTGGGAAAGGGTCTGGGGGAAGTGCTGGGTTTCTATCTCATGGGCACGCCTGCTGTTTTTGTGGGAACTAAGAGTTCAGTTAGGACATGGGGGGAGGAGGGGTGCGCTAGGTAGATACAGTGGGATTGTAGTGAGGTTTGGATATTGGGGATGTGGGAAGTTCTGTTAGGACTCCATCATGACTACTTTGCCAACTATAAAAAGAATGTAATCTCCTTGAAGGCAGGGGTTGTTTCATTTCTGCCTTTGTTTCCCTAGGACCTAACAGTGCCTTGCACATAATATATACTTAATAAATGTTTCTTGCTTAAATATAACATATTATTATTAATTACTACTATTGATGAAGCACATACAACAAATATAAAGTATGGTCAGGAACAAAGAAGGTCAAAGTCTGGGGCATGAGAAGCCAGAATCAGGGGAGCTAAGAGGGTCTGGACTCTATAGCCAGGTCTGGTACTATATTTGCACATCAGAATGGCTCATAGCTGATGGAATGCCAGGCATGCAAAATAAACCTCGCATACTTACAAGCAGCCATGTCCAGAATCTTTCTGTGATTGCCCCTTTCATGTCTCAACTTCTTGGCTTTAGTTCCTCCTTGGATCTCCAATATGAGACCTACCCTGGACTCCCACTGCCTTCTCTGTGTCTGGATTCCTTTCCCCTGGCTCCCACCCATGCCCCTGGGTCCTCTTTATCATATATTGATTCAGCTCCACTCAGGCACCTTGTCTAGACAGATTTCTAGCTCTCAGTTGGCAAGACCTTGCTCGTTGTGCTTGATTGGTCAAAGCTTTACAAGCCACCATAAGTCCATCTGGTCATGGCTCCACTCCTGCTGCTCTGCGACAAAAAGAAGCATGGTTCTGCCTGAGAGGCTGGAAGAGGATCATCATCATCAGCAGCAGAAAGGTGTGGGCTTGGGGGCCATAGATCAGAGAATCAATGGAATCCCAGAATCTTAAGCTTGGTGGGGAGCTTCAAGGTCATCCAGTCCAACCTGTACTTGGGCAAGAATCTTTACAACATATTGGACAAGTGGTTCGTTCATCTGTTTCTGCTCGAAGACTTTCTATGATGAGGATTTTACCTCTTAAAGTAGCAAATTTTTCCTTTGGGACGCTTAAAATTGTTAGGACTCTTGTCCTTATCTCAAACCTTGGGCAGAGAGGCCTAGAGTCCAAAAGACCCGGGTTAAAATCCTGCCTCAGATGCTTGTTAGCTGTGTGATCCTGGGCAAGTGACTTAACCTCTGTCTGCCTCAGTTTCCTCTACTCTAAATATGACAATAGCACTTACTTCCCAGGATTGTTGTGATGATAGAATAAGATAATTGTTATAAAGTGCTTAGCACTTAAAGTGGTACATAGTGGTGCCTAATAAATGCTCATTTGCTTCCTTCCTGACTGGGAAAGAGCTGGTGAAAACATTTTTGAGAAGTTAGTGTGGTGTGGTCAATAAGGTATAGGATTCAGGGTCATGGAAGACCTGACTTCAAATTCCACCTCAGACTTATACTTGCCATGTGACTCTAGACTGTTACTCGGTCTCTCCAGGCCTCAGTTTCTATCTCTGTAAAATGAGTGGGTTGGACTTGACAACCTCTGAAGTTCCTTCCAGTTCTAAATCTATGATCCTAAGAAGGTGCTTTACATTTCTTTTCTTTTCCTTTTTTATTTTTGGAGGGCAATTGGGGTTAAGTGACTTGCCCAAGGTCAAATGGCTATTTTGTGTGTGTGTGTGTGTGTGTGTGTGTGTGTGTGTGTGTGTGTGTGTTAAGTGTCTGGGGCTGGATCCTAACCCAGGTCCTCCTGACTCCAGGGCTGGTGCTCTATTCATTGCACCACCTAGTTGCCCCTTTACATTTCTTTTTTAACCTGTCTTGAAAACAGATTTACATTCTCCCTCCTCTCCCCTCCCCCCCCTTTATTTTCTATCAGGCTTTGGCAGGTTTCTGGAGGTTTTCCACTCTGTTTCCATTTTTCCATGTTAATTATTGAGATCAATGCTACAGCAATTATATTATGTTTACAGCAGAGGCTTAAGTGTTGCTAAATGTCACTTTAATACTCCCCAATGGAGGGTGTGTGATTATAAGTGGTTCACTACCTTCTTTGTGAATGAGGCTGATACTTTTAACCCCGAAAGGAGAATAGAAACACATTTCCTGCAACCTTACAAGTGCACTCATTTGGGTAAACAACTCGGAATGGAGGAACACGGGCACAGACTCCAAGAGGCTAACAGCATCGGGCAGGAGGTGCCAGGTTTGCAGACAGGTTGCTTCCTGTGCCCTGAGGCTTCTGTTCTGCCTCCTTTTCTTCAAGACTCAGTCCAAGTATCACCTTCTCTGCCTGGGGCCCTTCCTGGTCCCCCTTTCCCCCTCCAGCTGCCAGAGCCTTCTCTGCTCCAAGTTACCTTGTTTGTTTATATTGTGTGTCTGTATGTGCGTCCGTCCATATGTACATGCTGTACCCTTATTGCTTAGTACCTAGTAGGCGATTCATAAATGCTTGTTGACTGACTGTCTGCTTGCATAAGATTTCTAAAATTTCCAAGGATCTGCGGAACTGGGAAGTCATAACTGGAAATAGCGATAGTCACACTAAAGAAGGGGCATTCATTGGGGAGCGCCTGGCGTGGTCTGGCTGCGCTGCTGGGTGAGTGATAAGAGCACAGGCCAACAATTCTGCTCCTTGAGAATATCTCCCGGCTCTGGATAAAACTTCATCATAGAGAACATTTGTCTTTAGCCCCGTCCCAAGGCACCTAGGTGCTCACCTTCCCCTTCCTCCTGCCTTCTCCATTGCTTACTGACCTTAGCAACTGTCCTCACCTGGCTGACATCACCGGATGATCACTTATCATCGCCCGATAAGCTGTTAGTTATTCTAAGGTGTTATTCCTCCCAGGAGGGATAACTTGCTTTTTATGAAGGGACCCCCTTGAAAGCCTTTGAGACCCAAAGGAACATGGTGTCATGGAAGGAGCACTGGACTGGGGAGTTTTGTTCTTAACTTTGACACGCAATAGCTGTGTGACCTTGGTCAAATCATTTCACTTCCTTGGGCCTAAGTTTCCTGATCAATAAATAAAATGATGGAGCTATACTAGATATCATTAAGTCCCTGTCCAGCGCCAGTGTTTTATGTTTCTGAGTAGGGCCAGAGGAAAACACTCTTGTTCTAACCCTGAGTGCACCCTGAGGTTTGTACCCCTTGCCACTGATTCTGTTTGGAAGTGATTTTAAAAATCTCATTTCTTTTTTTTCCAAAGGTTAGAAATATAAGGTAGGTGAATGTAGTTTATTGGGGTGTCTGAGGCTATTCTTTGGGAAATCATAACTTAAAAACACATAGCTCTTCTGCACATGTTTGTTCACTCTAACAAATTATGCTGAGGGTCGGATATATCTTGAGATGAAGAACTTTCATCTTTGGTGTCAGGAGAGGTAGAGATTGTTAATTGCCATCCTCACCTCCCTCATGGAGTTGCAGGCAAGAGGTTGATGTAGACTCTTATATCACTCATTTTATTCTTCATATGGTTGATAAATTTCATCTCCTGAACTGGGACATCTGTATTTAATGTATCTAGGGAATGGGCTAATTAAGTGGTGAACTAGCCTGCCTCTTCAAAGGCAGCTCAATGCCTGACATTTTCACTATAGTCCAAAGAATTTTTCCCAACAGGATGAGGGACATAGTTTCTACAGCCAGGAGAGCCCAGATGCCAAGCATTTGATTGGTGGCTTTGCCTTGCCAGCTCTTTTCCTTTGTTTAAATCATTCACTGCTTCAGATTCCTTTCCTCCTTACATCGTAAAATCGAACTCATCCTTCAAAATTCAGCTCACATATCAGCACAATTGTGAAGCCTTCTTTAGTCCATAGAGACCCCTACTGTCCCTGCCTGAACGCTGGTGCAATTTATTCTTTGTACCACTGTTTTTGATGCTCATTAGATGTTGCCTTTCCATATTCTTTTTCTGTTTATCTGGACATAAGCATAAAATATTAGGGTCTTGGTATGGGGGAGGTTTGAGAGATTGTGGATAGGGAGCAAACCTGTGATTCCATTGGTCTAGAGAACTAGGTGAGGAAATTTCAGGTGGGCACTTTGACCATACCTTAGATATTGAGAGGTTGTGACTTACCCAGGGTCACACAGCCAGTATGTGTCAGAGACAAGGCCTGAACCCAGATTTTGCTGGTTCAAGATCAGCTATTTAGTAAAACTAGGACAAGAATCTAGGTCCTTACGGTCTGTTAGAGGTGGGGTTTGAACCCAAATATTTCTTCCCCCAAGTCTAATACTCTATCCACTGCACCAGATTGATTTTCAAGGAAGTCAAGAGATGTATCTGGGTGATATATTTAGGCAGCTGACATTAACCAGGCAAAGGTTAAGCCTCTGAGGGGCTGACTGGTACCTTTGCATTGAAATAAAATGAATTACTACTAAGTCATCACTAAATCCCTCTCTTAGTTAAATAAGTAAATACTAGTTCTAGACCAATATTCTTTCTCCTTTAACATAAGAATATCTTCTCTCCAACACTATTAGGTAGAGAGGGAGTTATGCCTACATGTATTTGTATTCTCCAGAGAACCCAGAACTGTCTTTCCAGTGTAGTAGGTCAGTACTTACTGATGGACTAAGTAGCTCTTTAAGTATCTTAGCCACTCAATCACTATTGTTGCTGGTTTAGACTTTGATGAAAGACTTTTTCCTCTTAGGTTTATGCTTTGGAGGTTTTTGAAGAGATGAGCACGATAGATAACCTACACAGTTAAACTTCTATGTTTCAATCTTTGCTTGTTCCCTCCTCTCCTTGTAGCTTGGATTAAATACACTGCCATGCCACTATTGTGCTATTTTTAATTTTGAGGGGTAAATTTACAAATTTTTAAAAATTTGGGCAGCTAGGTGGAGCAGTGGCTAGAGTGCTGAGTCAGGAAAGCTCATCTTCCTGAATTCAAATCTGTCCTCAGACATTTTCTAGCTGTGTGACCCTTAACAAGTCACTTGACCCTCTTTACCTTAGTTTCCTCATCTGTAAAATGAGCTGGAGAAGGAAATGGCAAACCACTCCAGCATCTTTGCCAAGAAAACACCAAGTGGCATCATGAAGAGTTCTACATGACTGAAAAATAACAAAAATTTGAAAGACTGCACTTGAAAGTACCCTCTTGGGTACTTGTTGTACAAAAATAGATTTACTCTTGTTTTCTCCTTTCCTTCCAAATTCTCCACGGCAAAGAAAGGGAAGAGAAGATGGGTAGGCACAGAGAATTATAGCCCAAATGCAGAAAATATCTGGAGCTATTTGAAGCCTGATAAGTCAATAGATTCCCATTTCATACATCATGTGGTTGTGAGCATCTTTAAATTGTTCCTCTAAGGAGTTGAAAGGAGTATGGTTGGAACATGCAAACTAAGCTGCTTCATTATAGAGTGTGTTGAGCATGGCACACTCATTGAGTTGCTGCCTTGGAGCTTTTAGAATACCCCCTTTTCCCTTATCCATTTTGGTTCATGTTGAAATTTTGGTCATCTTAGCTCTTCTGTTTGGTGTCTGACTCATGTGTTTCGTGGAACCTATAGCTGAATTTAGAGTCAGAAGACCTAAATTTGAATCCCAGTTCTGCTCCTGACTTGCTGTGCAATTATATGCAAATAACCTTAGCTTAATCATATATAAAATCAGGAAGTTGGGCTTTCAGGTCTCTTCCAATTTTAAAGCCAAATCTTGTGACTTAACTTTTACAATCTACCTTAGTATGTGCCCTATCCCTCTAACACTACAATTTGACCTTTGACTCAAATGTTGAACTAAAAAATGATATTTGATTTGTTTCCCCTGATGCCAGATATCTACCATCAATTTTAATCAGTGAAGAGGTACCAACCCCACAGTGGTTAACCTTTGCCTAGCCAATGCCAGCTGACTAAATGTATCATCCAAAGCCATATCTTGCCTTTTTTGAAAGGCAACATGACATAATGGTTAGAGAACTGAACTTGATGTCAGAAATATTTGGATTCAAACCCCACCTCTAACAGTTATTATGGATGATCTTGGGCAAGTCAATTACTTTTTCTGAGTCTTACTTGCCAAATGGAGGTAACAGTGCCTGTAGAACTTATTTTACAGGATGATTCTGAGCATGAAGTGAGATGATTCCTGTAAGGTGCTTTGCAAACTTTAAAGCACCATATAAATGTCAGCTATTATTATTATTTACCCTGTAAATAAGCTGTCCTTAGCTACAGGTGCCTGGCAAAGGAATGTGGACCAACATAATTGACAAGCCGTAATTTTCTATCCTTCTTCTGCTTTTTAACCAAGAAAAAAATGCTCCAGAGGAAACAGATTTATTGAAGAACTGTCTTGTTTTCAGAAACATTAGATAAATTAGGTTACATGTTTTGCTGTTTCTGAATGCTGTGCAATGATTTATTCCCCCTTCTTCCCCCCCTTCCCCCCTCCCCCAATCCATCTTTGAACACAGCCAGGCTGCCTGTTCCAACCACCCAAAGAATGATTTTATTTTGTGTGTTCCTGATGTGATTGGTTTGCTCACTTTGAACTTGGTTTAATACAATTTTAATTGTTTTTAATACCTTAAATTAATTACAACCATTCCAGTTGCTCCTGTGTCTTTGCTATTTCTCTGCTTGGTCTCCATAGCAACCTTCCTGGCAAAAAGGAGAAGGTGGGGGCGTGCCCACATACTGGATGTTGACTTCCATTGGCTTTCAACTCAGTAATCCTCCAGGACAGAGGATTCTGGGGACACAAGTGGAGGCTGTCTATTATTTTGAATTCAGTAACCAAATCTGACAGAGAAATGTCTGGAGAGGCCTTTAAAAAAGCAACAGATTTTAGATTGTTATCCTTCCTTTTTACATTGTTTACATGTTCTCTTGGAACTCTCTTGCTCTTCCCTCCTAGAAAGCTATCCTTTTTAACAAAAAAAAATTTTTTTTAAAGCAATCGGGGTTAAGTAACTTGCTCAAGGTTACATGGCCAGGTGTTTCTGGGTGGGTGCTAAGTGTCTGAGCCCAGATTGGATCCCCAGGTCATCCCGACACAGGAGCTGGTGCTCTTACTCGCTGTGCTACCTGGCTGCCCCTACAAATAATTTTTTTAAAGAGGAAGAAGAGGAAAAAAAATATCAGTAAAATCAATCCATGTAGTGAAGAAATCTGACATTATGTGTATGAAATACTCCCCTTCTTTCCCCAAACTAAATGCAGCTCAGAATAGAGATGAAGTCTTTTTGAAGAGCAGCAACCTGGTGTATTGGAAAGAGTTGTGTTTGTCCTTCATTTTTCGAAGAGGACTGTGGATGGCATTAGGGAAATGATGACATGACTTGCAGTTGACTTTGATTTGAGTGAGGGAGGGCTGTGCAAGGTCACCAGCCGCACTTTCTCCTCTGGAAAGAGTCACCATATTGGGAAGCAAAAGACCTAGATTTTAGTCCCAGCTTCCACTATTTACAAATTGCGTGTCCTTGGCAACTGCCATAGTAGAGGCTCTCATTTCTTTCTTTTTTTCTTATTTTTATTAATTTATTTAATTTTAGTTTACATCATTCAGTTCCACGATCCCTTGAGTTTCAAATTTTCTCCCCCTCTCTCTCATCATTCCCTCCCCCCGCCCACCATGGCACCATGCAGTCTAATATAGGATCTGCAAATACCTTCACATTAAACATAAGTCAGGTTGTAAAGAAGGATTATAGCCAATGGAATGAATAAAGGGAAAGAGGAAACAAAACAAAACAAGAAAAAGAAAGAGAGCAGGTAGTTTGCTTCAATTTGTATTCAAACTCTGTAGTTCTTTCTCTGGATGTGGACATCTCTTTCTATCATGAGTCTTTTGGAGTTGTCTTATAACCTTGTATTGCTGAGAAGAGCCCATCAAAGAAGAGCCTATCAAAGTTGGTTGTCACACATACATTGTGTCTGTAATTGTGTATGAATTTCTTCTGGTTCTGCTCTTCTCATTCAGCATCAGTTTGTATAAGCCTCTCCAGGTAAATATGAAGTCTGTCTGCTTCTCATTTTTTTATAGCACAATAGTATTCCATTCATATACCACAACTTGTTTAGTCACTCCCCAATTGATGGGCATCCCCTTGATTTCCAATTCTTTGCCACCACAAAAAGAGCTGCTATAAACATTTTTGTACATACAGGGCTTCTTCCCACTTCTATGATCTCTTTGGGATACAACCCTTGAAGTGGTATTGCTAGGTCAAAGGGTATGAAATTATTTTAGCTCTTTGGGCATAGTTCCAGATTGCTCTCCAGAATGGTTGAATCAGTTCACAACTCCACCAAAAATGTGTTACTGTTCCAATTTTTCCACATCCTCTCCAGCATTTATCATTTTCCTGTTTTGTCATCTTAGCCAATCTGACTGGTGAGATGTGGTACCTCAGAATTGTTTTGATTTGCATTTCCCCAACCAATAGTGATTTAGAGCATTTTTACATATGCTTATAGATATCTTTAATTTCTTCCTCTGAAAACTGCCCATTCATATCCTTTGACCATTTATCAATTGGGTAATGACTTGCATTCTTATAGATTTAACTCGATTCCCTCTATATTTTTTTATTTATTTTAATTTTTTAAACATTTTTTGCTTTTTGGAGGGCAGTTGGGGTTAAGTGACTTGCCCAAGGTCACACAGATAGTTTTTGTGTTAAGTGTCTGAGGTCAGATTTGAACTCAGGTCCTCCTGACTCCAGGGCCGATGCTCCATTCACTGCGCCACCTAGCCTTCCCAATTCTCTGTATATTTAAAAATGAGGCCTTTATCAGAGACACTGGTTGTAAAAATTCTTTCCCAATTTCCTACCTCCCTCTTAATCTTGGTTACATTGGCTTTGTTTGTACAGAAACTTTTCAATTTAATGTAATCAAAATTATCCATTTTGCATTTTTTTAATAATGCTCTCTAACTCTTGTTTGGTCATAAAATCTTTCCTTCTCCATAAATATGACAGGTAAACTATTCCTTGCTTTCCCAGATTGCTTACAGTATCAGCCTTTATCGTGCACCCATTTTGACTTGATTTTGTTATACAGTATCAGATATTGGTTTATGCCCAGTTTCTGGCATACTATATTCCCCTTTTCTCAGCAATTTTTGTCAAATAGTGAGTTCTTATCCCCAAAACTGGGGTCTTTGGATTTATCAAACAGTAGATTACTATAGTCATTGGCTGCTGAGTCTCTTGTACCCAGTCTATTCCATTTATCCGCTACTTTATTCCTCAGCCAGTACCAAGCAGTTTTGATGACTGCTGCTTTATAATACAGATTAAAATCTGGTATGGCTAGGCCACCTTCCCTAGCATTTCTTTTCATTAATTCCCTTGATATTCTGGACATTTTATTCTTCCAAATGAATTTTGTTACTATTTTTTTCTAGCTCTATAAAGTAATTTTTGGTAGATTGATTGGCATGGCATTAAATATGTAATTTAATTTAGGTAAAATTGCCATTTTTATTATATTAGCTTGACCCAGCCATGAGCAATTGATGTTTTTCCAATTAGTTAGATCTGACTTTATTGGTGTGAAAAGTGTTTTGTAGTTGTTTTTGTATAGGTCCTGGGTTTGTTTTGGCAGGTAGATTCCCAAATATTTTATAATGTCTATGGTAACTTTAAATGGGACTTTTTCTTTTTTAATAAAAATTATTTATTTTTAACATTCTTTTTAAAAAAAACATTTGAATTTCAAATTCTCTCCCTCTATCCCACCCTTTCCTCTTCTCCCACCCACTGAGGAGGAAGCAAAATTATATCAATTAATTGTAGCTCTCATGTTTATAGCAGGATGAAGTTTACAAAACACTTTTCTCCCAATAACCCAGTGAGGTCAATAGTTCAAGGATTATTAATCCAATTTTGCAGGTGACACATTTGAGGCTCAAAATTACATGGCTTGCCCATGATTTGCTTGAAGAGGCAGTATATATGGAAAGACTGCTAGGCTATAGGTCAGAAGATAGGGGTCCAAGCTCCAACTCTGACACTCCCTAGCTATGTGCCCCTGGTTATATTATTTAACTTCTTTGTGACTCAGTTTTCTCATTTATAAAAGGGGGATAATAATATTGACCCTCCCTGCCTCACTGAGTTATTGTAAGAATAGGACCTTGTAAAGCTTAAAGTTCTGGGTAAAAATCAGTTCCTATTATTGTATCACACTATCTTTATACACAGTATAATTATTACCATGTCTAGTTCTAAGCATAGCTCAATGAATACCTTTGGATGGTGGAGAGTTTGCTCCTGGACTCACTTGTCTAATTTTGGTTTCCCTACAAGCCACTAATTATTGGGAGCTGCTCTTGGTGGGGGGGTAGGGGTCCTTCCAAAGAAGACCAAATTGCCCAACCTGAGGAGCTGTGGTCTGAATTCCATTTATCTAGATCATAATGATTCAGTTTTAGTGGAGACTAAAATGGTTCATATCCTTCCTGACCCCCAAACACCATCTGAGATGATTATTTCACAGAATATTTCCTGACTTTAAAGAGGGATGCATTTGGTGATCAGTATAGAGAGTTAAAACAGTATTTGAAAATGTGTTGTTCAAGATAAATTATTTACATTTGTGTTTCATCTTTGTAAAAACAATCCAGTGTAAAATATTGCGTTCTATGTATTAGTTGTCAATGTTTTAAAATTTTATCTGACATCTTCCTTAAACCAAGAAGTTCAAAGCTTATTGATTACTGGACTATTAGCTTGATGCTAATAGAGATATTGCTATTGATAAAACATTATCCCAGCCCTCAGTCTTGTATGGTCTTGTTACTATCTCATAGGGGGCAATAAGACATGTACACAATACAACACAGGAAGAGATGCATACCATAATAGAGATACATAGTGAAAAGAAGGAGAGACTACTTTCAGCTGGGGGAATCAGAGAGGATTTATTGGGCATTTAATCTGGTTCTTATGTAGGACTGGATGAGAAGCAGAGTTGGATGGCAGTCGTGGTGGTGCATTCTTGATATCAGAATAACAGGAAGAGAATTAGAGGGAAAACATGGGGATGGTGAGCAGTTCAGTTTGACTGAAACATAAGGGCTGCTAAAGGCTGTTAAGGGGTCTTCTGAACTTGTCTTTTTGAGTTGCCATATTTTCCAGAAAGACTGAACCTAGAGTATATAGACCCTTAAATGTGTCAAGGATGAAGCTCCCCTGATCTGACATAATTTGTTGTTACTTCCCAAGCTGTGTTCTTGGTAGGTAAGTCAGGAACCAGTCAGTCTGTGCCAGCATGGAATAATGCTTGTGCATCTGGGATCCTTTGCAGATAAGCAGACCCTTCTATCTCCATAGTCTATCAGTCCCCAAGGGAAAAGAATGAGGAGTTTGCCATCACTTTTCTCCTCCCCGTTCGAAGTGGTCTTTTCCCCTTCCCCTCACCTTTGTTGTAGCATGCCGCCTTCCATGTCACACTCCTTCCTGGTATCTCCTCCTCCGTTTGTCCTGTTATTGTAAAAATGTAAACTTCTGTAAAGACTGGGTACCTTTTGGGTTCCATATGCATGTTCATTTCTCTTGGTTTTCATATGAGTTTCATGACATCATGATTGCCTATTGGCAGGCACTTCTCTAGTATGCAATAAGCCTTGAAAGGTAGATTGGTACCAGATTGTGGAGGCTCTTGAATGATTGAATAAGGAGCTTCAACTGTATTTACTAGGCATTGGAGAACCAATTAAAGTTTTTGAGCTGCAGACTGATGTGACCAGAATTGTGCATTGGGAAGATGAATCTGGCAGAAGTTTGTTGGCTATATTGGAATGGGGGAAATAGTTAAAGTCATTAGACTTATTAGGAGTAGGGAGTCCAATAGTCCAGGCAGAGGTAATGGAAACTCAAACTAGGTTTTGTAGTGGGGGTTGGAAAAAAGAAATAAATTTAGAGATTTCTTCCTTTTCGTCTTTAACCCATCGACAATTATGCAACTAATCCCTTCCCTGAGAAAATTAGGCTGACTTCAGAAGCTAGTGAAGTTTGCTTCAATCCTGGGGTGCTCAGAGTGGGGATGGTGCAAAGTTGTGGGAGACTCAAAAAGGAAATGAAATATTCCAGAATGGTTCACAAGATATATTATTGAGGAGAAATAGACCATAATCAGTTGTAAAAGCCAGTTAAGACAGGGGTGGAGTGAGATAGAAAGAATGTTCATAGTTTGGAGACTTGGGTTTGAGTTCTGGTTCTACGACTTACCAGAGTAAGTGATCCTATATAAATCTCCTTTGTTTAGAATCTTGGTGAATCTCTACAAACTATTATCTCTTATTCATTCATTCATTCATTTACATTCATTTATTCATTTGTCCATTTATTCATTCTTTTATTTGTTTATTTATTTACCAATGGCCCTGTGATGTAGGCGGTGAAAAGTTATTATCTACACTTTTCAGAGAGGGAAACTGAGGTACAGATCTACCTCACAGGGTTGCTATTAGGATGATATAAATGAAGTGCTTTGTAATCTTTAAGGGCCGACTTGTGTCCAGGATTATAATTATCTTTACATCCCCTATACTGATACTTTTTACAAAGTGGGTCTTTAATAGGTTTTTTTTAATTAGATGGAATTTAACTCACTTTGTTTGGAGTCTTTAGGATTCCTGCTTTAGAAGAACTGTGAATCTCTCATAGGATTCAGCAGGTAGATTGGTTTTAAAACTAAATCCTTGTCAAGTTAAGAGAGATCAAGATTTCAACTGGCTATTTTAGCTTGTAGGGAAATATGTTAGAGAAACTCTCAATAGAAATGCCCATGGGCCAAGGAGGCAAAATGATTAATTACTCCTTTTATCTTGGTATATCTTGGAGACAAACAAAGGGGTGAGGAAAACTGGTAAAGGCAGGGGAGCCACCAACAGTGAGAAGGTGATATGTATGTTGACAAACACACCTTAATGTATATATATTCAAGCGAGTGTCTTGTATTTTCTAAAGGTGCTTTGATTGCTTGAAAACTTTTTGGAACTCTTTGGAAGGGCCCGTGGCCATTTTCCAGTTCATTTAGTCAGTCTCTTGAGGATAAACCAAACTCAGGGTTACAGCAGGCAGAGGTCAATATAAATCAAAGGGTCAACAAAAAAAAGTACAAGGAGACAAACCAAAATCAACCACCAGGGGTCCCTTGAAAGCTAAAAAATAGAGAGTTGTGAATCGAAATCTGATGAGGCTCAGCAATGATTTTGGTCTGCTTAGCTATGCCACCTTGGACAAGTCATATGATAATAAATTTAAACCAGAAGGATTCTGAGAGGTTGTCTAATCCAGTTTCATCAAACTCAAATAGAAAAGGGGCTGCTAATCTTTTTATACATATCCCTGAAGCTAGCATATTGACTTAGTTTTAAAATGTAATGTTACCTATGTGTTATTGCATTTTTTGTCTTTTTAAGTATTTCTTAATTACATTTTAATCTGTTTTAGTAACCCTTAGGAGTGTTACCACTGGAAGAGGGGCAACACCTCTTATCCTCTTCTGTTGCCTGGTCCTATAGCTTCATTGACATGTGTAACTCTCAGTACAGAAATTTTCCACTTTCACAGATCAGCAACTTCTCTGAAATGTCTAGTTTGAGAATTGCTTGGGGGCACTGAGAGGTTAAGTATCTCACCCACAGTCACACAGTTTGTGTCAGAAGCAGGACTTAAATTTCAAATTTTTTTCTTTGTCCTTTATGACATTCCATCCACCACTCCCATGCTTTTGCAATGCCCTCTGCCTGGAATGTTCTTCCTTCTACTTCTTGAAACCCCAGTTTCCTAGTACCTCAGCTCAGGTGCTACCTCTTATGCAAAGCTCTTCCTGATCTCCACTCTCTCCCCATGCTAGTGTTCCAGTATTATTTTATATTTAATTATATATAACTTGTATTTCCTTATTTGAATATGTTTCTCCAGTGTATTATTAATTGCTTGAAGGCATGGACTATTTTGCTTATGTCTTTGCATTCTTTGCATCTAACACAGTACATTTTAAGTTTGGACCTGTGACTTCATCAACATAAATGAGATTTCATAGGAAGACATAGAAGACACATAGGAAATCTCATTAATTAATGAAATTAAATTAAGCTCATTAATATGGAAAATAGTCCCCAGTAGCTAATGCAAGTTTTTATTCCATATGAAATTGTCATGGCTAAAATTTATGCTTAATAAATGAAATGTTGCTGAAAATTTCATCCATTTCTTTTCTTTAAAATATGCATAGTTAATGAGATTTCCTATGTGTCCAGACTTTATGGACATCCTGTAGAGTTCTGGTCTTTCTGCTAATGCACATAAAATATTGCTTACTTATTGGTATCTTAGAGGTTTGTCTAAGTCTCTGAGAATTTGTGACTTTATGGTCATAAATGTAGTATATGTTGGGCAGGATTTGAACTCAGATCTTTCTGATTCCAAGGATGGCCCTTTATCCCCTATGCTTTGTTATTCAGTCATTTAAATCATGTCTGATTTTTCATATCCCCATTTGAGGTTTTCCTGGGAAAGATATTGGGATAGTTTGCCATTTTCTTCTCCAGTTCATTTTACATATGAGGAAACTGAGGCAAACAGGGTTCAGTGATTTGCCCGGGGTCACATAACTAGAAGTGTCTGAGGCCAGATTTGATCTCAGGAAGGTAAGTCTTTCTGATTCCAGGCTCAGCATTTTATCCACTGCATCACCTACCTTTTGCCTTGTGCATAATTGATGATTAAGAAATATTTGTTGAATTGAACTTGACTCCAGGACTAACCCTCTATGCTTGCTGTTTATCATCTTCATCCATACAATGGGGGATTTGGGGGACTTCATGCAATTTTCAAGGGAGAATTGTGAAGACCAAATGAGATCATGGCTGTGGATATGCTTCATAAAACATAAATATAATAGAAAGGTAAGGGATTACAAGCAGAATATAGCACAGGACATATTGAGTCATTCTATAGCCTTGGCATGCATTACAAACTCAGGAACTCTTGGTGATCTGTTAGATTTTATCAATGTCTGCTCATTGCATTTGGGGCACTCAAGCCTGGGTTTCTGTGTCTCTAGACACAGGACCCGAATATTCCTCATTGAGAATTTTCTTTCAGTAGCTTATGAGCCAGAGTATCAGGCTCTTTGGATCACAGATCAAAGATGTAGAGCTAGAAGGGATCTCAGAGATTTCTCTTTCCACTTTCTCATTTTATACATGAAAAATACAGACCCAGAGGGATGAATGACTTCTTAAGGGCACAGAGTTAGATCTGGAAGGGCCCTCATCTTGTCCAGTGCCCTCAGGTCTAACACATAGGAAATGGCAGAGGAAGATTCCAATCTAGGTTTAAAGACCCTAAATGCTATGTGTGTGTGTGTGTGTGTGTGTTTTCTGCCTTATCACTCTGCTACCACACAGATGATCACTTAATTAACAATCAATTACTAAATACTTCCCATGTGCTAGGAATACAAATGCACTGAATGAAACCATCCCTCCTCACAAGGAGCTCACATTCTATTTGAGGGAGACAGCAAGGGCATATATAAACACACACAATATAAAAAGAGTAAATACAAAGTTGTTAAATGGAGCATAATTTGGGAAGAAGGGTTCCAAAAGTTGGGGGTGGGGCCCCCTTCATGTAGAAGGTCATGCAAAAGCTGTTTCTTCAATGAAGAAAGGGATTCTATCAGGCAGAGGCAAGATGGAGTGCATTCCAGGCATGAAGGATAGATATTACAAGGAAGAAGCCTGAGAAAAGACTTAATTTGGCCATTGAGAGAACATTGATAGTGTGGGAGACAGTAGTTTCTGTTGAGTGATGTCAGAAGACCCATAAAGGGCTGAAGAGTGAGCAAAAGGAGAGGAAGTAAAGGCAATGAGTGTGGATAGCTTTTTGTAGGGATCTGGTTGAGAGGCAAAAGAAATATAAGACAATAGCTTTAGGAGATGGTAAAGTCCACTGAAGTTTTTTTTTTAAGGAGGAGGGAGGTGGAGACATTTGAAATGTGGGGTTCAAAATTGTCCAACATATAATAAAAGGAACTGAGGCAGAGCTCTGAGCTAATGGAACTTTATTAAAGGGTCCGTGGTTCACTTCAGTGAAGTAGACCTCTGATCTTCCTCATGATCTGAGTTGCCCCCTTCCTCCAGGGCCTTAGTTTTATAGTACTTGATACTCAGACAATAATGAAGCAAGCTAAAAATATAGAATCTCATTGGTTGCTAGACCTTGGCCTGGAGGGTCTTCATGAAATACATAATACCATTGGTTGACAAATGGGTTAATGAGTAGACCTTGATATATGTATATTGACCTTTCAGGAAGTCCTACCAAGCCAATAAGCACACCCATGGACTGGGTTGATAAACAGATGTCAAAACATCTACATGGGCTGTTGGGCCAGTAGACAGGCAGGCCACAGGGTGGCAAACAGGGCCACTTGTTGGTCAGGTGCCCATGGTCATCTCCCCATGTTGGGCAATAGAGAGATGACAAGGGACAGAGGGGCAACAAAAATAACTGGGGGACTTTCCATGTAATTGAGTCACCTCTGCCATATTGGATTTGGCTACCATAACAAGGTAAAAACAAGGGTGGAGGGCCTCCTTTGAATAAGCAACTGAATTTATAATCTGCAGTTCACAGCTCTGGGGTCTAATATATAGAATTTATAATCACTACCCCTATGGAATAAAATCAAACTAATTAATACTGATTGGAAGTAAAATAGGCATCCAATTAATTATCTGTCACAGAAGGTGGCAGGCAAGGAACCAGAAGACAGGAAGAGGTTGAAGATTAGGAGAGTGATTAAGAGGACAATCTACTGGACAAGCTGGGAGGGGATGGTATGTAGAGGTAGGGATTGGCTTGGACAAGAAGGACCACTTCTTTTTTTTTTTTACTTAAAAAATTCTTTATTAACTTCTGATTTACATCATTCGTTTCCTCCAGATTTTGAGTTACAAATTTTCTCCCCGATTTTCTCACACCCACTGCCCCAAAATAATAGTCCCACAGGATATCCCCTCCTCCAATCTGCTCTGTCCCATATTTTCTCCCATACCCCTTTCGACTTTTCCACTGGATCTCTATGCCTCAGTGCCTGTATA
Organism: Petaurus breviceps papuanus; assembly: GCF_028583685.1. Lineage (NCBI taxonomy): Eukaryota > Metazoa > Chordata > Mammalia > Diprotodontia > Petauridae > Petaurus > Petaurus breviceps. The sequence continues at coordinate 7,221,210 of NW_027187419.1, read as the reverse complement.
TCTTATTTCCCAATTACATGTAAGATGGTATTAATAATAGTATATATATGTATACACGCACACACACACATATATATATGTACATATATATTTGAATATTTGATTTTAAAACTTTCAATTCCAGATTCATTCCCTTCCTTTGCCGTCACCCACCCCCACTGTGAAGACAAGCAGTTCAGTATAGGTTGTACATGTGTGGCTAATGCAAAACAACAACATAGTAGATATATTGTAAAAGACTGACTACACTTCCTTCCCTCCCATCCCACCTTCCACCCACTCTACTCTCCACCCTGATCCTGTCCCTTTTCAAAAGTAGGTGCTTCCAACTTCCCTCCCCCACAGCCTGCCCTCTCTTCCATCATTCCCCCTCTCCACCCCTTCCCCCCTATTCTCCTGGAGGGTGTGATACCCTATTTAGTGTGTATTTCACTCCCTCCTCAATCCATATTCAATGGGAATAAGGTTGACCCATTCCATTTTGCCTTCCTATTCTTCCCCTCCATTGTAACCATTTTCCCTTGCCTCTTCGGTAAGAGATAGTTTACCCCAATCTGTCTCTCCCCATCTCCTCTCATTATATTCCTCTTACCTCTTAATTTCATCTTTTAAGTATCATCCCTTCCTGTTAAATTGGTCCTGTGCCCTCTATCTTTGTATACCTGTAAACATATATACACACATTCACATATGTATTCATATGCCCATATACCCTCA
>NW_027187419.1:7144103-7220393 GCF_028583685.1 Petaurus breviceps papuanus | reverse complement strand
TATATATATATATATATATATATATATATATATATATATATATATATATATATATATATATATTTCTAATCCCTTCAACTACTGAGAAAAGTTTCTTAAGTTACAATTACTGTTTTCCCATGTAGGAATGTTAATAGTTCAATTTTGATAAGTTCCTTATGATTTCTTTTCCGTTTACCTTCTTATGCTTCTCTTGCTTCTTGTATCTGAATGTCAACTTTTCTATTCAACTCTGTTTTTTTTCAGCAAGAATGCTTCAAAGCCCTCTATTCCACTGAATAACCATATTTTCCCCTGAAACACGATACTCAGTTTTGCTGGGTAGGTGACTCTTGGTTTTAATCCCAGCTCCCTTGACCTCCAGAATATCACATTCCAAGTCCTTTGATCCCTCAGTATAGAAGCTGCCAGATCCTGGGTTATCCTGATTGTGTTTCCACAATATTCAAATTGTTTCTTCCTGGCTGCTTGTAATATTCTCTCCTTAATCTGGGTATTCCGGAATCTGGCTACAATATTCCTAGAAGTTTTCTTTTGGGGATCTTTTTCAGGAGGTGATCGGTGGATTCTTTCAACCTCTATTTTGCCCTCTGGTTCTAAAACATCAGGGAAGTTTTCTTTGAGAACCTCCTGGAGGATGATTTCTAGGTTCTTACTTTGTTCATGGCTTTCAGGTAGTCCAATAATTTTTAAATTATCTCTCCTGGATCTATTTTCCAGGTCAGTGGTTTTTCCAATGAGATATTTCACCTTGCCTTCTATTCTTTCATTTGTTTGGATCTGTTTAACAGCATCTTGATTTCTCATAAAGTCATTAGCTTCCATTTGCTCCAATCTAATTCTGAAGCAATGATTCTCCTCATTGAGCTTTTGAGATTCTTTTTCCATTTGGCAAATTTGGCTTTTTAAGGCATTCTTCTCCTCATTGCCTTTTTGAGCCTCCTTTGCCATTTGAGTCAGTCTGTTTTTTAAGGTATTATTTTCCTTAGTCAGGCTGTTGACTCTCATTTCATAATTTTCTTGCATTGTTCTCATTTCTCTTCCCAATTTTTCCTCCACTTCTCTTATCTGCTTCTTAAGGTCCCCTATGGCCTGTAACCAGCTCGTATGTTCCTTTGAAGCTTTTGGTGCAATAGTTCTGACTTCACTGTTTTCCTCCTGTTCCATGCCTTGCTCCTTCTTGTCCCCAAAATAGGAGTGTAATGTTGGAATCTTCTGTCTGCTTTGTTTCTTTTGCCTGCTCATTTTGCCACTCAATTACTTGACTTTTGGGCTTTTTGCCACAGTAGGACTTTGCCACCAGACAGGGGAGCTTTCATCCCAAGCGCTGGGGTTTTCTCAGCTGCCGGAGGTATTAGATGGGTCCCCTCTCTGAGGTCTCACACGCTCTGGCAAGCTGGACACATGTGTTGATAAATCTGGAAACTGCCACTGCTGCTGCTGTTCTAGAGTTCCTCTGGCCGTGGCTGGTCAGGCCCGCCCTGGAACTAAAGCCTCGGTGTGGTGCTGGGCTCGGCTCCCAGAGCACTGCGCTGAATTCCTGCTGGCCTGCCGGGCTGTCCTCAGAGGGAGGTTAGCTTCTCTGTGTCATTTTGTGGGTTTTGCAGCTCCAAAGTTTGTTTAGAGTCCCCTTTTTACATGGATTGGGGAAGATAGAAGCCGGAGCCGCGGGAAGGTCATGCTTCTACTCTGCCATCTTGGCTCCGCCCCCCCAAAGGACCACTTCTTGATCAAACTTTGGGGAAGGTGGAGAGTTTGGGGGATAATGTCAAATGGGTTTTGAGATAAAGAGAAGTGGAGAAGAGGGAGCTCAACAGTAAATGACATCCATTTTCTCTGTATCATGAGTTGATGCCTTCAGCTGAGAAAGTGGGGAGGAGGAGAGGTATGAGGTTTTCTAGGAGAGAAGAGAAGCTTGCAATAGTTTCTGTGGGGAATGAAATAAGAAATCAATTAGAGAGCAATAAAAGGATTGCTTCAGTCATTAGCTACAGAATATAGTCATTATCCCACAAGTGTCTATAGGCTGGATTATCAAAGTGATAAAAATTTGGTTTCTGATCAGATATTAGGCATACTAGCAGTCATATATTCAGCTTCCTTTTCTTTTGCTCTTTGGTGTTTCACAATTCTTTTGAAAATTGCAAAAATCTGCTTTACAGTCACATCATGTAAAATGTTCTAGCCATGTATCGCTCCTGCTCTAGCTACCTGATCTTCCTCCAGAAACATTCATATCTTTACCAACTGAATTCAGTCGACATTTGTTTTTCATCCCACTGATTTTTGCTTAATGCCCAGAGGCACCTAGTTGATTGATATGTGTTTGACTTTATTCAGCAATATTATCTACTTTGTGTGTTATACCACATGAAATTCTGAGGCAAATATATGGATGGGAGCTAGGTGGTTACAGTGCTGGGCCCAAAGTCAGGAAGACTCATCTTCCTGAATTCAAATCTGGCCTCAGACACTTACTAGCTGCATAACCCTGGGCAAGTCACTTAACCCTGTTTGCCTGTTTCCTCATCTGTAAAGTGAGCTGGAGAAGGAAGTGGTAAACCACTCCAGTGTCTTTGCCAAAAAAATCCTAAATGGGGTCACAGAGAGTTAGGCATGACTGTGAAGACTAAACAACAGCACATAATGAAATTAACAGTCTCAATGGCCACTAACATATTTATAGCTCTTTAAGGCTTACAAAGTGTTTTCCCTAACACAACACTGTGGTATAGGTACTATAATTATCAGGAACATTTGTAAACAGAAGATTGTAAGCTGTTAGCCCTATAGCCAGGGACAGCACACTGTCTCTTCAGGCTGAGTTACAGGTTAGCCCTAGTGTTATGCTTAATGGGGCCAACATGCAAATAAGAAAGGACAACAACAAGAACAATAATTAATCTTCATATCAAATTTCAAGATTTGCAGAAATCTTACCGCCAGTCATAATGGACTGTCCACTAATGGGCAATTGTACAGAAATTTTGACTGCCTTTGGAAAGTGATTTAGACCCATGTACTAAAAGAGCATGGAAATGTTTATGGGCCTGGAAACTCTCTCCATTTTGTCTTTTCTTCCATGTTGATCCTTGGTGAGGTGAAAGATAGAGCCATACATCCCTATTTCTCTTTCTCTGGGCAGCTGGTATGATGTCGCTCCACTTGGTGCCTTCCCATTGCTTGGGAACCAGACTTGTATTAGGTGAGACAAAGTCTTCCTGAGTTGCCATGGTTGGGGAAGCTAGGTAGCACATTGGATAGGGTACTAGATTTGGAGTCAGTAAAACCTGAATTCAAATCTTGCCTTAGACACTTGCTATGTGACCTTGGGCAAGGCACATAACTTCTGTCTGCCTCAATTTCCTCAGGTGTATATTGGGGATAATAATAACATCTATGTCCAATGGTTACGAGAGAAAAGGAGATAACATGAATGTAGCACTTTGCAGACCTTAATGTACTATATAAATGCTAGCTGTTATGATAATGATGCCAATCTGAGTCTTCAACCTATCAACTTTGGTGACTGTTGCTTAGGAGCTCCAAATACCATAAGTTGCCATGTTTAATCTTGGAGAGCAAAACTCATGAACAATGACTTGGGATTTGGTGACTAGTTTTCCAACTTATCTCACTAGGTACAGAGATTTTAGTTATAGGTTCATTGTTCCAGGTTATCTTCTCCCCATGCCCACCATCATTTTGTTATATTTTTGTTTCTTAGAGTCTAATGAACAACTTTCTTTTGTAACAAGAGTAGGGAAAAGGTGGGTCTTTAGCCTGATCTCTGTTTGCTCTGGATTTGGAAGAAATGCTCTGGCTGCCTCTTGCATATGCTGAAGCTCATCTGACTAGGTTTTGGTTGTGTCTCTGTGCCAGCCTGGCCAGTCCTTTAATCTCTTCTGTCAGGAATGTGTAATACTAATGGACAGCTTCATTTCCCTGAAGGGAGAGTTGGCAAGTAACTGTGGCAATCAACCATGACTCTTCTATCATCATCTGATTCTTTTTTGATTGATCATTGCTCAATAAATCTCTTAGTTTGGGAGCCCAGGCATCTGTATGGGATGTATCAGGGGACCAATCTCGTTAAGTGCTGAGTTACATGGGCCTTCAGTGGAAGGCTGGGAACTATCACTAAGGCCAGAGGACACAAGTAGAATGAACTCTCTTCTTTCTGGCTAAGTGTGGAGAGATATGTGCTGTAAGATTTTCCAGTGTCATACTATATTACCTGCCTATGAGACCACCCCCCATTTTTCAAGGTCACACAAACTCTTTTTCATAATAGTCTGGGTCTTTGTTTGGGGGAGCCACCTTGATCACCTCCCTTGTGAGGAAAATCCTTTCTTTCTTGGTTATCATTTCCTGAAAATGGGGACCAGAAGAGAATCAGAAACCCACTATAAGACTATGTTTAGCTAGCAGAATCCAACTCAATTTGTCATCACTGACTGCCCATTTATTTGCTAGATGATTTTCCAGTCTTGTATATAGATCCTGTAAAAGACCTGAAGGGGTATGTACAGACATGATGCCCTCCATTCATCTCTCTTATCTGTAGTTCTATCCATATTTCAAGGTCCACCTGTAAAACCTTATCCTGGATGATGGAATGCCTTCTCTGGCCCTCTCAGTTGGAAATGTTTCTTCCTTGAACCTCTCAATACAGGGCTTTGCTTTTCATCATGTTCATTTTCAAGTTATGGTTATCTGTGTTTGTGTCATATTCCCTTCACTGAGTTGTGGGAGGGCAAGGACTTTTTCTTACTTATCTTTGTTTCTTTCCCAGCAGCTAGCACATTTTAGGCATGTAATAGATATTTTTTGAGTGAAAAATGAATTGAGTTGACTGTGCTAACTGAGGGATGCTTGGATCAGTCCCTTAGTTCCGTGTTTCCACTCATAGAAAATGATTTGAGGCAATCAGGGTTAAGGATTTGCCCAGGGTCACACAGGTCCTCCTAACTCCAGGGCTGTGGCTCTATCCACTATGCCACCTAGCTGTCCCTCTATTCATAGATAGATAAACACAGACCAGTAGATCCTCCATCTTGAAGCCTTTCTTCTCTTGGGAACAAAAGCCTCCCTAAGTCTGGAGATGCTGACATAAAACATGGAAAGGACATAAGTTCTAATAGCAAAGTAAAGAAAAATGGAATGTGCAAACTGCTGCTTCTTAGAGACCCAGATACTTGGGTGCAGTTGCTTCCCAAAGGGGCTAGAAATGTTTCAGTTCAGATGCGTTCAAACAGATGGCAGATAACCAAACATAAGAGTTTCCATCGACGAATTCAAGCACCCTAGTTTACTGACTTCTTCTGAAGCCCTGAAAAAACACACCTAGGGGCAACCCTTCCCCCATCCCTTAATATATTCAAAGGAATGAATATATAGACATGCCATCTGGGTTTTTTTGGCCTGCCCAATTCAACAAATTCAAGATTTATGAAACACCCCAAATGTGTAAAGTACTAGAAAAGAAAACTGTTTAGAAAAGATAAAGTATTTGCCCTCATGGAGTGTGCAGGTGTGTGTGTGTGTGTGTGTGTGTGTGTGTGTGTGTAGGGGAATTATACATATACACAGATATCTTATGGTAATACATAATATATGATAGGCACATTAGTAGCATGAAAAACAAAATGCCTGAAAGAGGTCTAAATACATTACCAACTGGGGGAGCATGGAACACTTCTCTTTGAGATGTAGAAAACATCCACAAGATAGTGGGAGTAACTGGGGATTCCTAATATATTGTGACTGCTACTCCATGTTGCAAGAGAGTTTCTTCCTTGGCCTACTCACGCTCAAAAATGTTCAAAATCACATGCTGCTACTACAGGATGGTAAAGGCCAGTATAAGAAACATTAGTTCTCTGTTATTAAATTCTAATACCTATCACATGCCTAGAAGGTTCTAGGTGCTAGGAAAGACACAAAGATAAGGAAGAAAAAGTCCCTGCCCTCCAAGTATTTTAACACCTCCAGAATCTGGGAAGCAGCTAAAAGACAGGTGGTAAGTGACATCTCCAAAGGACAGGACAGGACAGGGTTATAATTAGAATGCTCTAACCAAGGAGGTCCAATGATGAAGGCAACTCTATACAGTGGGACAACTTTGGATGACTCACCTATGAAATGTGAGGGCTATAGGTTTTATAGGGAGTGGTGAAACCTCATTCAGGCACATGTGGTTGGTTTCTTAACACTGATGTCACAGGAAAGCCCCTTCTGTACCCAAAGGTATGATGGAAAGAACACTAGACCTGGAGTCAGAGTTCAAATCATGTCTTTATCATTTACTATCTTTTGTGACCTTGGACATGTCACTTAACTTTTCTGCGCTTCAGTTTTCTCATCTGTAAAATGAGAGGGGTTGGATTAGATGGCATCTAACGTTCCTTCTAGCTTTAAATCTATGATCTTATAGATAAAGGAAGTTTCCAATAAGCATGAATTCAACAGTTTCCAGTGAAGGACAGGGAAGAAAGACTGAATAGGTGGGGTGGGGTAGAGTTTAGAGGAGAAGCTACCTAATGGAAAAGGGTTTATTATTGTTGTTGTTCAGTCATTTCAGTTGTGTCTGATTCTCTGTGGCCCCATTTGGGGTTTTATTAACAAAGATAACTGGAACGGTTTGCCATTTCCTTCTCCAGCTCATTTTTTACAGATGAGGAAACTGAGGCAAACAGGGTCAAGTGACTTGCCCAGGGTCACACAGCTAGTAAGTGTCCGAAGTCGGATTTGAACTCAGGTCTTCCTGACTCCAGAACCAATGCTTTATATACTGTGCCACCTAGGTGCCTTAAAAAGGGGTTAGGACACTCCAAAAGGGAGGTTTTTGAACTATCACACTAGTTTTGAAAACTGATCTCCCTCATGCCCAAAGCAATGCTAGCCTGCTATCTGGGTCTTTGGCTGTGAGGAGGCCAACTGTGCATGTGAAGACAGTCCTTGAATTTGGAGGCCTTGATCAAGTTTCAGACCTAGAACTGACATAGCCAGCATACTTCAGAATCTTATCTTGGCAATGCTGAAGCAAGGGTTTCCTCTCAGATCACTAGCAGACAAATCATCTCTGCTACCTGCTTTTATTTGCTTCTGGTTAACTAGTGTTTCATTGAAAGGGAATGGTGAATGAGAATGACCTTAGCTGTGCCATCTGCATGTTTAGTTCTTTTCTTTCCTGGCTCTGGTATCCTTGCTCATGGAGAATGAGGGATCTGACAGGGCCTGGAAATGGAGACCCTCTATCATCTATCTCCCAACTACCTTTCCAGCCTTCATGAGAAAGATATTCTTCTTCATGTACTGTGTGCTCCAGTAAAATTGGGCTACTAGATCTTTGATGTCATCCTGCCCAACCCTTACCTGCCCAGGCTCTCAGGTGAAACTGGGGACTCCACACTTCTTATAGCATGTTGTTCAGATCTTCTGTTTGTCTTATTAAAAGTCTCCATTTATGCACATGCCATACTGTCTTGTTATAGTGAAAATTTCTTGAAGCGCCTGGCTAAGCATCTCTTTATCTTTTTGTTCTTGGGGTCTAGTGTTGTTCTTTACGTATGACTGGTGTAATCAATATTTGTTTAGTTTTTTTTTTTCCAGACTGTCCCCCCTTCATCTCCCTTTTGCCCAATAGCTCTGTTTTTTAGGGAAAGTTCCCATTGAGGCTGACACCCATCAACTGACAGAAAAGGGAGGGCTTCAGAGGAATCTGGATTGAGATATGTAGTATAGGAGTGATTAGTGTGGACCCTGCTTCTCTCTCCTGCTGGCACTGAAAAAAAACAAAAACAAAACCCTGGTGGCTGGTAAGCTGCTTTGACACTGGAAATGCTGAAGATGTCATTTCAGCACCAAGATCAGCACCCCTCCCCCACCATTGCTTCAGCTTTCACCTGAATGAAGTATCTGATTTCCCAGGTGGCCAATGGGGGTATGACTAATGACGTCTTTACTCTTTTGAAGAAAGGAATCTCATTTCAAGGAGAGGCCACAACTATTAGAAATAGCATCCGTGTTTCTATGCTAGGCAAATGAGTGAAATAGAGGAAGCCTGTAATCTCCCCTTTCAGGCTTTCCTTTTTTTCTATTGCCATGCCTTCACTCATTAGCAAACATTTGGGAAGATATGTGAGTTAAACCCTGAGGAGAAATATGAAGATGAATACGATGTTACGCCTGTCTTCATGGGGCTTTTAATCTAGTAAGACAAATAAGAAATGTAGACAAGTAACTAGAATATAGGGCAGCATAGGATGAATATTGTGTGTTAGGGCCTTGCTTCCATCAGACATCATGGATAGTGGCCTGGATTGGATGCCCAAAGACCTGACTGAAGTCCTTGTTCTGCCATGTACTATCCAAGGGATCTTGTGCAGGTGACATGATTTCTCTGATCTTCAGTGCCTCATCTGTAAAATGGGAAGGTTGGTTGATTGGTCATTGCCCTTTGTTCTCAAAGAGGACCAAAATGACATCACCGTCTAGAGTCAAGTTTCAGTGTGTCCAGCTATAGCTGATCAGACCAAAAGGAGCTTGTAATGTTCTACCACAGGTTGGGCACAAATAGTGCATGTGAACACTTGGGGTGGATTCTCTAAATTTGCACATCTTGCTTTTCTTTTGAGATATTTCAATTCTGCTTTGCTCATAGAGCACAGCATTTTCTCTAATGTGGGCATGCCATGCTGAGAGGTCCTGTGCCAGTGTCTCCCATGTCATTCAATGAATTCCAAAGTTCTTAAGAGAGGCCTTGAGAGTGTCCTTGTATCACTTCTTCTGACCACCATGTGAACACTTGCCTTATGTGAGTTCTCCACAAAGTAGCCTTTTTGGCAAGCATACATTTGGCATTAGAACAATGTGACCAAACCATTGGAGTTTGCTCTCTGAAAAAGAGTTTGAATGGTTGGCAGTTTAGTTCAAGAAAAGACCTCATATAAATAGCCTTCCTCAAGAGGTGAGACTCAAGACAACAGTATATACCATTTTAATTATAAAGTGCCATACAAATTGAGCTATTAATATCAACAATTGAAAAAGCTATAGGTTTTAATTACGTTTCCTAAGAGGCATTCCTCTCTCCATGCGATATTGCATAAGGCCAAAAAAATCTTTAAGATTCAAAGATCCAAATAGGGGATTTCAGGTTGAGAGAGTGATTTATTTGCTTGGAGAGGGGAGTCTCTGACTCTAGCACATAGCTGTCTACCTTTGTGCGGTCAGCCTGGGGCCTCCTGATGCTCTTCTTTAGGACTCTACTCAGAATGTTCGTTCCCATCAGGGCAACCCTCCATAAGAAGGAACATGGCACTCTCTGAGCATGAGACTTTCATCTTCATGTATAATTCACAACTTTGCAGCAGCCTGACCGGTGGCTTTGCCATGTTAATAGGAGACAAATACATTGTTTTGTTGTGTTTGATTTCTGTGTTGGGTTGGAGTTTTCAAGGGCTGTTTAAAAATTAATAAGCAAGAATAAAATAAGGAGAAAAATGTTCCTCTTGGGTATCTGGATATTTAATTCTATCTCCACTTTTTTCCCTGGCACTAAAACAGCTGACCCAATCTGTTCTTTAAAGACATTTTTATTGTGTTTTGAACTTAAGCAACTCTACACTCACACACACACACACACACACACATACACACACGCGCACGCGCACAGACATGTGACAACGAAAAAGTCAAACTCAAACCAAGCCCATAAAACCATAAAACCTATTAAATGTTAAATTGTCAGTATGGCATAATGGAAAGAGGACTGCATACAGAGCCAGAATTTCTGGATTCTGATTCTCGTTAGATCCGTTATAAGCTAGGAAGTCTTAGGCAAATCACCTAACCTCTCCTGGTTTTATTTACTCTACCTGTCATCTCTTTATCTACCTCACAAGGTTTGTTTGTGACAAATGAGATAATGTATTGTTGTTGGTCATTTGCTTCAGTCATGTCTGACTTTTCATGACCACATTTGGGATTTTCTTGGCAAACATACTGGAGTAGTTTGCCATTTCCTTCTCTAGTTCATTTTTACAGATTGAGGAAACTGAGGCAAATGGGTTTAAGTGACTTGCCCAGGGTCACACAGCTAGTATGTTGGATTTGAACTCATGAAGATGAGTCTTCCTGATTCCATTCCCAGTGCTCTATCCACTGCACCACCTAGCTTCCCTGAGATAATGTATATAAATACATTTTACACATTAAGCTCCAATAAAATGTAAGTGGTAAGTTGTAAGCTGTAATAATAATGCACTTCATACATTTTTATACAATTGTAGGCACTTGTTTCTGTCAAATTTGGTGCTCAGTTTTTTTCATGTGCAATATTATTTCAAATACACGGTTTTTTATGTATCTTATATGAGGCCACAGCTTTTTCTTGGCAAGAGAGCACTGGACTTCTGGTCAGGAAAACTGGGTTTTAGTATTGGCTCTTTCGTTAATTAGTTGTGCAGTGTTGGGTATCAGTTTATTATTAACCTGTTTAGGTATCAGTTTTCTCATTAGGAAAATGTGACTGGACTAAATAATTTCTATAGTCCCTTTTAGCTTTGACATTCCTAATATTCTCTCCATTGTCTTCATTTATGTTAATAATAATGCAGTTTGCTTAGTTATTCCCTTTGTGTTGTGACCCAAGCTGTCCTGCAAATGCTCTGTAATCTTTGCTCAGGGCTCTATCAAGTCTCTCTGATCTAGCATCACTTATGTTGGAGATAGTCCTATATTGTATCCTGTATTACAAATGATAGGCGGGCTAGGCAGTGAATCTCCAAAGAACCTTGAAAAGTTCTTTGTGAGTTTCATGGTGCAATGCATAGAAGGTGCTTGATAGTTTTTGTCAAACGGAATTGTTTCTAGGATGCCCTCCAGTTCTGTTCTGCTGGGAGTTTCCTCCTACTCCTGACCTCTCTCTGTGGAAATTGGATCTTCAGGGTCTTAGTCATTGTTCCCTGTTCTAGAAAAGGTAGAGTGTGTCTGTGTGTGTATCTGGGGAGGGAATCTTGGTTCAGTCTTCTCACTTTCCTTATTTTATTTTTAAAAATCATGTTAATTGATATCTTTAAAAAAAATATTGCTTAATATTCTCCTCTCTGTATCCTTTTCCCTTTCCCAGAGAGCCATTCCTGTAAGAAAGAATTTTTTTTTAAAAAGACAAAAAAGAACAAGAGAAAAATCAGCAAAATCAATCAATACATAAAAACATCTGAAAATATACAGTGTTCTTATTGTGGATTCTGCCACCACCAGTCTCTTCCAAGGAGAAGGGAAAGAGGGAGTCTTCTATTTTCTCTTCTTTGGGGCCAGCATTGTTCTTTGTAATTTCATGACATTCACTTTGGATTGTTTTGTGGTGGTTCTTTCCATTTACATTGTTCTGGTTATTTTTTCTGTTGTTTTCTTGGCTCTGCTTCTCTCTCTCTCTCTCTCTCTCTCTCTCTCTCTCTCTCTCCTCTATTTCTGGGATGTGCTAGAAAAAGGGCCCATGAGGTGATTCTCAAAGAAAGTGCAATATTGGAGTATGTGCCAAGTTCAAACTTCTAACCATTTGTGGAGGGAGCTAAAGGGTCGGCTTTCAGTTGTGGGCACTTCTGCCAGCCCCACCTGACATTTGAAGACATTTGAGTGGGGCCTCTTCTTATTCCTCTCTTTCCTTTGGTCACACAAACTCGGCAAGCATTAATCACTGACACTCCCACCCTGACAGATTGGCTCTTTCACCACATTGTGGAACCACCCGCTGTGAACAACGCCAGGCAGCATATTTTCTGCAAAGAGTCAACTCTTCCTGGCAGCCTTATAATTTAAAAACAAATTGATACAACATAGTTGCGAATGTCTGGATTGTTTGTCTCCTACAGGACGTGTTGGAAAGCAAACGGCCTGGCCAGGCTGGGATAGGCCCACGGTGCCTGACAAATGTGCTCACTGATATGCAGGGATCCCTTTGCATCTTAAGTCCTCCCTGTTTTATGGCAGGATGTAAATCCTGCAGAGGGGATTTTTTTTATGTCCCCTTTTCATGATGCTCAAATTCTAAATCTAATCACTCTCTAGAGAGGAGGTGGAATCATCCAGCCATTCTCTTCTGTCAAAGTTATAGGCAATTTGACCTGCCATTGAGACATCACCTGGAGCTGGCTGACTGGCTCCTTGGACATTTTTGCCTTGGAGGGAACACTGGGTTTTTATGTCCCATGCAGATGAGGAAAGCACCAAGACCTATGGCACAAGACTCATTTCCTTTGTAAATGTTAAAATCCTCCCAGGTCCCACGGCTGAGGAAATCTCACTGGAGTCTATAGATAGCACATGTGTGTGTTGGGGGAATGGGCTACTTTTTCTAAGTGACTGGTTCAGTCTTAAAGGGTAAGAGCTTGGATAGGTCCAGGAGTTGAGAGGAGAATGAACCACAAGAAAAGGAGCATGTTTAGGAATTACAATGTCGCAGAATTACAGACGCTCAGAATTTTAAAGGATCTCAAAAGTCACCCTTTTCCAAGCTCCGCTGACATCAGAATCCATTTTATAATATCCTTGATAAGTGGTCAGGGAGCCCTGTCTCAGTCATCTCTAGGTAGGGTGAATTTACTTTCTCCTGATGTAGCCTATTCCACTTTGGAACAGCTCTAATTTAAGGGTTCCAATTCAGGCAGCTATATGGCATACTGGACTTGGAGGCAGGAAGACCTGAGTTCAAATTCTGCTTTACAAGCTGTGTGACATGAAGCAAGTCACTAAATTTCCTTCTTTCTCAATTTCCTCACCCACAAAGTGAATAAATAAATGTAATAATAGCACTACCTCAGTGGTAAGGATGAACTGAGATAACATACAAATTGTTATATTATTATCATATCATGGACTCTTTTTGTAATCTGGCAGAGTCTATGGATTTCTTCTCAGAATAATGTTTTAAGAATACATCAAACAAAATACATAGGATTATAAAGGAACTCAATATCATTGAAATATAGTTATCAAAAAAATTTTAAAATTATGCTCATGGTGCTCAGGTTAAGGACCCCTGTTGATTATTAGCAAGTTTGTCCTTACATTACATGGATCTTCGACTCTCTCTTTTAGATTCAGAAATGTGGGCAGCTAGCTTGGGTCCCTTACAACCAACGCAAATAAAATAAATGTTTATTAAGCACTTTATGCAGAGTGTTATACTGGACCCAGAGAGACAGAGACAGAGAAAAAGTGAGTCAGAGACAGTGAAACATGCAGACATACATATACACAGTCACAGAGGGAGATAGAGACAGACGGACAGACAGACAGACACAGAGATAGCGAGAGAAAAAGTGAGACAGAGACAGTGAGACACACCGAGAGACAAACACATACATACCTACTGTACCTTCAATGCAATATTTATAATGCTGATGGTGACTGTTAATATTATAGTGCCCAATCACAAAATATAACTGATTCTTCATATAGAAGACAGAAGCAAAACATTTATTCAGACACCAGAAACCAAATGCCAACACCAGGAAACCAAGTCCATCATAGCAACATAGAAGTTAATACACCACAACATAGCAGAGAGTCATATCATCCTTTAGCCCTCCCACAAACAAACACAAGCCTAACTGTCACAGAAGGTGGCAAACACTCAAACCTAGCTATCTCCCTCTGCTTATATCCTCTCCTCCCTCCAGCTCTGACTGCTCTCACTCCCAGCTTCCTATGGACTCTGCTCCACCCTTCAGCAAACTCCTCTCACCCCAGGCTCCATGTGATTACATTCAGTCTATTAGAGGGCAGGGAAGATCTTCAAATCAGAGAAAGTCTTCAAATTCCCTTAGGCTTATTAAGGGGAAGGGAAGATCTTCAAATTACCATTACCATTACACCCACAGAGAATGAGAGACAGAGAGATATGATATTCAGATAAGACAATTCCTGCCTTCATGAAGCTAACAGAATAAAGGCAGTGCCTATGTACCTGGAGGAAAGGAGAGAGAAGTCAGGCACAAGTCACTATCTGTCTGGGCTTCTCCACTCAGGCCAGCATCTGTGATTTGCATCTGCCATTGATCATGGGGCTTGAGTAGCCTCACCAAACTGCTTTGTACTTTTACTAATGGAGCTCCTGTGTATTTTCTGTCAGTAGCAGAGGATGACAGGAATTAAAGAGAATTTTCTGACCCTAACTCTGATAAGAGTCAGACTGCAAGACTCAAATGGTGACAGAGGAGATAGAATGTTAATAGAGAGTTTAAAAGGCCTAAGGGGTTTATTAGGTATCTGGGTAGGTGTTGCTGGTTGGCTCTACACCATAAATCCCCAATTTTATCTCTTAGATTTTGAGCTCACAGACCCTACTACAGTTGGGGAAAAAAAAAGTTGTACCGTACCTGAGACCAATTATTAGCATGGGGAGAGAAGTAGCAGAAAAGACCCAGAAGAGTCCAGCCATGAAGATGTCTAGGAGATGGCAGCAGTGAAGACACTTAGCAGAGAGCAAGGTGACAGAGAGACCAGAGCTTCAGAGCTCTGACCTGATGACATCACCAAAGCATATTACTGCCTTGGCAGCACTGGAGATGTAACCCCCCCACCCCCAACTATCTGTGTATCTTGATCACATGGGTTCCCTACTTATGTGTCCTTTCACACACGTGCCCTAGCCACATGTGATCTCAATTTGTGTCACGTGTTCCCTTGTATGTTACTCCCAAGAATGGTGGGATAATCTGTGGGAGAGTGCGCCCTGTGTTTGTGAGGAATCTTCTCACTTCTCTGGCCATGCTATTCGATTTGAAATAATGTCTTTTGCTTTTAAATAGTTGGTCCTTTGTTTGGTCTAATAAATATAAACATACCTATAGGGGCTCATGAGCTATAGTTTCGAGGGAATACTCCTCCACAAAGTGCCTTGTATCTGGGATAGTTTTCTAGAGACCCATTTGTAAGAAGGCCCTGGGTTCAATACAGATGAATAGGGGGATTAGACATCAAAATGGATAACTATAATTCATCCTGTTACACTGTGTTTTACTCCTTGCTGATTGCATTTCTCAAGTGCTATGCAAAGTGTGAGGAGGAATGCTTTTGCTGAGCAGGGGATTGTTCTGGAAAATAGATGGGTAGATCCTATGTATAGGTGGAGGTTGAAGTCGATATGATTTAATTTCTGGGTTATTTCCTAAAGGGCCTGCCCATCTCCCCGCCTCTAATTTCCTGCCATGGAATATACTTGTTAAGAGTAGGAGCCATAACCAGAAATTGGGGCAGCCTAGCTTCAGTGCAGACTTCACCTTCTGAGGAGTCTCTGAGGCAAGCCATTATCCTTTTAGTGGCTTTGAGCTCATTTTGTGACTGCTCGGTAAGAGGAGGTCAAAGGAATCCAGCAGTTGTTTGCAAGCGTCAATCAAGGAGTCTTGATGAGATTAGAACCTTGGAGGTGGGAAGGACAGTAGGGGAAGAGTCTGAAGAGAGAGGGTGAGGAGAGACAGAGAAAGAGACAGATTTTTGTGTAGGATCTAAAAATAGCATTTCTGAAGTGCTTTTTTCTTTCCCCGGCATAGTCTGTTGTTGACTCTGATGGAGCTAGGCTCCCCCAGGAGACGCTTCAGGATGGAAAACAAGAGAGCTTTCTCTAGTACTTCAACTGTGTAAATAACAGGAACAGGGAATACAAATGTCACACCAGCTCTTACTGATTAAAGCTCTCATGAGTTAAATGGCTTTTGTAGTTGGCCAGGTTAGAATTTTCTTTGGGCTGATATGCAGCTTCATTCAATTCAGTTAAATTTCTATTGAAAGGGCATTTATTAAACAGCAGTTATGTGCCTGATATTGTGCTGGGTGCTGGGGATACACAGAGAAAAAGTTAACTAGTCCTTGGCCTCAAGGAGTTTACCTTCTAGGTAGGGGTGGGGAACAGCACATTCTCAGATACAAAATGGAAAAGTAATTTCAGGGTGGGTGAAGAATTAGTGATAACTTGTGATTTAAGAAAAACCTCATGTAATGAAGGATATAACATTCATTTTGAACCTTAAAAGAAGTCAGAGTTGTAAGAGACAAAGGTGAGAAGGAGAGCATTCCAGCCAAGGGGGACAGCCTATATAAGCAAAGGTAAGAGAAAGATAACTGTATACAGGAGCAGGAATAGACCAATTTGATGCCAATGTTGTTGTCCTTTGTTCTTGAAGAGGACCAATGACCTCAGGAGGGTAATGTCTTGACTTGAAAGCGAGTTGCATTTAAGTGAGGCAGGGCTCCAGCCTCATTTTCTCCTCCAGAGCCATCTGAGTCCACTGGCAAGACAGATCAGAATGACTGGAGATGGCCCTGGATGCAGTGGGAGACCTTGACTTTTTAAGCTGTCTTTCCCAGGTTTCAGATTGTTTGAGGTAGTGCCCTTTCAGTGACTTAAGGTTAGGTAAGAAATGAGACAAAAGATGACTTCTTTTACCTAGTAAAAAAAATCAATCTGGGAGGGGAAGGACCCTCAGGGTTCCTCACCAGAACAGAAACAATTGCTATTTATTTTGCCATCAAAACCCAAACAGTGACCAAGGGAGGCTTGGGCTGGGACCTATTGTTGACCAATCAGTGAGAATCAGAGATTTGGGTTTAAGGCATATCACTGGCTCCATTGGAATCCCAGTGGGCTTTATCAAAGCCTGGATTTCCAGTGCTGTATTTCAAGAAATCACAAATAATTCCAATGTACAGTTCATGAGAGGGAGCAATATATTATAAGCCTGGAAAGATAGGCTAGAACCAGGTTGGCCTTTAAATGCCAAAGGGAGTTTACATTTTATCCTCAAGGCAATTGGGAGCCAATGAAGCTTATTGAGCAGTGGAGTAAAATGAAAATATGACTAGCTCAGAAATATGGCATCTAAGCATTGAAAAGGGCAGGCTTTAGAGATCATCTCATTCAATATGTCCCTGAGCAGAAATCCTGTCTACACTAACCATGAGAAGAGGTTATCTAGGTTCTGCTTGTTGTTGTTGTTTAGTCATGTCTGACTCTTCATGACCCCATTTGGGATTTTCTTGGCAAAGTTCCTGGAGTTGTTTGCTGTTTCCTTCTACAGCTCATTTTACAGATGAGGATCTGAGGCAAACAGAGTTAAGTGATTTTCCCAGGGTCACATAGTTAGTAAGTGTCTGAGGCCAGATTTGAACTCAGGAAGATGAGTATTTCTAACTCGGGACCCAGTGCTCTAACCACTGACCCACCTAGCTTCTCCAATGATTGGGGACTTCTAATCTCTAGAGGCAAAGTATTCCATAGGATAATAGCATCATAGGATTTAGACCTAGAATAGAGAACCCTCATCCCTAAGTTTATAGAAGAGGAAATTGAGGTTTAAAAAGGTTAGGTGACCTGCCCAAGGTAACATACCTAGTAGTAAAACTTAGATGAATGCACAACTACTATTTTACAGGATTGAGAATCTTACTTAACTGTCATTCCAGGGATTATTCCTCTACCCTTTGGACTGCTCTAATTGTTATGAAGCTTTATCTATCCTCTGGGTACCAATTTTCTTTAGTTTCTCCTGTTCTTCTCATTCCTATTTCCCCTTTTATCTTCCTCTTTGCCTTCATCTTTAAACTGTCTTCCTGCACAATGCCCCTTCTCTCTCTCTCCTAGCTCATACTGGCTACCTGTTTTCAGTGATAGCACTCAGATGACTGGCTCCTAAATTATGTTTTTGATTCTAACATTGGAGGGCTTGAAGCCAGAACAGAGGGAGATCACTCCATTAGTCTATGGTGCAGGAAAACATTTCCTTTTTCTCTCCTGTACTGCTCTGCACTATAAGTTGACATCATAGAATCATAGAATTCAAGACCTGAAAGAAGTCTCAGGGGAAGCTAGGAGGCACAGAGCTTAGAGCACACTGGTCCTGGAGTCAGGAGGGACCTGAGTTCCAATCCAGCTTCAGACACTTGCTAGCTGTGTGACCCTGGGCAAGACATTTAATCCTGATTGCCTCAAAAAAAAGTGTCTTAGGCCAATGGTGTAAAATTCTAATAGAAACAGGGTCCACTAATCTGTACTGTGGGCCACATATTGACTTAATCATATATATGTAAGCCCTGTCCCAAGCCCCTTTGGCATGGCATTCTCCCCTTATTGGTAGAGATGAAGGCCTTGCCCAGATTGAAGGTCAGGGTGGAGTTGGTGAGAGTCAGAAGAGCTCAAACTTTCACTTTCAAACTTTTCCCTTCAAGTTCCTTTTTGGGGGGAGGGGGACTCTTCAAATTTTCTTTGAGGCATTGAGTTGCTTTGGCTATACCTGGTTTCCTATTTAGAGAGAGAAGATGAAAGATGCCAGCATCCCTTTAAATTGCTAAAGGGAAGGACTCTGGGAAGATATGAGAGGAGCCATCAGTCTCCACTATGACTCTATCCCCAGCTTGTTTCTCCATAGACTTCAAGAAGTTAACCTTCAGATGAGAGGACCCACTCTCTTGGTTGATCTGAGTTACCTTGCTCCCAATAGGAGAGCTCCTTTACTCTGTGTTTTCTGGCATATGTGTATACTTTCTCTGATTTCTGTTTTGCTATGATTTGAATAAATGGGTTTCTTTACTATTCTCTATGTTATATTCAAGGTGGAACTGGTATTAGGTGGGGGAGGGTTCAAACCTTGGGTATAAAGCTTGAGATCCCTCTGCCCCTCCAAATGACAAAGCAACCAAAAATTAGATGGATCATATCCTCTAGATGAACAATATTTAAGGGAGCAGGTCCATATATTTTAGCCTCTCTCTCTGAACAGAGTAGGGAGGTCTCTGGCCCCAACCTCATTCTTCCCCTCTTGGCAGGAATAAAAGTCTCCTTTGGAGAAGGTTGGTGGGGGGAGGACAGAATAGTCTAGAGATGTCTGTTCTGCTTCTCTTCTAGCCACACAATGACTGTCCCCTTGCAACATGTGGGCCTCACTATACATATGGGGCTGGATCCTTTTCCTTTTTTTGTTGTTTTTAAGTTGTTTCAGTGGTGTCTGACTCTTTGTGACCTAACCTTTTCCTTACATATATTGTATTGTATTTTTATTTACTTTGTTGAATATTTTCCAATTATATTTTAATCTAATTTGGGCACGTGTTCCATCTCAGGTCATCTAGCCAATGCTTAAGGATTCCATCTACAACACTGCTAAAAGTGGTCATCGAACTTCCACTTGAAAGTGTCCAGTGAGGCACCTCTTCTTGAAGCATTCCATTCCACTTTTGGACAACTCTAGTTGTTAGAAAGTTTTCCTTCAGGAATCAGGAAGACCTGATTTCAAATCTGACCTCAGATATTACTAGCTGTGTGACCCCGGGTAAGTCATTTAACCTCTATTCGCTCCAATTTCTTCAATTACAGAATGAGAACCATAACAGCACCTACCTTGCAGGGTTGTTGTGGGAGTCAAAAGAGATAATATTTATAAGCACTTAGAACAGTGCCTTGTGTATTGTAGACACCAAATAAATGCTTATTTCCTTCCCCATCTTCCTGAATACGAAACCTAAATCTGCTTCCCTATAATTTCCATTCACTGTTCTTAGTTTTGTCCCCCGAGGAAAAGTCTAATCCCTCTCAGGGGTAGCCAGCCTTCAAATATTTGAAAACCACTTTCATTTCTTCTTCTCCAAGCTAAATGTCTCAAGTTCATTCAACCAATCCTCACATGTAATGATCTCTCATTCATTTACCAGCTTGCTTTCTTTTTCCCTTCCCATTTCTGGATTTGCTTCAGCTTATCTTTGTTTTAATTAAATATAATGCTCCAGATGTTCACATATAAACAGAGTTCAGCGGGTCTATTACTGCCCTCATTCTAGACACTATTCCTCTCTTAAGGCAGCCTAATATTTCATTAGTTGCTATTTTTTTTGACCATCATATCACAGTGTTGACAAATTTGAGGGTGCAGTCCACTTAACCCCCCAGATCTTTTTCACATCAGCCTTTGTCTGATCGTTACATAGTTTTGCTTCTGGGGTATGGATTACATTGATTTGGGGATTCAATTCTAAAGTCACTATCAAGCCTCATGAGTGCAAAATCAACACTTAGAATGGTCTGAATGACTCCCCCCCCCCCCCAAATAATCATCAAGCCTGAGGATTGTTGATGAATCTTAATCATTTAAATTGAAAACAACAGTTACTTCACTACTTCAGTGAACCTTTTCATCTGTGTGGCCCCTCTTTCCTCTGATCAAATCACAACCCATCTCCACCTTCTCATCTGGTGCCACTTCTGTTCATATCCATCCATAAGGGAAGATTCTCAACGCATTAGAGGGCTCCTATTGGTTTATATTTCTTTGGTTGTTAATTTGTTGTCTTATTCTTGAAGAAATACATTTGTTGATACCTTTGTTTTCATGTAACTTTCATTTTTAATACATTGTCCCCCCTTCTCCCAGGTATCCATCCTTTGTAATAAATAATAAAAAAAGAAAGACAGAAAAAAAGCAATTCATGAAAACCACTTCATGTCTGAGAGTTTATGTAAAAATTTCACACTTTAGTCCTCTACTACAAAGAGGGGAGGGAGGCACATTTTAAAATAGTTTGTATTATGGATTCAATAATCATTACATATGGACATTTCAGTACACAAAGAACAAAAAAAGGGAACTGTATATGAAACTGTGGACTTCTGTTCTACACTTTTAAAAGTGTATATTAAATCTAGCCACATAACAATATGATTGCCCTATTTGTCACTCCTCCTGAACCAGTTTTTTTTTCTTTTGTTAATTTTAATATTTTATTGGTGCCCTATCATTTCTTATTTTGAATCTATTTCACTAACCACTACTTTCCCCGCACTTCTAATCCTTGAGAAGCGCTCCCTGTTAGGAGATACATTTTATCAATCCTTTTCAGAGGTCAGGCTTGGTCATTATATTAGCATTCAGTTTCTTTGTTGTTACATTTTGGTAGTTACTGTGTATGTCATTCCCTGGTTCTGCTTACTTCACTCTGCATTGATTAGTAAAAGTCTTTCTTCCTTGAGTTCTTCATATTCATCATTTCTTAAGGTACAGTGGTCTTCCATTACATTCATTATATATATTCCCAATTTGGGAATTTTCTTTGTCAATGAGGATCACAATGCATCTATGACTTAGACCAAGGATAGGAAACCTGTGACCTCAAGGCCACACGTGGCCCTCTAGATCTTCAAGTGCAGCCCTTTGACTGAATCCAAACTTCATAGAACAAATCCCCTTGATAAAAGGATTTCTTTTGTAATTTGGACTCAGTCAAAAGAACACACCCAGGGACCTAGAAGTCCACATGTGGCCTTGAGGTCACAGGTTCCCCATTCCTGATAGAAGATAAATCCTAAAGAGTTGTCTTAGGTGCACTGAGGCCATGTGACACTGGTAGAGATTACAGGGTAACTGTCATTTGCAGGACACAAAGTCTTCCTGACACTACGCCTAACACTGGATTCACTGGACTCAACTGATTTTTTTAAAAAAAATCTTGTTGGAGGGGTTAAGTGACTTGCCCAAGGTCACACAGCTTTTAAGTGTTAAGTGTCTGAGGTCAAATTTGAATTCATGTCCTCCTTGACTCCAGGGCCAGTGCTCTATTCACTGCACCACCTAGCCACCCCTGATCCAACTGACTCTTAAAGATAGGTGTAAATTGTAATGGTGTTCTTGATTCCCAGCCACATGGCACTACTAGAAGAATATAGCTTTTTTTAAAAAAAAGTTCTTTCACAGTAGGAAGCATCTTGGGATCAATGAAAATACTTCATAATTTCCCATATAACTCTCATATCAACATATCTAGGACTAAGCTGTCTCATCTCACAAATGACTATTGGACATTTTGAACTAGATCTCGCATAGGCATATCAAACTTGTCATATCAGAACAGAACTCAAGATTTTTTTTTCCTGCAAAGCAACTTCCTTTCCTTTTTGTTAAAGCTATCACTATCCTTCTAACAGCACAGGCTCACCATTTCAGAGTTATCTTCAATTCTCTCCTCTCTACTACACCCTCCACCCAACATCTAATCAGTTACCATTTCTTATAAATTCTACCTCCATAATCTTTCATTTTAAAAATAGATTTTTATTGAGATCTTTTGTTTTCACATTACCACTTTTCTCTAAGAGTTATTCCTAATAGTAAAAAACTTTTAAAAGAAAGAAAAAGTGGAATAAGAGAAAAAAAATATTCAGTAAAACAGCTCAACCCACTGAAAAAGTCTGACATTATGTGTAATGTTCCATTCCTGTGTACCCTGATCTCTGCTGAGGATCCACAGGATCTTTCATATTCATCCCCTTGTCTCCACTTCCATGACCCTTACTACCTCCTCTCTTGCAAATTATAATAGCTTGCTAAATGAGCTTCCTGGTTGCAGCTGACCACGCTCAGGATACTCTAGTGGTTCCCATTTGTCTCTAGAATAAAATGCAGCTTCCTCTATTTGGCATTGGAACTCATTAAAATGTGACTGCAGCCTGCATTCTCAGTTCATGATACATTACTTTCCTTCACCAACTCTGCATTCCATCCAATCCTCCTGACTTACCATTTGTTCCCTCTATATGACATTACATCTTTTGACTTACTGCCTATGCACGGGCTCCCTCCAAAGCCTGGAATGCACTCCATCCTCACTTCTTCTAGCACTATCTCCAAAAAACTGTAGCATGCAAGGTGGCCACACCCTGCTAAAACCATCTCAAAGAATGGGCTAACCAAGGGTGGGAAACCTGCAGTTTCAGGGCTACATATGGCCCTCTAGGTCCTCAGGTGTGGCCCTTTGACTGAATCCAAAACTTCAGTAAACAACTACCCTTAATAAAAAAAAATGTTCTGTTAAAACTTAGGTTCAGTCAAAAGACTGCACCTAAGGACCTAGAAGGCCACACATGGCCTCAAGGCTGCAGGTTCCCCACCCCTGGTCTAAACCATTGAAGGTAGACAACAGGCTAAACCCACTGGTGATGTAGGGGGATGCCTAACCCCAAGCATGGGAAGAGTGTGATGGATGGAATGGGTAGATGAGAACAATTTGTTCCAATGACTGGAGAAGCTGCTATGGAGTGCTTAGAGCTTAGTCAGACATGGAAGACTCCAAGTTCACCCACTGATCTGGATCATTACCAGCCATCCTGACTTTTGTCTTCCTACTAGACTTTGATGACCCCAGAAGAGAGAAGGAGACTGATGATTTTGTCAAACTTTGCCTCACTTAAATCCAGTTCATGTGCAATTCAAGATATCAACCTGTCCTCACTGGTCTTCTATTTTATTCATTTTTTGGAGGGGGGAAGGCAGGGCAATTGGGTTTAAGTGACTTGCCCAAGGTCACACAGCTAGTGTAAATTGTCTGAGGCCGGATATGAGCTCAGGTCCTCCTGACTCCAGGTCTGATGTTCTATTCACTGCTCTACTCAGCTGCCCCCCCCCCCCCCACCATTGGTCTGGAAAAATGAATGATGAACAACAACTTCTTACCTGAGGCTTTAAGATTAAGAAATCCTTCTACTTGCTAGTGACACCGCCACATTGGTGGCATTTACATTGAGCATATTTGCATTTATTTATGTGTATAAGTGTTGTTTTCCAATATAACGGAAGTTCCTTGAGAACTGTGACTGCTTTACTTCTTTGGGTCTTTGTGTCCCCAGTGCCTTGAGAGGTAGCATTGCATTGTGGAGAGAGGGTTGGCCCTGAAGTCAGGAAGACCTGTATTCATGTCCTGTCTCTGACAGATCCTGGTTGTGTAACTCAGGGTGAATCTTAGGGCTCCAGGCAGCTAAGGTTCTGTGTTGCAGAGAAAGAATTGACTTGCATTGGTAGAGGGATTTTTTTTTCAAAATTTTATTTTAGGCTCAAATGCCAGAACACAAATAGAGAATAACAAAAAGAAACAAAAACATATCATAAACTTAAATACAAAGTTAGAAACAAAAGCATGCCACATGCATAGCAGAACATGAGAAGATTCAAAATATGTAACAATAAATTTACATTTCAAGAAAGTCTATATGATAAATAATACTTGTGTTGCGAATTCTCCATCTTTTCTTTGCTTCCTTGTGAGTTTTCTTTTGTTCTCTGCTATGCACTTTTTTACTTTGTTCTTTTTTCCCCTTCCCAAACCCTGTCCCTCCCAGAAGGCCACAATAAAGTTTAGATATGTTTCTCCATAGCTATAGATATATACATACACATGTACATATGTACATACATATATAGACATATACATTCCCAAACCTATTCTACTCTTGATATTTGTTTTTGTGTATATGCATATCTCTTGTTTCTTATCCCTCCTACCTCCTCTACTTTATTTTTACCCACTACCTTGCTCTCCTATAACTTGCCTACCCCCCTCCAAGGATCCCTCCCCATCTTCCCATTCCCATAAATCTAAACCCCCTTCTATACCCCTATTTACCTATTCTCTCACTCTTCCCTCTAAAGATCCCTCCCTTGTCCTCTCCTCCCTCCCTATGCCCCTACCATTTTATTTCTTCTGAAGTTAGAAGACTTCTATACTCTTTTAAATATGTATGTATTGTTTCCTCTTACACCCATTCCAGATGAAAGTAAGTTAGCACAACTGCCTCCTCCCCCATCTAATCCCTATGTATCAGTTCTTCCTCTTGTACCTCACTTGTATAAAATAATTACTCTTTTTAGCTGTTCCTAAATGGTTTTAATTTTAAAATTCATATGCCCAGGTTTTTCCCAATCTTTCTTATCAACTACCCAATTATTGATAAGAATTTTAGTCATAAATTTTACATTTTACATATATAAAACATAAACAGTCTATCCTTATGGATCCTTTATAATCAGCCTTTGTTATATACTTTATATTTATATTGCTGCTTGTATGTCGAATTGTCTAATAGGTTCAGTTTTTTTTAGCAAAGTCTTGAAAATCTGAGAGTTTATCAAATGTTCATTTTTTTTCATTCAAGATAATAGTTGATAATAGTTAACTTTTCAGGGTGATATTTTTGCTTGTAGCCCCAGTTCTTTTACTCTTCAATATGTTGTGTTCCAAGACCTGTGGTCCTTTAATGTTTCTGCTGCTAGGTCTTGTGTAATTCTAATTGTGGCACCATCATATTTAAATTGTTTTGGAGGGATTTTCTTTACCTAGGAGTTCCCTATACCAATGGAATCATAGATTTGTTCCTTACCCCTATCCCCAGTGCCAAGCACAGTGACAGGCACATAGTAGAAAAATGCTTTTTGATGTATTGATTGAAGTAACATGTGATTCCAGAGTCAAGTGGGATACCCTTTGCACATTAAATAATTTGTATCATCAGTTTGTACTCACTAATTCTTTGGTCCCAGGAAACATTAAAAACAAAGTGTTCCATTCTGTTTTTATCCCTAAATGCATATTGATACTTGGATATTAGTAAGATTATTGGGGTGTCTAGGTGGGGGCCCAAAGGCAGGAAGATCTGAGTTAAAATTTAGTCTCAGACACATACCACTTTTGGGACCTTGGGCAAGTCACTTATCCTCTGTTTGCCTCAGCTTCCTAATGTATAAAATGATGATAATAATTGCACCTACCTCTCAGGATTGTTGTGAGGACCAAACATAATAATAATTGTAAAGGGCTTAACAAAGTGCTTGGCATATGGTAAGCACTATAGAAATGCTAATTATTTTTGTTATTATTTTCTCCATTCTGGAACACCCAATAGCAGGGCCAAGGCCATGGAATGGACTGGTGAATTTGGTGGATTCTGATAAGATCAGATGGGGGCTTCTTTTTTGTTTTCTGCTTCCATAACCTACTCCCCTTACCCCTTTGAAATCATTCCCATTTGTACTGAGGGGTGATGAAGTTTTTCACAGAGGATAGAGGACAAAGGAAACTGTAATATTCTACCTTCCCAAGGAATTTGGCATTGCCTTGTCTGATCAAAGATGGTTGAGTTACCAGCAGCCACATACCACTATGAGTCATGTGGGCAATGAAGCTGAAACAAATCAGGAGAGGGGTCAACAAAGTTGGGCCTGAATATGAGGCTAGGGATCAATCTGGGGAGGCAGCAAGTCTGGGATGTCATAAAATGGAGCTTGCTAAAGTTCTATCTGTTTAGTTAGGAGGTCAGTCAAGTACAGGGGCTGATATAAGGGCAAAGTACTGGGATAAACCAGAATGATTGGTAACTAAGGAAACCAAGTCAATATGGGAACCCAGAGCCATCACCAATAGTTTGTCACATTTACTGGTATACTTAGCAAAGTACCTTAAGAAATTTTAAATCAGTATCTTTTGTTTTTACATCACTTTAATTCCCAATCTATTCTTCTTTCCTTCCTGACTCAGAAATTCATCCCTTATTAAATATATATAAATATATATATGTATATGCAATTCTTCTTTTGAGAACTGTTCAATCATCTCCTTTGATTACTTATCTATTGGAGATTATGCCCTGATTCTATCATTCATACCCTTATCTCCTGGATCCTAGAAATCCAATTACTCTTGGGAAACACACACACACACACACACACACACACACACACACACACACACGCACACATACACACACACACACACACACACACACACACACACGAAAAAAAAACAGTTTAATAAAAATCAAACAAGTCCAGCATTATATACAATGCTTCATACCCATAGTACCTCCACTTCTGCAAAGAAGGGAGGAAATTACAGTCTCATTTTTCTTCTTTGGGGTTGCTGGGCCATTATAACCACTGTGTCTAGTTTAAAAATTTTTTTTTATAAATTTATATTGCTATAGTTATTATATGTGTTGTTTACTTGGTTCTTACTTTAATTTGCATTAATATGTATGTTTCCCATTCCTCCTTTTAACCTTTATACTCATTATTTTTACTCCCATTAGTTCTATTCATCATTTCTCTGCACTAATATTCTATCTCATTCAGGTAACACAATTTTTTTTATCCATTCCTTAATCAATGCACATCTATTTTATTTGCAGTTCTTTACAGAAGCACTATAAATATTTTGATGTATGCCTAACCTTTCCTCCCTGTCTTTGATCTTCCTGAGGTATGTGCCTGAGATCAGTGGGTCAGAGAGTATGGATATTTTAGTTATTTTGTTAGCATAATTCCAAATTGCTTTCCAGAGGCAGCCAGGTGGTATAACAGATAGAGCTCTGTACCTAGGGGCAGGAAGAACTGAGTTTAAATCCATCCTCAGACATTTAACTAGATATATGACCCTAAACCAGGTTACTTTACCTTTGTTTGCCTCCATTTCTTCGCTTACAAAATGGGAATAATAATGATAATAATAGCAACCTTGTAGGGTTTTTGTGAGGCTAAAATAAGATAATATTTCTAGAATGCTTACTTAGAACAATTTCTTATTAAGTACACTTAGTAAGCACTTCTCTTTCATAGCCACTCTTCACCCATCTCCCAAACCCCTCAGTGATTGGATCAATTACAGTTCTACAAACAATGCATTAGTGTGATTATCTTTCAAAAATCCCTCTGACAAGCAATATCATGTATATGTATGTGTGTGTTAACATGTCTGTCACACAAAACTGTAATTTCATTCTGGCATGCAAAGTCTTTCTACCTGCTGGTCCATATTGGCACCTCACCTACAACTTACTGTTTCTGAATTGAGTAAAATGGGATTCCACAGTAACCTGTGGGTGGTGCTCAGGGTTCCATGGCTAGTATCCGTTAAAGGCAGAACTGAAGCCTACATCTTTTTGAGGTCAAGGCCAGCCATCCCTTCACTATGCCAGACTAAACTTAAAATGATAATGTAATAATGATAATGCTTAAAAAATGAAGAGATCTCTGATTTTCTTGGTTTGTTCACTCCCTCGGCCAACAGAGTTTACAAATTCTCTATAGTTTAATAGATGATCTTTGAGACTGTCTCTCTGCAATTGAAAAATTCATTTCCCTATTTGCACCCAATGTGGTGAGGAGCCATTCCCAAAGTAGCTAAACTGGTCCCCAGTACCTAGACATAGAGACTATACATGGGCCTCTCCTCAAAATTTATATAGCTTAGTAAGACCTGCAGTATCTTGTGCTTGCCTGGTATAGCCCTCAAGAACCTAGGGCTCCAATGAAGTATTGGAGGAAGATATTAGTGGATGTCCTAATATTATTATCTTTTTAATAATAATATCTTACCTTTTTATATCACTTTCAGGTTTATGGAAGGTCAGCATATGTCAAGACTGTCTCCTTCTACTTCTTTAAGGGGTAAGCCTGAAAGCTAACTGGTCAATTGAGGGTCAAATAAAACCTTACTGTGTCAAGCCTATATCTGCCAGAGGAGCTGAAGGACATGATTTGTTTGTTTATTTATTTTTCATTCATTCAACAATTATTAAGCACCAGTTATATAGTAGGGAATATAATGACACAGATGAAGCAGTTTCTGTCCTCAAAGAACTTATATTCTCTCAGACCTTGCACAGTTTGGTATTCTTCAGCCAATAATGGTCATATACTAAATGATGCTCCAGTTAATCATGAAATAATCATACTATTCGAGACAGAAAACAGTGACTGTCTCCTTGACACAGCCTAGCCTGGCCATTGATGGGGCTTGGGAGATATGTGTATATCTGAGTCAGAGTCCCAGCCCAGTCAGGAAGTTCACATGCAAGAGTGCTGACTCTGGAGTTAGAGACTACGTGGTTCCAATAAGAGAGAATAACTGGGGTGCCATGAAGTCTAATTCACAGTCCTTCCTCAGCCTTTAATCTTTTGAGTGGGAAGTTGATTGTGGTGGTAATGTTTTGAGAAGGCCAGCAGCACCAACTCACTCAGCTCCCTATGGGTAAGGCAAGATTGAAGGGGAATCTGCAAAGTGCAGATATTGTAGAAGATGCTTGTTTGCTGGGATTGCTGGGAGCTATCACCTTCTCAAGGTTACCTTAACCATGCAGGAGTGATGAGCCTCAGCTTGTACTAATACTCCTTTCTCTCCACACCCCCCCCTTTAAATTCTCAGATGTTCCCCTTTACCCATCCCCACCATAACAACTACCCAAAGATAACACAATTCAATATGATCCTGAAAAAAAGTTGGTCACAGGATGGAAGTTTGTACTAATGGAAGAAATTCATCCTGCAAATATCCCAAGATATAGAGGTAATTTCTAGCAAAGGTTTATGTGGTATTAATTTGTTTTACTCTGGCAACTTGATTAATCAGCTTTATTGTGACAACTTGTTTTGCTGCAACAGTGCCTAATCAGGGAGCTGTCACCTGAATGCTTTATGGCAGCCCTGTTTTCAACTGCAAATCAAAAACTCAGAGACAGCTCAGCACCAGAAGAAGCAGTGATCATTAAAATGCATTCTGAGAATTAGGAAGCATTCAATGTCCTGATGTTCCTTAGGAGAGGCTGCACTTGTAGAGAATGGAACAATCAGCCTGTGCTCTTTGCTGGTAATTATGCACCCTCCCAGGAGAATCTCAAATGCAGCACCTGGGTGAAAGTTCGAGAATTATTGTAGGTGCCCCTTCCAAGCTGACTGCTGCATTCTCTGCTAGACTGTGAAAAGACAGAACCTCTGTTAGGAGCAGATCATCAGGAGCAGGGCCATTAGGATTTGCCTCAATAGTTGGTAGATAATAGAGAAAAGTTGTGGCAAATCGAGCTGGGACATATTGGTCAAAACTATGGGAGCTCGTTTCCCAAGAATAATTGGATTTCCAGCAGCCAGGGGATAAGGGTATGAGTGATAGAATGGGGTCATAGTCTCCAATAGATAAGTGGTCGAAGAAGATGATCAAATAGTTCTCAAAAGAAGAATTGCAAACTATGAACAACCATATGAAAGAATGCTTTAATAATCAGAGAAATGCAAATCAAGACAACCCTGAATGTTT
The DNA here is from genome assembly GCF_028583685.1 of Petaurus breviceps papuanus. Taxonomy (NCBI): domain Eukaryota; kingdom Metazoa; phylum Chordata; class Mammalia; order Diprotodontia; family Petauridae; genus Petaurus; species Petaurus breviceps. The sequence continues at coordinate 7,190,492 of NW_027187419.1, read as the reverse complement.
GATTAGGCATCTTGGTAGCACAGTGGCTAGAGGCCTGGACCTAGTTAGGAAGACCTGTGTTCAAATCCAACCTCTGATGCTAGCTGGGTGACCTTGGTTAAGTCACTTAACTTCTCTCTCAGTTTCTTCTTTAAAATCGATAATAACTGCATCTACTTCCTAGGATTTTTGTAAGAATAAAATGAGGTATTTGTCAAGTGCTTTGCAAACCTTGAAGTGGCATATAAATGCTAGCTATTATTATTTCACTTTACAGATGAAAAAGAGGCAAGGATAACAAAAGAGGAGGATATTCAATGTTAGATTCATTGTGGAATGAGAGGCATACGAATGTATTATTAGAGCTGTGCACAGCCATCCTGGAAGGCAATTTGGAATTTTGCAAATAAAGTAACTAGTGTCCATACTATTTGATCTAGAGATTTTGCTGTGAGGCATATACCCCAAGGAGGTTATTGATGAAAAGAAAGATTCTACATGCAACAAAATATTTACAACATAACATTTTGTGGTAGCACTAAGAACTGGAAACAAAGTAGTTGCCCATTGACTAGAGCAAGGCCAAACAAATTGTAGCACCTGAATATAACAAAATGTTACCGTGTTGTAAGAAATGATGAATGTAATACAGGGAAGCCTGGAAAGGTAAGATGAACTCATGCAAATAGAAGGAACAAGAGAAAGGAAAACAAGAGAAACAATGACTGCTATTGGTTAGTTGATTAGTCCTGCCTTACTCTTGGTGACCCCATTTGGGGTTTTCTTGGCAAAGATATTAGTTTGTCATTCCCTCCTGAGGCAGGCAAGTGACTTGCCCAGGGTCACATAGTAAGTATCTGAGGCTGGATTTGAACTTCTGACTCCAGGTCTGTGGCTGTATCTGCTGCCCCACCTAGTTGTCCCCAGAAATAATGTCTACAACGATGCAAAGGGAAAGAACTACCACTACAAAACAATTGAAATGTAATGTTGTGAAATCGTAAATGACCAATTTGGTCCCAGAGAAGAGAGATGGGAAAATACTCCAAAGTCTGGAGAGGGTCACTGACAGAGTGGCAACAGGCAGATGAATTTTTCACCCCATCAAGACCTTCTACTCATCAATTAGCAAGCATCTATTATGTGCCAGGGACTGGAGTAGGGTATAGAAGGATAATGGCATGGAGTAACACATGTACCCAAGAAACCATGGATTCCTGAAGTACTAATAAATATGCCCAAAGTTCTAGGGTAGGCCCTGGAGGAAGGAGGATACAAAGGAAAAATCGCATACAGTCAGTCTCTGCCTTCTAGCTTTTGCTCTGATAGTGGGAATGCCAGGTACTGAAATAACTAAGATATAAAACAGAATATGAAAAATATGTAGGAGGGGTACAAAGGGATTATGAAAGTATCAAAGCAGGAGGGATCACTTTCTGTTGCATGAATCAGGGAAACTTCATAGAAGAGGTTGCATTTGAACTAGCCTTTGAGGAAAGGATTGACTACATCCAATTATCTCCCATGCCCACCTTAGCAATTCAACTCCTTCCTCAAAGGAAGTGCCCTATGGGAGGGAATTTCATGGCACTCGCTCAAGCACAAAGTGAGAAGCATGTTGACTTTTGGGTTGCTATTGCTGATTGGAGGTGGGAGCAAGGGGCTGGCAGGGTGGGTACTTCTGTGGGACAGCTCTATTACGTTTGGCAGTCATGCCATTGCCATCTTGAGTTATTAACTAGTGGTACACATTCTTCGAGGAAAAGATTCTGATTTGCAAGAGCTATTGAGATGAGTATTATGATAAGCAGGACATTTATGGCCCCAGATGCCACGGGGCACAAAAGTCAATATGCTGCCTGCTCATTTAGCATGTCTAAGTCTAATGGAACAGGTTGGAAATAATTGGCTTTTTAAGGAATGCTGCATTTTATTTCATTCTAGTCAAAAGACATGTACCAGGTTGGCTTTTTGTCACACTTGCCATTGTGAATTCTCCCCTTCCTCAGAGTGACAAGTAAGAGGCAGGATGAAGGTGAGAAGAGGCAATGGGAAAAATCAGTGATGAATGAGAGAGAAAAGGGGGAGGAACTCCCTTTGAAGAAGGTGGACATTTCCTGTGGGTAGGGTGATGTCCTTAGATTCTTGAGAGAGAAATTCCCTAGATGTTGGGAACATTTCTGCCTTCCTGTGTCTCCTTGGGGAAACCTGATGCACACGTAGTTGGTATTTGGTCATCGCGGTTTATGTCATTGTTGGCTGGGAAGTCTCTCTTTCTTCACTGTCTCTTGTTCTCGTGATCACTTTCACTCACCATGTTCTTACTCAAAGTTGATTTTAAAAATCATAAATGTTGTAAAGTGGAAGTGAAGCAGAGTGTTGATGAACAAAACTAGTTGGTACCCTGGGGTAATACATTGGTAGTACTCATAAGTGCACTGATGACCAAGTGCTTTTATCCCTGTGGGTTCTCTGACTATTCACACAGACCGGAAGGACTCTTTGCCTTCTCATTCACTCTTACGTGTTCCGTAGAGACTCTCCCCAACATGGTAGGGCTCTTCTTTTTGGTCCAGTTAATTTCTCAGAGGGGGACTGAATGTACCACCTTGGGCTGCCTATCTGTTGTCTCTCTTCCCCTGTGACTTACCCACCTCCTTTCATTGGTAATACACTGGGGACTTCTCATGCCCACTACATATTTCTTTTGCCCTTTTGGTTACTTGTTAGGTTAATTCTTCTAGAATCATGATTTACAGCCATATGGCACCATAGGGAGAGCATTGGTACTAAAGAGCCGGGCTTTTGCAGCATCAAGCATTTTGGCATCATTCAAAGCACTGCACAATTTCCCAAATGGGATCAAGCTCACTTTCCTCCTCCTACTCAATTCTCAGCTCAGCTCATTGGCCATCTGTGGCACCTGTCTAATGCATATGTTTGTGCATATATATAGATATGGACTCAGGAAATGTCATCAACTGGTAGAGGCTTATAATCACCTCAGTAGTAATAATAATTCAAATGCACACAGCACTTTAAGTACTGAAAAGTACATTTTTAGATAACAGTCTTGGGAAACAGGGATAGTATTTTTTGTTGTTCAGTAGTTTCAGTCATGTCTGATTCTTCATGATTCTATTTGGGATTTCCTTGGCAAAGATACTGGAACAGTTTGTCATTTCCTTCTCCAGCTCATTTTACAGATGAGGAAACTGAGGCAAACAGGATTAAGTGACTTGCCGAAGGTCTGGTATCTGTCTGAGGCCAGATTTGAACTCAGGAAGATAAGTCTTCCTGACTCCAGGCCCAGTGCTCTATCCATTGTGCCACCTAGCTGCCAGAGCAAAAGCAGAAAGGCAGAAAAATGACAAGAATGTTCTGGAAACCACACTGACAACTTTAGAAACTGGCATTTAATCTTTTCAGTATATCCTGGCTTAGAGAGGTCATTGGCAATTCTTATGTTTGGGATGAGTGAGACTTTTGAAGAGAAAGTCTGAAGAAGACACACCTGAATTTTTTAGTTGTTACTGGATAGAGTTGTGAACAATTGTGCCACAATCACAAAACTTCTTGATGTGATGTCATGGAAAGAATGATGGCCAGTGAAGCAGAAGACCTGGGTTTGAACCCTTATTCTACTACTTAGATTCTGCGTGACTTTGGTCACCTCATTTAATATCATTGGGTTTTAGTTTCTTCATTTAGATAAAAGGGAATGGGACTAGAATACATCTAAGATTCTTTCTGGTTCTAAATCTGTGATACTCTCATAAGCTTATCTATCACAGAATTTCAAGGTTCTCAGAGGCCACATAGTCCAACCCATACCTGAAGAAAAGAATCCCCATTACAACATTCCTCCCAAGTGGCCACCCAACATTTGTTTAATGACTTATAGTAAGGAAGAATCCATGACCTCCTGAGGGAGCCCATTCACTTTTGGACAGCTCTAATTGTTAGGAAGTTTTCTTCATACTGAACCAAAATTTGCATTTTTATAGCTTCTATCATTGTTTGGATTTGTGCTATGTAGAGTCAAAAAGAAAAAAGTCTTCTGCAGGCCAGTGCTTTGAAATACTTTCAAGAACTTGAAGACAATTAATCTTGTTCCCCCAGCCACCACATCAGGTTTTCTTTGTAGGCTAAATAGCACCAATACCACAAACTGGTCCTCCTAAGGCACAGACTAGAGACTTTCCAACATTCTGATTGTCTTTCTTTGGAAGCACTCTAGGTTTTTAATGTCTCCCCCCCCCCTCCCCTTAACAATGGTGTTGGGGCGGCCAGGTAGCACAGCAAGTAAGAGCACCGGCTCCAGTGTCGGGATGACCTGGAGATCGAATCCCGGGCTCAGACACTTAGCACCCACCCAGAAACACCTGGCTGTGTAACCTTGAGCAAGTTACTTAACCCCAATTGCTTAAAAAAAAAAAACAATGGTGTCTAGAACTAAACTGTGGAAAAAGTTGCTCATTCTCAGCCCATTGCTAGGTTTTACTTCTAAGATTTGCTGGGAAACTGACCACCCCAGGTTTCTCCTTCTAGCTGGCCATGAAGTGGCTGTGTTCAAGGGTACTGTTTCACCCTGTGGCTATGCATAGAACTGCATTTTGCCAAATGTCCCTCAGTACCTTGGAGTTAAGGTGGCTTAGAGACACAAATAAACTAATCTGATCTCCTAATTTTAGAAGTGAGGAGCCAAGGTCCAGAATCAATTTGACCCAGCAATACTAGTAAATTAATGATTATCCTGGGGCAAAAGTGTACTGCAGCCAACCCCTACTGGCTCAATAGAGACAATTGCTAAATTTCCATTGTAGGCACAACTCAGAAATTGGCAAATGCTATAAATCAGGGACTGATTTACTGTTTTGTAAATTGTTTAGACTCAAGAAAGTAATAGGAAAATGTCAATAATGCAGATTAAACTTAAAAAGTGTTTCCTTATACTTTTTCCACCTCAGCGAATCAGTTAAACATTTATTAGCACACCCCCGACCTGGGGACAAAAACTCTTTTCAACCCTATAGATAGGACCAGACATATGGTTTTTAAGAGCTAGAGTTTACTGAGGTGGGAGCCTATCTGTTGGGCAGCTAGGAGCCACAGCAAATAGAGCATCAAGCCTGAAATCAGAAAGACTCATCTTCCTGAATTCAAATTTGGCTTCAAACACTTACTAGTTGTGTGACCCTGGGCAAGTCACTTAACCTTGTTTGCCTTATTTTCCTCACCTGTAAAATAGGCTGGAGAAGGAAATGGTAAACTACTCCAGTATCTTCACCAGGAAAACCCCAAATGGAGTCACAAAGAATCAGACACAATTGAACAACAGCAAGCCTATCCATAGTACCAAAAATTATTTCTAGATGTGCAGGAATATAGTTTTGATGTATTACAAATTGACTTCCCTCTTTGTTGTTGCTGTTTGTCCTTCAGTCTTGAAGAGGACCAATCAAGACCATCAGGAAGGTGATGCCATGACTTGAAATCCATGAATTGGACTGACGTGCCTTATTCCACAATCAACTTCTCCATTCTTGAGAATATCCTATATTCTTCTATACCTCATGACCCCAGGGCTGATGTTCCTAGATTTTCATTTCTCCTCAGGAAGGATTATCCTAGGATTATATACATAGTTCTGGGAGGGATCTTATAGATCATCTAGTCTAATGCCCTCATTTGACAGATGAGGAAACTGAGGCCCAGAAAGAAGTGACTACTCCACAGTCACACAGGTAATAAGTTGTAGAGCCATGGTGCAAACCAATATACCCTTGATTCCAAATCAGGTGTCATTTCCACGGAATCACACTTTGTTTCTGAGGTTACCTCATCCTCTTCACTTTTGCTTATGGGGGGCTCTCTGAGGACATTGAAGCTTCGAGTAAGAGCTATCTAAATTCCAGGGAAAACTCATAAGTGTTATCTGCTCTTTAGTTATAACTTCTTGATGCAGAAAGACTCTGAGGTGTTTCCTCCTACCAGCACAGAATACAGGGAATTGTTCTTTACCATAATTTTGACATATATTTCTATTATTGGATTAACATATCATAAGCAATTCCTATTACATTATCAGAAAATATGAAGCTTGTAGCCAGTCAACTCAAATTTCTAGATCTTGTTCATATATGAAGTACTGTCAAGTTAGGTCTCTGCCATCTTTTACTTACACAATGAACCTTTTAAAACCCAAATTCAGTCCTATCATTTTTTCTCTTTCTTGAATTTTATTTTGTTAACTAAGGCCCATATCTTAAACCTGCTGAGATAATTTTGAGTCATAATTCTATAATCTATTAGCTGTCTTTCCAAGCTTTATGCCATCTACAAAATTGATGAGAATGCTGTTTGTGTCAAAGGCAACTAGTGGTGTGGTGGAGAGAGCACTGGGCTTGGAATCAGGAAGACTCGAGTTCAAATTTGGCCTCAGACACTTACTAGCTGTGTGACTTTGGGCAAGTCATTTAACATCTGTTTCAGTTTCTTCAACTGTAAAATAGAGTAACAATAGCACCAACCTCACAAGGTTGTTCTGAGAATGAAATGGGATAATATTTGAGAAGCACTTAGCATAGTGTCTGGCAAATAGCAGGAATGTAATAAATGCTTGTTTCCTTCTCTGTTACTCTCCCCTCCCCTCCCCTGTTCTCTCTCCTCCACTCTCCTCCCCTTCCCTCTCTCCTCTCCTTTTCTTTCCTTTCCTTCTTCCCTCCCTCCTTCCCTTCCTTCTTTCCTTTAGTGACTTGCCCAAGGTCACAAAAATAATATTATAAAACAGTGAATAAGTAATTAATAATAATAAATGGCAGAGGCAGATTTCAAACCCAGGCCCTTACACACCAATCCAAAGTTCTCTCTGTGGAGCAATAGATGGGATTGGCAAGACAGAAAAACTTAGATTTGGAAAAGAAATGTGTATAAGATAGAAGAAAGGCCACATAACTGAAGCTGAATGTGAATATGGCACAGTCCTGCAAAAGTACTGTGAGGAATATTAAAGCTTAGAATGAGCTGAGGCTGGTAAGGGAAGCTAAAGATGACTATGTATATGTATATATTTACCTATGTTGGGAGAAAAAAGAAGGCTAGGTTTGTAGCTTCAGGGTAGATGGGATAATGATAAGTGCCAGTGGAGAGAAGGCAGGCTTCTTAATTCTTTGTTTCTATTTTCTCTGCTAAGGAGGATGGCCACTGTACTGGAAATAACAGAATAAAAAAGATTAACACAGAGCTGATACCCAAGAGAACAAAGGAGAAAGGAAGCAAACACTGAGGTATCCAAGGCACCTGGCCCAGATGGACTACATCCTGGGTCTTGAAAGGACTGGCAGATGTTATTACTCAGCCACTATTTGTGATATTTGAGAGATCATGGAAGACAGGAGAGGTACCGCAAAATTGAAGAAGGGAAAATGTCTTGATTTTTAGCAGCTAGGTGGTGAAGTGGATAGAGCACCGAGCCTGGAATCTTCCTGAGTTCAAATCTGCCCTCAGATGCTCCCTAGCTGTGTGACACTGTGCAAGTCCGTTTGCTTCAGTTTCCTCATCTGTCAAAGGATCTGGAGAAAGAAACGGCAAATTACTACAGTATCTTTGCTAAGAAAACCCCAAAATGGGATTGTAAAGAGTCAGACACAATTGAAAAACAACTGAACTTAAAAGGAGGAAGAAAAAAAATCTGCTGATGACTTTGCCTTCAATTGCTGGGAGAGTTCTAAAAGAGGTAATCCCATATATGGCTGACAAAGATCTTAAAAGGGAAGTGTTGATTAAAAAGGTCGGCATGGTTTCATCAAGAAAAGGTCCTGTCAGGCTAACATCATTTCCTTTTTAGTCCAGATTACTAAACTGAGGGAGAATAACTTGGATAGAGTTTACCTAGTTAACGATGTTAGATTTTAGCAAAGCTTTTGTAAAAGGATCACATACTATTTTTTGTGAAGAAGAAGTATGGATTAGATGATAAAGCAGTCAGATGGATTCAGAAATGGTTGTATGGACAGATTCCATGGCTGGTTGTTAATGATTTGATGTCAGTGTGGCAAGAGCTCTCTGGTGAAGGGCTCCAGGTATTTGTATTTTCTAAATCACTAAAAGCATAGATGATGTGCTCAGCAAATATGGAGATGACATTGTTGTCCATCCTCTGTTTTTGAAGAGGACCAATGACACCACAGGGTGATGTCTTGACTTGCGAGTAAATTGGATATAAGTGAGACAGAGTCATTCAAAGTTGTCAGTCTCACTCTCTCCTAGAGTCATTGAAGAATAGTGTCAAGACAAAAATCAAAATGACTGGCAATGGCCCAGGATGTAGTGGATGACCTTGGCATCTTTGATGTCTGACCAACTCTAAGCTCTCCACAGCATCTGCTTTAGCTACCTTCATGGCCATTGGAACAAATTATTCTCATCCACCCATTCTGCCATGGGAAGTCTTTACATGCTTGGGGTAGACACCTCCCTAAATTACCAACAGATTTGAGTCCTGTCAGTTACTGTCAGTGGGGTTTAGCCCATTTGCTGAGATGGTTTTGTCAGAGTGTGGCTGCTGAGCACAGTATAGCTTTTTGAGGCCGTAGGTGAGAGCTGGGTGGCAGGTGGACACTAAGGTGAATGAACAGCCTGAAAAGGGCTCAGCAAGCTCTCACACTAGAGGTGCTAGCCCTCCCTGCAACCCCCTGTAATGGAATGGTAGAATATGTGGAGGAGAACAATACATGCTAAACTGAAAAGATGGGTGGTGTCAGATTGTAGACAACTTGGAATTCGAGGAAAAGAGTCTGGATTTTGTCTAGTTTGGGAATCAGGAATCAATGAAGATGTATGAGCAAAGGAATGAAATGGTCACATTTAAGTATTAAGCAAGACTTTTTTTGGGCAGTAATAGGAGAGATGGATTAATGGTGGGTGTTTGGTTAGGGACTACAGTCAACAAAGTCCTGTTGGGAGGCTCCGGTAGTTATCCAGATGGTGATAATGATGGTTGCATTAAGGTGGTTGTGAGGGAATTTCAAAGGGATGCAACATATATTGCAGATGACATAAAGTTGGGATGGATAGCAAATACATTGGATACCAGGATTAAGATCCAAAAGGATGTTGACACATGAGCATTGGGCTAACTCTAAAAAGAAATTCAGTAGGGATTAATATAAGGTCTTTCACCTGAGTCCAAAAAGTATAATTTCACAAGTATTGGATGGGGAAGACGTAAACGCATACATGCATAGATAACAATTGTTATTAAAAGGATCTAAGGATTTTATCTGATTATTCAACATGAATTAGCAGTATGACAAAGTGGTAAAAAAAAAAAAGTTGATTTGATCTTGGGCAGCATGGAGAGAGGCAGAGCTTCCAGGAACAGGAACAGGACAGTTCCACTGTACTCTACCCTTATCAGATCTCATCTGGGTTTACTTCTGTGGTACTGTGGTTTAAGAAGGATGTTGATAGTCTGGTAAGTGTCCAGCAGAGGACTGCTAGGATGATGTAAGGGTCTTGAGTCCATGATGCACAAGAATCAGCTGAGCAGACTTGTCATGTTTAGCTTGGAGGAAAGGAGACTCAGAGGTTACATGATAGCTGAATTCAGGTATCTGAAGTGCTGTTAAGTGGAGGAGGGATCAAATTTATTCTCTTTGGCCTCAGAGGGTAGAACCAGGAGAAGGGAAGCAAATTTGAGCTTCACGTCAGGGGAAAAATGACAATCTGATCTGCCTGAAAGTAGAAGAGCCTGTCTTAAGAAGTCATGGGTTCCCCGTCCTTGGGCATCTTCAAACAGAGGCTGGATGACTACTTGTTTACTATGTTATAGCAGAGACTCCTTTCATATAAATATTGAACTAGATGGCCCATTGAGGTGCTTGTTGTTCAGTTGTTTCCTTCATGTCCAACTCTTTGTGATTCTTTGTGGGATTTTCTTGGCAAAGATACTGGAATGGTTTGTGATTTTCTTATCCAGCTTATTTTACAGATGAGGAAACCGAGGCAAACAGGATTAATTGACTTTCCAAGGGTCACACAGCTCTAAGTGCAGCAAGTGTTAATTAAGCTTAGAAAGACAGTTGAACTCATAGTAATCTCATTTTTGAGTTCTCATTTATTTTTCTCTTTCTTTTCCCCTCTTCTTTTTAAAAAAATATCATTTACTTTAAAAACCTTTAAAAATGTTTTGAGTTCCAATTTTTTTCTTTTCCTTACCCACAGAAAAGGAAAGCAATATGACATCAATTATACATGTGAAATCATGCAAAACATTTCCATATTAACCATGTAAAAAAAGCAAGAAAAATTAAGAAAGTAAGAAAATTATACTTTAATTTTCACTTAGAGTTTATCAGTTCTCTTTCTGAAAGTGAATAACATTTTTTCTTCATGAGTCTTTTGGAATTATTTTAGATTATTGCATTGATGAGAGTGGTTAAGTCTTTCACAGTTGATTATCATTACAATATTGCCATTACTGTGTACTATGATCTGTTTCTGCTTACTTCCCTTTGCATCAGCTTATAGAAGTCTTACCATGTTTTTCTCAAACCATTCTCCTTGTCATTTCTTATAGCACAATATTACTCGATCATAATCATGTCAGAAATTGTACAGCAATTGCCCACTTGATAAGCATACCCTCAATTTCCAATTCTTTGCCACCACAGAAAAGCTGCTATAAATATTTTTGTACATATAAATCCTTTCCCTTTTCCTTTGAAATTTTTGGTCTACAGACCTAATAGCAGAATAACTTTATAGCCCTTTGGGCATAGTTCAAAATTGTTCTTCAGAATGGTTGAACTATTCCACAACTCCACCAACAATTCTTTAGTGCACCTATTTCCTCATCCCCTTCAGCATTTGTTATTTCTGATAGATGTGGGATGTTTCCTCAAAGTTGTTTTAATTTGCATTTTTCTAATCATTAGTGATTTAGAGCATTTTTATGACTATAGATAGCTTTGATTTCTTCTCCTGAAAACTACCTGTTCATATCCTTTGACTATCAAATAGGGAATAGCTCTTAAAAAATAAATTTGACACAGTTCTCTACATATTTGAGAAATGAGGCCTTGCTATGAAATTTTTTTTATATCACCACATTGTTTTGGGTATATTTTAGCAAAATGTAGTTTCTCTGATTATCCCTTTTAATCAGGTCCATTTTTGCTTTTGCTTTGTCTTAGATTATTATTCCTTTCACTCTCTTTTTTTTTACTTCAGCTAAAGCATAATAGATTCTACTCCAGCCCCTTATTTTAACTCTCTGTGTGTCTTTCTATTTCAAATGAGTCTCTTGTAAACAATTTATTGTTCAGCTCTAGTTTCTAATTCATTCTGCTATCTGCTTCCATTTTATGGGTTAGTGCATCCCATTCACATTCATAATTATGATTACTAACTGTGTATTTCCCTTCATCCTATTTTTATTCTGTTTATCCTTCACTTTCTTTTTATCCTGTCTCTCCTCAGTTGCTTCTGACAACTGCCTCCCTTAATCTGGCCTCCTTTTTATAACCCCCCCCTTCTATTATTCCCTTTCTCCTTTTATTTCCCTATTGGGTAAGATAGATTTCTATTCCAAACTGAGTGTGTATATATATTCTTCTCTCTTTGAATCAATTCCAGTGACAGTGAGGTTTAAACATTTCCAGTAATCCTATTTCCCCCTCCACTTTGAAAACTCTTTGTCTTATGTCTCTATATGTTAGAAAGTTTTCCCCATTCTACCTCTTCCTTCCTTCTTCTCCTAGTGCTTCTTTCTTTCTCACCTCTTTATTTAAAACAAAACCCATCCTGATATAATCAACTCATACCCACGCCCTCTGTCGGTGTAGATTCAAACTGCCCTAATTATGATGATGTTCTTAGGAGTTCCATGTATCAACTTCCCATATAGGAATGTAAACAATTTAACTTAATCTCTTATAATTTCTTTTCCATGTTTATCTTTTATACCTCTCTTGAGTCTTGTGTTTCCAAGTCTAATTTTCTATTCAGCTCTGGTTTTCTCATTAGTAATGTTTGGAGTCCTCTATTTCATTAAATATCCTTTTTTTTCTTTTGAAAGATTATACTCAGTTTTGTTGGATAGGTTATTTCTTGACTGTAATCCTAGCTCCTTTGCCTTCCTGAAGATAATATTTTAGGTTCTTTGCTCCTTTAATGTGGAAGTTGCTAAATCTTGTGTAATCCTGACTGTGGCTCCATAGAATTGTTTCTTTCAGGATGCTTACAGTATTTTCTCCTTGACTTGGGAGCTCCAGAATTTGGCTGTAATATTCTTGAGTTTTTTTTTTTATTTTAGGATCTCTCTTGGGGGGTGATCAGTGAATTCTTTCAATTTCTATTTTATTTTCTATTTTTAATTCTTAAATTATTTCTCCTTGATTTAGTTTCTAAGTCAGGTGTTTTTCCAATGAGATATTTTACCTTTTTTTCTACATTCTTATTCTTTTGACTTTGTTTTATTGTTTCTTGACTTCTCATGGAGCCATTAGTCTTCACTTGCTCAATTCTGATTTTTAAGGAATAATTTTCCTCAATGAGTTTTTGTGCCTCTTTTTTTATTTGTCCAATTCTGCTCTTTAAGGAGGTCTTCTCTTCAGTGAATTCTAGTGCCACTTTTACCATTAGGCCAATTCTGGTTTCTAAGGTATTATTTTCTTCATCATCATCATCATCATCATCATCATCATCATTATTTTGTATATTCCTCTCTTGCCAAGCTGTTAATTCTCTTTTCATAGTATCCTTGTATTATTCTCATTTCTTTTTTCCAATTTTTTTTTCTCTGCCACTCTTATCTTTTTCTTTAATTTTTCCAGGAATTCTTGTTGGAGTTGGGCCTGATTAGCTTTTTTCTTTAAGGCTTTTGTTGTAGCTGTTTTCACAGCAGTGTTTTCTTTTGAATTTATGGTCTTCCCTGCCACTGTAGTAGCTTTTTATAGTCAATTTTTAAAAATTATTTGTTTGCTCATTTTTCCAGTATACTTTTTTCCTTTTACTTTGAACTTTATATTAAAGTTGTACTCTACTTATCTGGGGGTGGGGAGATCCCAAGCTTCAGGTTTTTTCATACTGTTGTTTTCAGAGCTAGTTCTTGGAGTCTGCAAGTTTTGGGTACTTCCAAGGTGGTATGATCCAGGGAAAGATGTGGTTACTGCCCTCCTGATCTATTCTCTGGTCTTTACCCAGGGAGTGACCCTGATTTCCTATAACAGCAAACACTAGTGTTCCTCTTAACCCTGGAACTAGTTACCAGGTTTCCTGTTCTCCTGTAATCTCAAGCTTCAAGCACTAGTGCTTCTCTCTGAAACTGTGACCTGGGCCCCTGTTCCCTTGTGACTGATTACAAATGCTTCTTTACAAACTGAAACTTTGACCCAGAACTGTGTATGGGCAATAGAGTTGCTAATTAGCATTAGCTGCACCCAGTGCCAGCAAAGGGTTTTCTATAGTCTTTTTCTGACAAGTTGCTCTACTTTCTTACTGTCTCTGGGCTGATAACTCCCAAAACTACTGATACTAGTGCTCTTGGGGTGCATCCAAGACCCTTAACTGGTGCTATTGCTATTTGGGTTACAGGTGGACCCCTACCCTAGTGTTGCAGACCTTTCCTGTCAACCTCCTAAGTTGTCTGAGGTTGGAAAAAATGTCTTTCCTTGACCTTTTGGGGACTCTGCTGCTCCAAAATTTGATTTTAGGAATTATTTTAAAGTTGTTTGGAATTTGAGAAAGTTCGATTGGGTTGTTGCCTCTCTTCTGCCATCTTGGTTCCACCCCTCTCATTTAACTTTAATTTTAATAATTAAAGGATATAAGATCTAAGGCATCCAACTCAGAGCTTGAAATGCTTAGTTGTGTCATTAACAGTAATGTGTTATGTATGAGATGACAATTATGATGACAATGATGATGTGTGTTGTGGGAGGTGGGCATCCAAATCTACTAGGACAGTTTCTCATTAGCACTGAGCCTTTCCATTTTTAATGGGTCATTTAACTTCTGCACATTTTCCACTGGGAGGATGTTGAAGGAGGAAGGAGGACTCAGGTGGAAGATCCTGGCAGAAATTCTGTGGAAAGTCACAACAAAGGAAACCATGCCGGCTTCTTGGGACAGTGGTAGAGAAAACAACCTCTAGATAATAACTCATTAATACTCTTCATGATGAAATGAAACTAATTAGCTGAGCCTGTGTCTGATCAGTCAGTTACTCATCACTTGAGTTGATACTGCTGGCTCAGGAGAACTTGTGAGTAGAAAAGAAAATTTTGACCTGGCACCTCTCAAAGGATCATTAGTTAAGCTATCTTGGGGAGTGATGCTATAGGAAAGTAAATACTTCATGTACCTTGTATGCGGCTGGGTAGCTGCTATAGAAAGCCTACCCAAGGCCCTGAAGAAACCAGTGACCTCTCCCCCAGAAATGACTTTGTCTCTTTTTTGTATCTATTTTGCATTTATTTGTGCATGTGTACATATGTGCATGTGTGTGTGTATGTACATGTTGTACACAATTTAGTTTTTTGGTGTTTATATTTCTAATGTCTGGCATAGGGTCCAGAATATAGGTTCTTATATTTGGAGCTAGAAGGTACCTTAAAGGCCATCTAGTCCAACATCCTATTTCATATGTGAGGGACTTTGCTAAGTTTTCTTGGAAAGACCAACTCTCATATAGATGAGGAAAATGAGGTCCAGAGGGTTAAGTGACTTGCCCAAAGTCAGAAAGGTATGATTTGAATATAGTTCCTCTGCCTCCCAATCCATTACTTTTTCTTGTAATATATTTTATTGTCCCCCGATTGTATTTTAATTTTTTTAAACATTTGTTTCATTCCCGCCCCCCCCCCTCCGCCCCAGGTATAGGAAAGGGCAGGAATAAAGCAAATTTATATTGCAGTTACTATGTGCCAGGCACTGTGTTAAGTAGTTTACAAATATTATCTCATTATATGTAGAATTATAGGTGCTTAATAAGTGCTTGTTGATGATCCAACCATTCTGGAGAGGAATTTGATATAATACCCAAAGGGCTATAATACTATGCATTCCCTTTGATCCAGCAATACTATTACTATATATATATATACATATATATACACACACACACACACACACACACACACACACATATATATATCTCAAAAACATACAAAAAATGGAAAAGGACCAATTTGTACAAAAATATTTACAGCAGCTCTTTTTGTGGTGGGAAAGAATTGGAAGTTGAAGGGATGCCCATCAGTTGGGGAATGGCTAATTAAGCTGTGGCATATGATTGTAATGGAATATCATTGTGCTATAGAAATGACAAGCAGGATGATTTCAGAAAAACCGGGAAAGACTTACATGAACTGATGCAAAGTGAAGCAAACCAAGGACCAAGAGAACATTGTATACAGTAACAGCAATAATGTGCAATGAAGAACTGCGAAAGACTTAGATATTCTCAGCAATACTATGATCCAAAGACAATCCTAAGGGACTCATGCTGAAAATACTATCCTCCAGAGAAAGAACTGATATTGATTGAATATAGATTGAAGCATATTTTTTTTTCATTTTCTTTCATTATTTTTCTTTGAGTTTTCTTGTTCAAAATGACTAATATGGAAATGTTTTATGTAATTGCACATGTATTACCTATAACTGATTGCTTCTCATTTCAGGAGGGGGAGGGAGGGAGAGGGGGATAGAATTTGAAACTCAAAACCTTAAATAAAAATGTTAAAAAAAATTGTAAAACCCCCCAAAATCAAATAGATGTCTAACATGACACGTGTGTTGCCTATTAAAGACCAACCCACAGTTTAATGTTCTTATTCAAACTAAGCAGCAACAGCCTTCACAATGATATGTCTTTAAAAAAATAAAATTTAACTTGAATTTACAAAAGAAAATAAGTGCTTGTTAAGTGAGTGAATGCATGCATAAATGAATTCTAGGTGATGTTTAAGTGCTAAGGATACAAGATGAAAATGAAAAAGTCTGTTTTCAAGAAGTCTATATTCTACTGGGGGGGGTGGTAGGTGTGTGTGGGTGATACAATACATGGACACACAATCCAATATATAATATATATGAAATAATTTCTCTTGGACAGGGAGAACATCCATTAGGGAATCAAACAAGGCTTCATTTAGGAAACACTAAGGAAGCTAAGCTTGGGAGGTAAATAAGCAGTCTAATCTATGAACATGTAGAGGATATTTACTACTTGGGGTAATAGTGAAGTAAATTCATCCAGCGACATCCTACAAAATGGTGGGATGCTGTCCCAAACTTAGCTAGCAGCCAGAAACTACAGGGTAAACAGTTTAGAAGTTGATTTTAAGCCAGGATCATTTAACTCTCCAAGGTCCTTCATGACAAGGACAATAGCAGTCCTGTCTGTCATCATTTACCAGACTTCACCTGAGGTTCCCAAGTCTTTGAATCCCATTGGAATAGGTAGTGAAGCTTTGTTGCTTGCCCTGTGACAGCCAACCTATTTAATATTCATTGTGTGAAGGAACTAATGGTCAAATCTCTTCTCTTCTCTGGATCTAATTTTTTTCCTCTTTGAATTTAGAACGTGAATTACTTTTTAAAAAAGACCATTTTGAGACTATTCAGAGAAATGTGCTAGGTCCCCCAAATCAACAGATATTTAATAATTGCTGACTATGTTCCTGGTGCTGGCAATACAAATACTTAAAGGGATAAAATTCCTAAGCTCAAGGAGATTACAACTTCACAGATAGATGCATGCCAAAAACAAAATAAACAATGATGACAATGAGGACTAGCAACTAGAGAAATTAGGAGCAGCTTCTTGAAGGTGGTGGCATTTAAACTGAACCTTGAGAGCAACTGATGTTTCCAAGACACAGAAATGAGGAGGGAGAGAATTCCAGGCACAGGATGGGGAGGGGGCAGTCAAGGCAAAGAGCGGAGTGAGATGCACTTAGATGGGAGATGGATTACTATGTGTGAGGAATCACACGTGAGCCAGTGGGATTGGGCCTTAGAGTATGTAGAAGAGTGCCCCCTTATGGAATAGGTTACCTTGTAAAGCTGTGGATTCTCTGTCACAAGTGGTATCCAAATGGAGATGATGCACAGTCTCCATTGTTGGGGATATTTCAGAAAGGATTTACCCTTCAAATAGAATTTGGACACAATAGCCTTGTGGTTCCCTTCAGGAACTGAGATTCTAAAATCCCATGAGCTCCTCTTCTCAGTCAGGCCCAAAGGGCCTTCTTCCCTAACTTTGTTTCAAGTGGATTGACTATGCAGAGGATGGGAAGGAGACAGTATTGGCCATTATGCTGAACCAACCTGCTCAGCACTAAATTACCTACCGTTTATTAAGCTTATTGATCCTCACTGCCTCAAGGATAAAGGAAGGACTGGTCCTGGCGGCTTTTGAGAAAGGAGAAGATTGATGGCTTGAGACAGTGGCACAGTAAATGCGGCTTCTCAGGGGGAATGCAGGAATTAGCTGTCTAGAGAGCTTCCGGTCTGTCCATCAGAAGTCAATTTAATAATCTTTCTAGTTCCAGAGAGATTGAGGGGAAAAAACCGGGGAGGACCCCTGATGGCTTTCTTTTTAGGTGAGAAATGGAAGAAAGTTTTGGGTGAATTAGATCTTCTGATAAAGGGATAGGGGGTAAATATTGATACGTTTGTGTTTCTTGTTGATTGTTAAATTCATAAATAATAATAATAAAAAGAAAATTATAGTTGTGGTTAAAGCACAAAAAATAGTTAAGGGGAAGCTTGGAGCAGAGATCAAAATACTGGACTGTGATTCAGTAGTCTTAACTTTTAATCCCATAGCTAACAATAACTTGTGTGTCTCCTTGGGCAAGTCACTCCTCCCTGAGCCTTAGTTTCCCCAAAAGTTAAATATAGGTGTTGGACTAGAAGATTGCAGGGGTCCTTTCAAGCTCTTATAGTCTGTGAGTCCAAAAAGTATAAGGAAATATAATGATTTAAGCTTCATCGCATGTATTTGAAGGGGAAGAGGGCTATAATTGAAGTACTGGAAGCATGGAGACATTTAGTGGGAGATTAACTCCAGCGGTGTGTATTGTGTTTACAGAAGGAACACGGTAGCCTGGACAGCCGGGTCAGCAATAGAGGGAGTGCTGGCTATTAGCTATGCTGTACCTCCCCTCCACTGAATAGAAACCAGAGCTCCTACAATATCGCCTAACAACTCTTTTCTTTGTCCTAGGCTGGAAGAGGCAGAGCTCTGTGTTAATCCCCAATGAAAACCCTTTTTCTCATAGTGATAATAATGACCCAGTCTGTTAAGGAGGGGAGTTGTGGCTTCTCTTTCTTGGAAAATAGCAATGTCTTGCTGCTGGGGGTGGGGGGCTGCCTAATTGCTCCTTATAGATAAACCACTGCTTAGAGTTGAATAGAGTCTTTACCTTTTCTCAGGGGTTTGGCTCAGGGACACTTTCAACTAGATATGCTGGCCCCCAAAAAAGAGCTTTGGAAAAACCTAGATTATAATTAATCTGTTAATTATAAAAGAAACAGGTCTCTTAGTACAAAGCTCTCCTAGTACAAAGTACTAGCTCTCCAGGTACAAAGATTATTTGGATGGTATGTGTGATAGAGACAGAAAAGAAATGTAGTCAGAGGAGGCACCCAAGCATACTAATTCAGTCAACTAGCGTTTCTTAAGGGTCAACCATGGACTGGGAATACAAAGGAAGGCAAAAATAAATCAATCAATCAAACAAATAAACAAAAACAGTCCTTGCTTTCAATGAACTCAGGTCTAATGAGGAAGGCAATGTACAAACAATTATGTATAAACAAGAGATACACTGGATAAATTGGAGGTCATCTCACAGTGAAGGCTCCAGACAGAGCTGTTTCTGAGGACTGTGAAAGGCTTCTTGGAGAAGGTGAGGTGAGGCTTGAGGGAAGCCAGCAGAACCAGGAGGAAGATAGAAAGAGTGAGATCATTCAGGGTACGGAGGACAACCAATGAAAATGTTCCAAATGGGGAGATTGAGTGCCATGTGTAAGAAATGTCAAGGTGACTGTGTCACTGAATCTAAAAAGACGGGAAAGTTAGGAAGGATCCAGGTCAGGAAGGACTTAAAAATCAAATAGGATTTTATATTTGACCTTGAACATAATAGGGAGCCACTAGAAGTTTGTTGAATAGGATTGCAATATAGTCAGACCTTCATTTTAGGAAGACCAGGAGAGATGGAAACATGTAGACATGCATAGAGAAACATATTTACACACAGAAAAGGCACAGATCGATATATAACTGTTAGCTGCCATTTTCCTTGTTCTGATTCTAGCTTGCTCTCCATTGCCCTCACAGACTAAAGCATCATGAATCATTAATTCAATAGAGTGATCTTGACCAAGGTAAGCAGGTTTAACTTGAGTATATGTAGGATATTTATGAAGCATTGAGATGTTCCCGTTGTCTTCTTTAAGCATCTTTTATTCCAAAGCAAATCTCTCATTGGCTAAGAGGACTGATACCATGACTTCCAGTTCTATCTCTTGATCCTGTCTCAGTCTCTAAATCCTGAGATTTTGAGGGAGGTTGTGCTTAGCTCATAATTATGACTTATATGCTGAAATTTTTTCCTCTAGAGGTAGGTATTCTGGAGGTAGGCTCCACATCATTTCAGAGGGTGATGTCAAGAGAACTGAATGGCTGAAAAAGGATTTGTGTTAGAAGTAACAAGATACAGTGGAAAGTGTAAGAGTTCAAATCTGCCCTTAGTCAGATACTAGCTGTGTAAGCCTGGGTAAATCACTAAACCCTGTTTTCTTCTGTTTCTCATTTGTAAAAATGAGATGGAGAAGGAAATGGCAAACCACCTTAGTATTTTTGCCAAGAAATCCCCAAATGGGGTCATGAAGAGTCAGACATGACTGAAATGACTGAACAACAACAATGTAAGACAAGGATTGAAACTTTCCTTTTCTCTCCTTCAATCTCTTTATATATTGGCTCCCTCCTCTAACACCAACTGCTAAGGTTGTCTCTTATCCTTTAAAAAATAAGATAACAAAAACTGTCATTTCCCCTCCTCTCCCCCTCCATTTTTGGTTC
The DNA here is from genome assembly GCF_028583685.1 of Petaurus breviceps papuanus. Lineage (NCBI taxonomy): Eukaryota > Metazoa > Chordata > Mammalia > Diprotodontia > Petauridae > Petaurus > Petaurus breviceps. Next base: position 7,170,406 of record NW_027187419.1, on the reverse strand, counting down.
ACATTTTTGGGTAGTGACCAAGGGCTTATCTGACTAGTTACCTGCCCAATTTTCTATTCTAATTTCCTTCATATCCATTATATCATATCCTTCATATCATAACCCCTTCCTTATCCCCACCTCCACCCACATGAAGGCATCACATGGGTAATGGAAGAGAGACATTAAGTCATGCCAGACTTTGGGGTGGTCACTGGCTTGGATAACCCTAAATCTCCACATATGTTTCAGCTCCCCTGACAGAACCATAGACTTATTTCTCATCCACTGAATATGTTCTTTTTGGGATGTTTCTTTCCGGCCTAACAGTATCACAAAGCCCACTGTCTTATTGGTTTCTTTTATTAAATAGCAGAGTGGCCAACTGTTATATTGAATTCATTTTAAATGAGCAATGCAGGCTTCCTGTGCATAACTTCGGGCTGCCCTGTGGGAACAATAGGGAAACTTCAAGTTGAGATGAGAAATAGTTTGACAAGCTTGGGGGTGTTTAGTCTAGGGAAGGGAAAACCTATGACGAACATGATCATGACTTCAGATATTTAAAGGGTTTTCTTGCAAAGAGGAATGAGACGTGTCTTCCTGCGTCCCAGAGGGTGAAGCAGAGACAAAAGGTAGTAGTTACAGGGATATAGACTTAAATACGGTTCAAGGCAAAGCTTGGTGACACTTGGAGACTGCTAAAAGTGGGATGGGTCACCGTGATAAGTAGTGAGCTCCTCATCATTGGCAGCCTTCTAGCAAGGGCCAGATGAAAACAGGTCAGGTATCTAGAGGTACATAGATTATGTTTTCGTTTAGTCATTTTTAGTTGTGTCTGACTTTTTGTGACCCCATTTGGGGTTTTCTTGGCAAACATACTGCAGTGGTTTGCCATTTCCTTCTCCAGCACATTTGACAGATTAGGAACCGGAGACAAAAAGAGTTAAGTGACTTGCCCAGGGTCACACAGCTAGTAAGTATCTGAGGCTGGATTTGAATTCAGATCTTCCTGATTCTAGGACTGGCATTCTATTCATTATGCTATTTAACTGTTGCGCGTAGGTTATAAGACCCTGCCATTTATGCCTGTAGTTGGGTAAGTTGTATATTTCTGCACTGAGTAGGCTGTAGTCTAGGTGTATTTGTTTTACTGTTTTTATTTTTTTGCTTAACTAAATGCTTTAGCATTGGATTTGTGCTATCTCATGGTCTTGGGCAGGGTTCAGGCCATTATTTACATGATTAATTCCCTTCACCCTTTACCCCTGAGACATCCTGTCATGCAGTTCTCTATGGGGATAGTCACAGCATTTCTGCAGTGATCCACTATCCATTTTGAACCCTTATTATCCTCAGACCTCTTGGCTTCAGTTCCAATTCTGAGCTCATGGATGATGCAGGCTGAGTATTGCTGTCTCCAGTCTCTAATTAGTCAGGTTGTTCATATGTCCTCTGTGATAGGGGGTAGCCCTCAGGAAGCTTTTATTTTCTAGGGGGAGACATGTACAGAGTGCATATTTAAGTATATGCAAAATAAGCATAATAATCTATACATGTATATGTATCCTTACTAAATACAAAGTAATCTGAGGGCATCAAGAGAGATATTATATAAGAGGTTGTACTTTAAGTTGGATTTTGAAGGAAATTAGAGATTCTGAAAGGCAAAAGTGTTGTGATATATGAAAAGTCCAAGAGACATAATTTCTGGGTAGTTAATCAATCTTATTAATTATGGCTAGCAGATAGTTAACAAAATGATGATCATTTGACTTTCTCTCCTAAAACAAAGACTAATAATGGAGGCTGTTCAACATTTATATACCCTTGGAAGAGAGGGTGTTCCTGACAGATGGAAATCAATTCTAATTGGTTAACAATTAATGAAAGGATGAATATTATAATGAGATGTGGGTTTATTCTAATGAGGGCCTGGGGAAGTGAGTTTGATCTTTTCACTCTTCTACGAAGAGATACTCACTCATCTCAAGCCAGATGCTCCTGCCTCAGGCAATCTATACAAAAGAATCTAGCCTACACCCAGTCAATTATCAATGAACAATGGTGGGGTTCTTAAGAATTTTACCTGGATAAAAAAGTTGAGTTGGGGTGAATTCTTTGGGTAGGGTTAGAAAAGCATTTCAGAGGCTGGACTTTGCATGAGGAAAGAGAAAGGAAAAAACCTGCATCCCCTAAATATATTAGTATTTGGTTATAAATATTCATGTCTCTTAGTGTATTTAAGCAGAGGTGATGTTCTGCATAACAGCATGGGGGAGGGATATTGTCTGTGATCACAGCAAAAAAAAGTCAGCTTGGATGCACTACAGAGTGTGTGAAGGGAGATAATACAAGGTCAGAAAGATAGGTTGGGGTACTATTGGGAAGAGCTTTAAAAGCCACACAGAGGAATAAGTATTTAATTCTAGAGGTGATTGGGAATGATTGGAGTTTATTGAACAAAGAATGACATGGTCAGTCTGGGCTTTAGGAATATTACATTGTCAGTTGAGTGGCAGATGGTCTGGAAAAGATAGAGCTTTAAGGCAGAGGGGACAATTTGGAGACTTGCAACAGTGGAAGTAGGAGGTGATGGGGGTCTGGACTGATGTTAAAGCTATGAGTGGAAATAAAGAGAAGGGAGTAATAGACGTTTGTATCTCCACATTAACTCTGTTTCTTAAGACTCTAAAATGTAGATCCATAGACTGATATGATTTTTTTCCCTAAATATCAACAGGTACAGAATAAATTTTGTGTCAACACTCTTGGTGGCATTACACACACATACACACATTATATATTCATATATAAAACACAAATTTTTATGTGTATTTATTATACATGAAAGATTTAATTCTCTCTATGTGGTTTCTATAATTCTCTCTGAATCTGCACTCTGAAAAACCACCTGTTAGCTTTACTATACAGTTCTGTGCTCTCTCTCTCTCTCACACACACACCTTGAAGAGTTCCAAAATGATATTGCTATGTTGGGTCAGTGTACAAAGTGTCCAGCTGTGGCTGATCAGACCAATATAAGCTTGGAAGGCTCTACCACAGGTTGGACACAAATACTGCATATATCTCTATCTATCTATTTATCTACGAACAGTTCTCATTTTAAGAAATTTACATTATGCAGTTTGACTTTATGTAAAGAATTTGAAAGAAATCTACACTTTGAAAAACAACCTTTGTTAACCTTACTATACAATTCTGTGCTTCTCTCCTCTCCTCTCCTCTCCTCTCCTCTCCTCTCCTCTATCTCCTCTTCTCTCCTTTTCTCTCTCTCTTTCTCTCTCTCTCTCTCCTTCTGCCCCTCAGCTTGGCACTCTGTGGCCTTCACCCTCTCCCTCAAAAAAAAAAAACCACCTAAAACCCCCAACCCTTTAAGTGAAAGCAGAATAATAGGCTGAGACAGATTTTCCTGCTTTAGCCCACACACCCACTTGTCCACTTCGCAGTCCCCTCTGTCTTCTGTCCTTTAGGCACCACTCCAGTTCGCACTTCTCTGTCCTTGACCCCAATGTGTCCCTGAAACATGGGCCTGCCCCCTCTGCGGAATAGTTCACTTCCATAAAGTGATAACTGTCTGTATACATATGCATATGTGCCCTGACTACACTGAACCTTCTCTTTAGGCCTTAGGCTCAATAGCATGTTCAGTAGTATGCATTAAAATGATTTGGTTGCAGGTCTCCTTGAGAGTGGTGATGTAGCTGTAGACTCCTAGATTACTACCAGTTAAAAAATGATGACCATATACCCCCCAAAATAAAACCTACATCATAAACATGCACAGTCCAGTGCTGGCCATGCTCATAGATATACCTTTTTCTGTGTTTTAAATCCATTGCCTTTCTATCTGCCAGTAGGCGAACGGAATGTTTAATCTTCATTTTTCTAAACTTGTGGTTTATCATTATATTGATTAGAGTTCTAAAGTTTTTCAAAGTTATTTTTCTGTATAATGTTGTTATTGTATAAATTGTTCTCTTAGTTCTACTCACTTCACTCTGCATCAATTCATAAAGGCCCTTTCATTTTATTTTGAAATTGCTCATTTAATTATATTTTATGGCATGATAATATTCCATTATATTTGCATGTCATAATTTGTTTAGCCAGTCTCTAATAGGAGAATGATCCCTTAGTTTCCAATTTTTGACTACTATGAAGAGCTGCTATAAAGATTTTTTTTGTACATCTAGGCCTTATTCCTTGAAATCTTGACCTTGATCAGAATGACAAGGAAGGCTACACACCAAAAAATACTTTTCTCATAACACCTTAGCTATAGTGTAGCAGTCTTCTGGTTCTAGGTAGGTTAGACTTGTGAATAATGGTCTGATAACACGAGATGTTACTCATGTTTTGCCTATCACCTTCCAGAGATTAAAAAGTCTATATTTCCTAGGTTTTGAGGCTTTCTGGGGCTAATACTCTCCAGACTGACAGTATGATCTGGTAGCACTTTTCTCTGAATACATTCAAACATAGGTCTCACACTTACAAAATATATTTGGTGACATCTTGGGCCAGTGGCATCTGTTCTTTAGCAGATGTAGAGTCCTCTCTTGGTCTGAGTGTCTAAAATTATCATGGAATGTTTTCATGGCCATACTTTAATAGGTCTTGAGTATCAATGACCTTTTATTTTTTTTCTTGGTTTTTATGGTTTTTATTTCTTGGACCCTATCAGTTTTATTTTGGGGGGTATTTTGTCATCATTGTTTAATGGGTAGTAATCTAGGAGTCTACAACTACATCGCCATTCTTGAGAAGACCTGCAACCAAATCATTTTAATGCATGCTACTGATCATGCTATTAACCCTAAGGCCTGAAGAGAAGGTCCAGTGTAGTCAGGACATATATGTATGTATATACAGACAGTTCTCACTTTATGGAAGTGAATCATTCTACAGAGGGGGCAGGCCCATATTTCAATGAGCATCAATGACCTTTTTATACCTCATATCAAATTAGTTATGGACTAGTATAGTTCTACATACACACACATAACTTATTCTATTATCACAATAACTGCTGTCTAAAAAGTGAAGCTTAAGTCTCCAAGGAGAGCATTTCCTTTTCTTGGCCTGTATCCCTTTTCATAGATCTTTATAGTAAAGCTACTTTCACTGACAAGCATCCAAGTCTAAAGGGGCATGTGGGATTGATCCATCTCTGTGATTTTTATGTCGATAGATAGATGGCCCACTTTCCAAAGGAAATCACAGCTTCTCAGCTGCACACTTTTTGGGTTAGCATCCTGGCTTGTTTCATGGTGTACATATGGGGATCTCCAGAGTTTCTGATAGGGCCCATGAGATAGGGCATCTGCATCCATATTGCTCTTCTTTGGCTAGTAATGCATGTCCAACTTAGGTAGCCAGTGCCACTTTGATTGGACAGCATGCATTGGTGCCTGTAAAAATACATCAGTGGATTGTTGTCTGTCCAAACTTGAGACTAAGCTCAGTACATGTAGTCTTGGACGTTATCAGTGAAAATTCACTTTTCAAAGCCAAATACGTCAGTTTATGGATGGGATGACTAGTCTCACTGTCATTGAGTCTTCTACTGGCAAATGAAATTAGACATCTGGCATTCAGTGCTCCCCTGATATAAAACTGCTTCCAAACTCTCTGGGCTGGTGGCAATCTATAACACAAAGGGCTTATTTGGATCTAGACAAGCCAGTCCTAATGCATGTGTGAGTCAGTTAGCTGAGTCTTTAATGATCTACTCCCATTTCTTGTCACATTGACCTCCAAATGGTAGCTGTGGTAGCGGTGGGTGGTTTAGGCTAGATTGCCCCTTTTTATTTTCTAATTTCAATTCTTATTGACCCTATAGTCACAGGTGAGGTCATTGAGGGGTATAAAGATGATAATTATTCACAAAATCTGAGAGTAGCCATTAAATCAATTCAATTCAAGAAATGTAAAGCACTTATTATATACAGAGTATATAGTAGCACTATATGGGAAGGTAGGTGTCCTGGTGGATAGGGTACAAGGCCTGGAGTCAAAAGGATCTGAGTTCAAGTCCATTCTCAGACATTTACTAGCTGTGTGACTCTGGGCAAGTCACTTAACCCTGTTTACCTCAGTTTCCTCATCTGTCAAATGAGGTAGAGAAAGAAATGGCAAACCACTCTAGCATCTTTGCCAAGAAAACCCTAAATGGGGTCAGGAAGAGTCAGACACAACTGCAATGACAGAACAATATACAAGGTATTGTGCTATAATGAAGAGAGAAGGCCTAGATGTCAATGGGCCTGGATTCCAATCCTACCTGACATATACTAGATGTGTTATGCCAAGCAAGTCACTTAACTCCCCAGTATCACATACAACTTGATACTTGTAGAGTTCAAGAGCAGTAATTATATTGCATCAGCAGAAGAGGTTTCCTTGCCTAGAGCCCTTACACCAATGAAATCACATCCCTGTTCTCTACCCTCACCTCCCAAGTACACTGCCTTGTGTGAGGCTATCAGGATACAGTGACAAAAATCAAACAATCCTTGCTCACAAAAGGCTTACATTCCATTGCAAGGAGTGGGGGAAGGAACTACAATTCATATACTAGTAAGTATATGTAGAAAATATGTAAATTAATATATAAAGCTGGGAGAGTTGGCTATCAGACTGGAAAATAGGAACCATTAAGATCTAGACAGTCTGGAATTTTAGGTTAAAATTAACGAATTAAAAAGACAAAAATTGAGATGAGTGGTGATGGTCTGGGGCCCTTGGAGTCTTTGATATCTGATCAAGCTCTAAATGATCCTCAGTGCATGCTTCAGCTCCCTTCGTGGCTGTTGGAACAAATTGTTTTCTTTTGCCCACTCTGCTGAGTAAAGTCTTCACATGTTTGGTGTAGATACCCCAAGATACTCACTGACCGGTTTGAAGTCTGTCAGTTACCATCAACCTGGTTTAGGCAGAGACAGTTTCCTGGGGTCTAGCCACTGGGCATGCTACAGCTTCTTGGAGCCACAGGTGAGAATTGAATGCCAGGTGGACACCAAAGGTGAATGAGAAGCTCTGAAAAAGGTTTGGCAAGCTCCACTATCCAAGGAATCCGTCTTTCTTAAATATCCCAGCTCTTCAAATGTGTCATAATGGAAGCCTGGTTAGAAAGAATTGAAAACAATTCATAGGTTTTAGTGGACCACATACTCAGCATGACTTGACAGTGTGATATAACAATAATAAAAAAGTAAGGTGAGCTTAGACTGTATTAAGAGAATCATGTATTCCAGGCATAGAAAAGTAATATTGCCCTGGTTCTACCTCATTTGAGATAGTTGAATAGTAGTCAGTTCTAGAGGTCACATTTTAGGAAAGATAAACTTAATCTGGAGAGCATCCAGAGGATAGCCCTTATAATACTTAAGGGCCTCAAATCTATGCTATATGAGCATTATTTAAAGGAAATGAGAATATTTAGTTTAGAGATAAGAAGACTCAGGGAGAATATGGAAATGGTCTCTATGTATTTAAAGGTTTGATACCCAGAAGATTAGTCTTATTCAGTGTAGCTCCAGAAAGCATTACTAGGAGGGATTGGTTGAGGTTGCAGAGATAAATTTAGGTTTAACATCAGGAAAACTTCCTAATAATAAGATCTATGAAAAATGAAATGGTTTATGTCAGGAGGTCATAGGTGCTTTCTCACTGGAGGTCTTCAGGAATCAACTGGATGCATACTTATTGGGTATGTTGTTGAAGAGATTCCTTTTCAGGAATAGTTTTGACTAAAGTCACTAAGTTTCCTTCAAACTCTGAAATTTTATCATAACACAATTTTAAGAGGGAACAGTAGCAATAACTGGTGAGATCAGGAAAGGAGGTCAGGGCTTCTACAAGGCAGAGGGGAGGCAGGTGTGTGTTCTAAATTTGGAAGACAACTTGTGGGAATATGTGGGAGATAGAATGCCATGTACTAGGTCCAGATAGAGTAGACCAATTTCACTGAAATGAAAGGAAATAATGACTGGAAAGTCCAAGATAAGAGAGAAAGATGGTTCAAAGGAAGGGAGAGGTTGGGTGGATGGATAGGAGAGATATTGTAGAGTTAGGATCAACAAGAATTACCAACTTATTGGATTTGGATATTGAGGGAAAGGGAAGAATCAAGGTTTACTGTTTGGAGTAGGGATAAGTTTTGGCAAAAATGGAATAAGTACTTTTTGAGGGATATTGTATTTGAAATAACTATGGGACATCCAGCTGGAGATGCCTAGCAGGTAGTTAGGAATATGGAACTTGCAATGAAGACAAAGATTAGGGCTAGATATATAGATTTGGGAGCCATTTGCATAGGTATAATAAATGGGAGCTGATGATATTGCCAAAGGATAAAGTATAGAGAGAGGAGGTCCCAGAATGCCAGGGAGTCATGGAGGTGGATAGTGTATGTCACTCAGTGGGCACATCCTTCATTTCAGAGTCTTGGAGGAGGCCCACAATTAGTGCTCAGTAGGATACCAATGATCCTATGAAGGTACAGTTATTTTGGCAGGAAGAGAACCAAGGAAGTGTAGTGTCATAAAAACCAAAAATGATTTACCTTTTACAATTTTTTGGATGAGACCAAATGAAACACTTCCATCTTTTGGGAATTAGTACTTACTTCTTGCTGAGACACTGTGTGACTCACAGACTTGGTGGTGGTTCTGCAGAAATGACCCTTATTGATTGACAACTTTAGATAAGCATCTTCTATCTGATCTAGTGCTTTCATTAGCCTTTCTTTATGCTCTCCCAGAATCTTTCCAAGTGTATTGAGACCATCCAGATTTACCAGCACTACAAGGGATTTCATATTACTATTTTTCTGTGAACTGTCTTAAAATTTTGAGGGTTCCAGAAATCCCTGTAGGCATTCAGTAAGAGTGGTATCATTCCACTGGGAAGCTAAAAGTACTTTTCACATTTCCTTCTTCTGCTATGAGTGTCTGATAGATCCTAACATGCAAAGTTAACACCCAATATCACTGGCTGTACAGGGTAGTGTTCAGGGCATCTTTAATTTATGATATGATGTAATTATTCACCTTATTTAAAAAAAATGTTATTCAACATTTATAAGTCCATGCAAATCTAGGCCTTTCCAGTATTATTTCATATTACTATTATAGGTGAGGCATGTAGTCTGTGGAATTTCATAATAGTGCCTTTGACCCACATTTCCTTCAGGTAGTCCTCCAGCTCAGAAAATAATTTTATGAATCTACTTTAGAAAAATTTGACCATCCAAAGACATGAAAGAAAGAGGAAAAGATCCTATATGTATTTTGGAAATTGCAGAAAATTGGAAGCTAAAAAGGTACCCATCAATTGGGGAATGGTTGAACAAGTCCTTTTAGGAATATAATAGAATACTATTTCATTGTAAGAAATAAAGAAGGTGATGGGTTCAGAGAAATCTGGAAAGACTATCTATGAACTGATGCAGAGTGAAGTAAGCAGAACCAGGAGAACAATTGTATTATAGCATCATAGATTTAAAATTGGAAGGGACTTTAGGAAGGAAATGAGGACCAGAGAAATCAAATAACATTCCCAAGGCTCCAATAGGTAGTAAATGAAAAAGTCAAGATTTGCATTTGACTCCAAATTGACATTATTTTATTCCAATTCATCTCTCTACTCAAGGCAGTTCACCCTAGTTGACTCCCCTTTCTCATACAGCAACCAATTTTTTGTTTCCTTTTTAAAAAAAATTTATATTCAATTTTATTTTTTCCATTAACGAAAATCTGCTTTCAATCTCTCCAACAACCCTTGTTTCCTTCCTAAGTTTTTATCTTCTGATGTAATCTCTGAATTCAGATACAAGTACAGGCCACAGGATTCTTACATTCCTCAGTAAACATTAGCTCCCTTCCCTCAACCTTTTAAGGTGCTTGAACTTAACAATTCTGACATGTGACCATATAACACATTTATTGAAGGTTTATTTTACTTAGAGTTAATAATAATAATATTAGCTAACATTTATATAGTATTTATACTGTGTGCCTGGCAGTGCTAAGTGCTTTACAGTTATTATCTTATTTGACCCTCACAACAAACCTGGGAGGTAAGTGTTATTATTATCTCTATTTTATAGATGAGGAAACTGAGGTAAACAGAGGTTAAGTGACTTGCCCAGGGACATACAGCTCAGAAATGTCTGAGGCTGGATTTGAACTGAGGTCTTCTTGACTCCAGGCTGAGCACTCTATCTGTTGCACCACCTATCTATCTAATCTAGGCTTGTACAAAAAAAAAATTGCGTAGATATTGTCCTTTCCATTTAGGAAGATAACAAAGATGTTGACCAAAAACATAAAGTTGTGTTTCTAAGGCTTACAATGAATACTGGGACAGGGAGTTTCTTCCCCAGAAGCTTGACCAAGACTACTGAAATTATGATCAGTTCTCCCAAAAGGTCCCCCATTCCATGTTTTTTTCTTTTTCAAGGAGTTTTCTTTGCTCTAAGACTCCAAAGTTAGGGTGAAGTTGGGGTGATGATATGGATGGGGATGGGAGAGTTCTCTGTTAATTATTGTGGGGCTCCAGGGGAAGAGAATTATTAGCACTTACTCAGAGTAAGAGTTGGATTCAAACTCACTATGAGTCAGTCCTGTAATGTGGCAGTCAAAAAATGCTACACTGGGTTGACTGCTGTAATATTCAGAATGAGGGAGGAGATGATCCCACCACACTCTGCCCTGATTAGATCATATATGGAGGAGTATTAGTTTTCATTCTGGGCACTACATTTAAGTAAGTGTGGTGTGGAGTCCATTCAGAGGAGTTCTCTGATTTCATAGCCAATCCTCCTTCTATTACAGCACTGCTGCATAATTATTGGTTAAGGACATTATGGAGGGGTTTTTCATGACATGGAAAATTGGACTAGATGACTGCTAGGGTCCCTTCCAACTCAAGCTAGAGTGTATTCAGAGGAGAGTGACCAAGGTGGTAAAGATGTTACTGGAAGGCATTGGAGAAGTAGAGTTTGGACTTGGTGTGTATGTGGGAAAGGGCAAGGGAGAGGATGATGTCATTGTGTTGTTTCAATCATGTTTGACTCTTCATGACCCCATTGGGGTTTTCTTGTCAGAGATATGAGTGGTTTGTCATTTCTTTCTCTGGTTCATTTTACATATGAGGGACCAAGGCAAACAGGATTAAGTGACTTGCCCAGGGTCACACAGCTAGGAAGTGTCCGAGGATAGATTTGAACTCAGGAAAATGAGTCTTCCTAACTCCAGGCCAGGCATTACATCCACTAGATTCATTTGGTTCTCCTTGAGCCTCTAGAATAGAATCAGCAAAAATTAATAAAAGCTGCCAAGATTTAGGCTTTGATGTAAGGCAGGATTTTCTGATTATTGAACCTATTCCAAAATGGGATAGGCTATTTTAGGAGTCAGTAAAGACTTGGACGTTGGTAGCCTTCAAGGGGAGAGTGGATGGTTACTTGTTATTTATGTTAGAGAGGGGATTTCTATTCATGGGCAGACTGGACTAGACGACAGGTCTAGTCCCTTCCATCTCTGAGATTCCAGGATTCTGATCTTAAGATTATACTGGCCAAAAGTAGGCTACTGTGGTACTGCATCTGAAGTGAAGAAGACCCAAGCTCAAATTTGGTTTCAGACATTTACTGGCTATGTGATGTTGGGGAATATGCCACTTAAGTCCTCAGCCTTGGTTTCCTCATCTATAAAATAAGGATAATAACAGCACTTACCTCCCAGGGCTGTTGTGAAGATAGAATGAGATTATATTTGTAAAGCACTTGGCAAAACTTAAGGTACTATATTGATGCTATTATTGATCAATATCAATCAATATTAAGTTAGTGGTGACAAGGCACAGGGCAATATTTATTTCAATAAAGGCTGCTGAAAGAGGATCTAATTAAAGACGTGATAAAGAAATAAGATTTAAGTAATCTAGGGATGAACAACTAGGATATACTGGCTAAATAGAGAATGAAGAGTATTGCAACAATAAGAAAAAATGTCTGAGAATGTGATGAGCTGTTCTCTGTTATTAGATCTATGCAAGCAGAACCGAGACAAGCGCTGATTGGAGACAACGTAGAAGCAGATCTATGTTTCACGTAAAAGATGGGCTCAGTGACCTCTAAAGTACCTTTTAACTCAGGGATTCGATTGTTCTTTTAATAGACAGTCTATTTACATCACCAGTGAATTAAAGGTAAGAATCAATTTGGATGGGGAGCATTTTTGTGTGCAATTCTTTTGGGGAAACCATGATGTGCTAATCACTGCTGCAAAGGGAGCTTGCCAGGAGAAAACTCAGCTCTGTAATTCTCTCATGCCTCATTCTCATGCAGTAATCAATTATTAGCATTTGTTTTCTCTAGTGTGTTAATTAAACCCTGGTACTATGTGCGTATGTGTGTGTTTCTAGGTTATTAAGGAGCCGAAGTTGTCACAGCACATCATTTGCAGGGAAACATAGCTTTCCTTTTTTTCCCCTCTTCTTTTTCTGCTCCTTGAATGTGGCTGGTGGTTGCATGACCCCTATTTGCTCTGTGTCTCTCCCATATATCACCATTAACCAAACCTTTCAGGCTGTGCTGTGATGTTTCCTCAAAGAATCATGGGCTTTTAGAGTTGGAAGGGACCCCAGCAGTCTTCTAGTTCAACTGCTTATGACATATGTCATTCCATAAAATCCCAAATGGTTTTCCAGCAAAGCATTATAGTGATAGGAGGACTGGATGCAGAGTCGGTTACTTTCTGGGCCTCAGTTTCCTCCTCTGCAAAACAAGGGGATTGTAATGAAAGATCTCTAAGATTTATTCTGGCTTTAAAGCTATAATCCTATGAGTCTCAGCTGAAACACTTTCAGTGATAGAGAAATCACTAGATTGTGAAGAAATCTGTTCAATTGGTAGAAAGTTCCAATTATTAGGACATTCTTTGTTATCTGGACCAATGGACCTTTGTTTATCTAGGCTTGCGAGGTCAACACTAAGAGCATGCTTATGACCCCTTAACCACTTCACCTGTAATTTGGATATGCTGCCACCAGATGAGGGGTCATGCCTTAGATACAGCTAACTGTGCATGCTTATTTATGCATATATATACAACACACACACATACATGTATATGTATATGCACAAGGTAGTGTAATGTAATGGATAGGAAGTCGGCCTTAGTAGCCAGAAGTTGTTGTTCAGTTGTTTCAGTTGTGTTCAACTCTTAGTGACTCCATTTGGGGTTTCCTTGGCACAGATACTAGATAGTAGATATACAAAGATATTTTGCCATTTCCTTCTCCAGATCATTTTACAGATGAGGAAACTGAGGCAAACAAAGTTAAGTGACTTATCCAGAGTCACAGAATTAGTTAAGTTCCTGAGACCAGATTTGAACTCAGGGAGATGAGTCTTCCTGATTCCATGCCTGACACTCTATTAACTCTCTGTCACCTAGATGCCCCGTGTATGTATATGTATGACTATACATGTATGTTTATGTCTGTTGCTTCGTTAGGGAATGTGGTTTATTAGAAGTATAGGCATATATTAATTCCTTACGTATGCTGGGTATCAGACCTTTATTTGACATATTTAATGCACATTTTTCAGAGTCTATTTCTTTTAGTTTTAGAAATAGAACCTTTTGTTACATAAAATCCTCTTATCATCGTATAAGTACAGTCTATAAATTTTGTTACCAGTTATTTCTCTTTGTATGATGGAAAAAATTTCCTTTCTCTCCATAAATAAAACAAATGAACTATTCCTTGTCTTTCTAGTTTTATTATTTTTAAGAATATTCAAATAATTTATCCAGTTAGAATGGATAATTCTGAGAAATAAATTATTGGCATCTCATTAAATATGTGCTATTGTCATTTTTACTATATTTGCTTAACCTAATCATGAGCAGTGGAGATGTCTCTACTTGTTCAGATCTTCCTTGATTGCTCTCAGAATTGTTTTGAAGTTATCTGCATAAGTCTCTTGCATGCCTGATAAGTCAATATGGAAATATTTGATATATTCTATTTTTCATAAGAAATGATAAGTTTGGACCCCTATCCTATTTCAATCAGTATTACTAATCAGTTTGATATTTTATGTAAATCATATTGGGATAATTAGATAAGACAGATTCTTATAGTAGGCCTTTATAGCTAGCTTCAAACTTTAATGTAATGTTCACGACTTATTTACCAGTTATGAATCTCACTTAAGCAAACACGAAAATGCTGACAAAGATATCTTCATCCTGTTTTACTCAAAATTCCATGTCCAAACCCAGCATGGGTGGGATTTCTTGATTCTTTGGAAAGTCCTCCAACTTATTTTTGTACTTTTAGAACACCTTCTCTTGCCCAATACTAGCATCTCATGACCACTTGGTCACCAGAGATGACTTGCCTTGCCCATCTGTAATGGTAATGCAATTTTGAATTTGAAGATCCCTTTGTGTTGGCAAAAGTAGCAGGTACTTAACACTTAGTAACTGATCAAGCCTCTGATTGGGGGAACAGAAGATATGAACTCCTATCCCTTGTTACTGACGTAACAGGAAGTTGGCATGAAGGAAGTGATGTAGGTGTATATAAGAAAAGCTCCAGAGAGGCAGTCAGAATTTCCTTGAGACTGAGATCTGGTGGCAGAGCAGCTACAGAAGAATGGAGAATTGAGTCCTAAAAACTTGTGGTGGTGGAGCTTCTTCTGAACAGGGTCCCAGCAGCCCAGAGCCAGGATCCAGTAGCCAGGAGGCCAGAGCCAGGAGCTGGAGCCAGGAGCCCAGGTGACTAAAGCATGACCAGGATGCTGAGACTTTGTTTGTTTGTGGCTTGGTTGAGCCTTGAATTCCTTGGAGCAGAAATGTTGAAGGAGCTGACATGGACCAGACCCTGTGAATGCCAGTGTGGAGCAGGACCTCCCCATAGAGCTGGTCAAGCAACTGGGAACTGTCTGCCATTGAACCCAGGTAGAATTGGGGACTATGGAAGGGGATCCAGGGAATCTGAGAACAGGCCCCAAGTCAAAATGAAAAGACCTCTCCTTGGGTACTGAGTAATTATGGAATTATAGTTTACTAGTGACCTAAGGGATGGAGGATTTTGTGTATGATACTTAGTAAGACTTTACTGAATACGTGACTGATTGTACTTTGAGTACTGTGAGTATTGTTACTCATTAGTGACTGATTGAGTTTTGATTAACTTGATTAATCTTGATTGATTTTGCCCCAAGATTGGAAGACTTGACTGTGTACTTCGATACTACTGATAGGTGACTGATTGAATTAATTTAAGAGTGACTATTTTGTGACTGATTGAATTTACTTAAGAGTGACTATTTTACTTTGAGACTATGTTGTGAATATTATATTGTGATGTTCTGTGATAAGTTGAAATATGGTGAATGCTGTATTTTGAATTATGCTGTACCTTAATTTTCCATGGATGTTTTGCTTTTGTTATGGAATAGAGTGATCACTATACTGAGTAATCAGAACCTTAAAAAAAGCTGTTCACAGTAGCAGTTCTTCTGGAAAGCTTCTGTGCATGGCATTAAACCATCTTAATTTTAAGCTCTTAAAGCAAGGCCTTATCAAGTAATGTGATTCTGTATTTTGTGTAGCCCCTCTAGAGAGTTAAGGTATCAAATCTAGTCTAAAACCTTATAAAAATAAGACTCTGGAGGAAGGGAACATCTCAGAGTATGAGAAAGATCTCAGATCCACTTCATTAGAGGGGACCATGGACCCTTAAATAAAGTGCCTTTGTCTCAGAGCTCTGCCCCAGTTTCTTTTATTGTAGGTTGGACAATTTCAAACTCCACATTTTCTTTCCATTAGTTCGATTCTTGTGGGATATAGAAATAACAATTTTTGTGGAATTGGCTTTTCTCATACTATTTTACTAAAGGCATTTATTTAAATGTTTATTTGTTTAACTATATGATTTCTTTGTTTATTTGTTTATTTGCCAACACTTCTTTTTTCACTGGCATAGAGAATTACCTCTGAGTAAATTATCTCTATTAGTGAAGATGAGTAATTGCTCTGTACCCTGCGATCTTAAAAAGTTGATTAGGACACCAAGAAGTTGTGATTGACTTAGAGTCACAGAACAAGCATGGGTCCAAAGGAAGATTTGAACCCAGATCTTCCTGACTCCAAGGCTGCCTCTCTATCCACAATCAACCATTACCTGCAACTATTTTAAAAAATTCACTAACATTTTCTATCATGCTGCTGGCAAATAGATGTATTTTAACTTCTAATTTGCCAATGATTAGTCACTTGATTACTCTCTTATGCCCATGACGATCTCTTAATTGTCAAAAGACTTTTCTTTTAGTCCTCATCCTTCTTGATCTTTCTGCAACCTTTGATATTATTGATCACTTTTGACACTGTTGATCACCCTTGTCTTAATACTCTCTTTTCTTTAGGTTTTTGTGTTCTTTTCTAGTTCTCCTCCTCTTGGTCTGATCAGTCCTCCTCTATCTCCTTTCCTTATCTTCATCCTGATTGTGCCTGTTAACCATGGGTGTCCTTCAAGGCTCTGCATGGATCCTCTTCCCTTGTCCCTATTTTACTTGGTGATCTCATCAGCTCCCCTGGATTTTATTATAATCTCTATGCCAATGATACTCAAGTCTATTTATCTAATCTTGATCTCTATTTTCTCATCTCCAACTGCCTATTAGACATGTTAAACTGGATGTTGTATTCCCATCTTAAACTTAACATATCCAAAATTGAGCTCATTATCCTTTCCTGAAAACTCCACTCTGGCTAGCTTGCCTCTTATTGCCCAAGGTACCATGGCTCTTCCTATGACCCAAACTCACAACCAAGGTGTTATCCTTGGCTTCTTATTCTTTTATATACAATATACCATCAGTTGCCAACTTCTGTTGATCCCACTTTTATAACACCTCTATTATTTGTCCCCTTCTCTACTCTGACATTGCCACCACCCTGGTGTAGTCCTTTATTACTTCATGCCTAGACTATTACAATACCTGGTGCTGGTTGGTCTCTCTGACTCAAGTGTCTCTCCACTCCAGTCTACTTCCACTTAGCTGTCAAATTGATCTTCCTAAAGTACAGATTTGACTACATTACCCTTTTTTCCCATTCATTAAATTTTAGCGTCTCCCTGTTATGTCCAGGATCAAATAGGAAATTCTGTTGGGCTTTTAAAAATCCTTAATCTTCCCCCTTGCTAGCTTTGTTGTTCTCTTATACTCACCCCCCCCCCATACAGTGATACTAGACTCCTTTTATTTCCTCTTAAAAAAAACCCAAACCACTTTGCTTCCTGACTCAATGCATTTTCAGTGTCTGTCCTCCATGCCTGGTATTCCTTCTTTCCTCATCTCTGCCTCTTGGTGTTTCTTGGCTTTCTGCAAGTCTCAGTTAAAATCCCACCTTCTACTAAAACCTTCTTGATGTTGAAGCTTTCCTTTGAGATTCTCTCCACATTATACTGAACACATCTTGTTCATAGGTAACTATTTTCATAAAGTCTACCCCATTAGAAGAGCTTGTTGAGAGCAGGAAATGTTTTTACCTTTCTTTGTATATCTCTAACACTTAGTACAAATGCCTGGCACAAAGAAGCTGCTTATTAAATGCTCATTGATTTGTCAACTATTGTTATTTTAAAGGTTCCTAAACTGTTAGACAGGAGTGATGAAAATGGGCACCTTTGCTTAATAAATGTATTTAATGAGATTGTCTCTAGTGGTTCTTGATTGTATAGGATGTTAGCTCATGACTTTAGAGGTTATGTTTTACCATTATGAAAAGATCTTTCTATTCTGATATTTAAACTTAAAAGAATCTTACATTTCAATCAAAAACTTTTTGTGAATTTTATAGCATGGTCATGTGACCTTTATTTTTCTCTTAATGGGATTTCTTATATTGATTATTTTCCTGGTATTAAGTTAGCTTTTCATTCCACTTAGCTATGTTGCTTAGTCATGATGGATCTTTAAAAAAATATATTTGCTAGTATATATATTTTTTGGCCTTTTGGAGGGCAATTGGGGTTAAGTAACTTGCCCAAGGTTACATGGCTGGTTGTTTTTTTTTGTGTGTGAGTGTTAAGTGTCTGAGGCAGGAACCGAGCTCAGGTCCTCCTGACTCCAGGGCCAGTGCTTTACTTACTGTGCCACCTAGCTGCCCCTAGTATTTTGTTTTGAATTTTATTTGTACCAATATTTATTAAACATATTGGTCTATGGTATTTTTTTCTCTCTCAGTTTTATCTTTGCCTATTAACCTGATCAAAAGATTTGGGTAGCCACCATCATTCTTTATGTTTTAAATCAGTTTTTAGAGTATAGGAATTACATTTATTTTAAACATTTGGTAGGACTTGTTCAGGCCCAGTGTCTTTTTGCAGGATAGCTCTTTAATGACCTAATTTTTCTTGCTATTGGCATATTATTGATCACAACTACTTCTTATTTTTTAGACACTTCCACAAAATTAGTTACCTTTGGACCACAGAAAAGAGAAAGGCAAACATAGAAAAGCAGAGGTTTTATGCAATATATATATATCAGAATGATAAAACCAGCAAAAAATTATGATGTAATTAAAATAGCATAGACCCTTTAGAAACTTTTAAGTATAAAATAATTACTGTGGGAAAGTGAAGGGGCAAGGTAACCCCTCTGTGAGGAATAAGATTATATAAACCAAGGCCCCAACTCAATATAACCTTTCTATTACCCCAAGCTGTTTGGGAACAGAGGATCCTGAGAATGTGAGGGCTGCTCCTCTCCTGGGAGCCTGGACAGGTCTTTGAGAAGAGATATTATAACTTCCCAACCCCTAGAACTAGCCATTCCAAGTAAACATTGCTCTTGGAGGGGGGGTCTTGGAGGGATTGGCCTCCCTCCTTGGCCTCACACAAGATACGATCCTTGTTAAAAACACCTGGCAGTATGCCTTCTTTGTTCTCAGCACTACTTAAACTGTAAGATTCAGACCCCAAATTGGAATTTCACCCATGGAGGAGACATCCTGCCTGGAACCCTCCCAAGCAGGACCCTGACGGCTGTAGCTGGGATTCCTCAGCCTGTGTGCTCAGGCGTTGGTGCTTCCCTTCATCAGTGATGCTTGTAGATAGATAGATAGATAGATAGATAGATAGATAGATAGATAGATAGATAGATAAAATTATAGTTGCTTTTATTCTGCTATCTTTAAGCCTCTTACTCTGTTATTTCTGGTTTCTTTCCCACTTGCCTATATATTCTGAATAAATATTCTAAAGAAATTGTATTGGGTCTTTTTGGAGTGCCAAGTATTCCATTCATGTAAATCCTGAACCTCCTTAATCAGACAGAAATAAGAAATTATAAATAATAATAATAGTAGTAGATTACATAAAATATAATGATAGTAGAGATATTATATGACAAATTACAACAAATAATAAAAATAGCACATAAAGACAAATGGATAGCCATCAATGTCTATATCAATAAAAAGGTAGAAAAAATTAACATATTGAATTCATATCTAAAATACCTATAAAAATAATGAACCAATGAAGTACACACACACACACAGACACACACACACACACACACACACACACACACACAAAGATATAACCAAGATCAGGACAGAAATACATAAAACAGAAGTGTCTCAAGTGGAAGTATCTCAAACACTGAAAAATAAAGATTTTTTTGTTTGCCCCATTATATCCTCTAAATAGATGTAATTTGTTTGAAATTGTTCAGCTTTATAATTTATTATTTATCTTTAAAATTTTTAAATGCTGCTAGTAAATGCTGGATAGTAAAATCTGCCAAAATTAGTTTTAAATCTTCTTTTATCTTGCATTGATCTGAGGATTTCCTTTATGAATTTTGATGCAGTACTAGATGCCTATGAAAGTAAGATTGATACACTCTCATTCTCTAAAGAAACATTTGTCATATGTCCTTGTTTTATCTCATTTGCTGCTTTCTGACATTAATTCAACTCTACTTAATTCTATCAGTGCCACTTCTGTTATTTGTGATTTAGCAATAGTGTAATAAATTGTAGACCAATATTTCATTCTGAGATATATGGATCTTTTTCTTTTAAATGGATTTCCTGACAGTAGCATGTTGTAGGTTCTATTTAAAAAAACAAAACAAAACAAAACATTCTGTGACTCTTTTATCTTTTATTGCAGAATTTATCCCATTTACATTTAGCATGACAATTGTTAGGCTTGTCTTTAAATATTTTATTAGAAGCAAATACATACCTTTTTGTTCTTGCAGTTGCTATTAGTAACCAAAAACTTAGCAAAACCACTGTAAACAAAGTTCTTCTCTTATATTAATAACTATGTAGGCTAATTTAATTTGGATTTCATAATCAAAGATAAGAGCTTTGCTTTTAGATTACATTGCCTTTCTCTGCTTCCTCACATTTCTTTCTCCTTTTTTCTGCTTTTCTGAAACATTTCTGAAACCTTTAGTAATTTATCTAATATAGTGCTTTTAAGCAGAGTTTCTTAAACTGTGGGTCTTAAAACCATATGGGATCATGAAAAATTTGGCAGTAGTAAAAGTTTTCTGAACATGCAGTCATCAAAAGTTTAAAAAAATCAAACACATAGTGAATCTAAGGTGTTTCTGGCAGTGCTTGCCATATTGCATTGTGCAACATGGTTCTGAACACAAAGCATGAACATTTTGCATTGTGCATGCCCTCAGGCACACAACACCAACCAATGCTGCTGAAAGGCAAACAGGGGTTGTGAGTGGAAAAAGTTTAAGAGCCCCTGCTTTAAGGAATCACATATTTTGATAATAACATTTTGTCTTGGTTATTTTAAATATTTATTCTCTTTTTCTTGAAGGCTTTTGTTGTTTAAAGGCTTCCTTGAAGTTGGTATGTCTCCCTGTATATTTTTCAAAGTAGTTTGCTTCTCAAGTGTCCATTTCTTTTATTCATAGAGCAGGCTGAATATTTCTGGGGAAAAAATCTGGGTTCATAGTACATGCTTCTTCTTCTTTTTAAAGCAATTGGGGTTAAGAAACTTGCTCAAGGTTACATGGCCAGTTATTTCTGGGTGTGGTGCTAAGTATCTGAGCCTGGATTCGATCCCCAGGTTATCCCAACACTGGGGCCAGTGCTCTTACTCGCTGAGCCACCTGGCCACCTCCATAGTACATGCTTCTTAATTTTGCTATTACTATATTCTAGTTTCTGTGCTTTTACCTTTTCTTCTATAAGAGTCTGCTGTGATCCCAGTTATTGATTTCTGGTAAGTGATTTCTGCTTCCATTTAGCCAGCTTTTAATACTTTCCCCTTACCATTGTATTGTTGAAATTTAAATATGGTATATCTATGCATGTTAAATCTTGGATTTTCCCTCACTGCCCTGTGGACTTTGCTCTATATCATCCAGCCTTCATTTGAATACTTCCAATGATGAGTGACCCAATATCTTTTGTGGCAGCTCACTCTACTTCTGGATAACTCTAGTTGTCAAAAAGCTTTTCCTTATATTGAAGTGAAATCTACCCCATGACTTCTTTTAAAAAAATTAGTATTTTATTTCTCCCTGTTACATGTAAAAACAATTTTAACATTCATTTTTAAAACTTTGAGTTCCAAATTCTCTTCTTTCTTCCCTTCCCACCCACCATTGAGAAGGCAAGTGATTCAATATATAGTGCCTCCTTTTACCAAGCTGTTGACTCATTTTTCATGATTTTCTTGCATTATTCTCATTTCTTTACCAATATTTCTTCTATCTTTCTTATTTGATTTTCAAAATTCTTTTTTGAGGTCTTCCATGGCCTGAGACCAATTCATATTTTTGTTGGAGGCTTTGGCTGTGGGAGCTTTGACTTTGTTATCTTATTCTAGTGTGTTTTGATCTTCCTTGTCACCATAGTAACTTTCTTTGGCCAGAACTTTTTTTTTTGTTGTTTGCTCATTTTCCCAGACTATTATCTTAGTATATTCAGGACATTGGGGAAACTAGTATAAAAGTATGCAGACAGGTAATGGAGAGTCATTTATGAGGTAGAGCCAAAAGGCCAGCTTGGCTGAGCTATAGTTTGCGTGATAGGGAATATGTTTTCAGACTGAAAAGGTAGGTTGGGACAAGGTCATGAAATGCTTCAAATGCTAAAACAAAGTTGTTTATATTTGATCTTCTGGATAATAGAAAGGAACTGGAGTTTATTGAGCAGAAAGTGGCATGGCCAGACCTGCACTTTGGGGAACCCACTTTGGCAGCTATGTGGAGGATGCATTGTAGTGGGAGAGATTTGAAGCAAGGAGGACAATTTCTTTGTTTTTTTTTTATTAAGCAATCAGGGTTAAGTAACTTGCTCAAGGTTACACGGCCAGGTGTTTCTGGGTGGGTGCTAAGTGTCTGAGCCCGGGATTCAATCTCCAGGTCTTCTCAACACTGGAGCCGGTGCTCTTACTCGCTGTGCTACCTGGCCGCCCCAAGGAGACCAATTTCAAGGTCATTGTAATAGTCCGAGTAAGAGGGGATGAGGGTTTGGGTAAGGCTGATGGCTGTGTGTCAAATAGAAGGGGATCTATATGAGAGATGCTGACCTGGCATTGGATATGTCCACTGCAAAAGATCATGGAGCTGAGGATGACACAGAACTTGCAAACTTACTAGAAGGAAAACAGTCCCCTCAAGACATATAGAAGAGTTATAAAGGGGGTGGATTTTCTGGATAAAATAAAGAATTCTGAATTGGCTCTGTTGAGTTTGAGATGCTTGTGGGATATCTATTTTGAAATGTCCAATAAGCAGTTGGTAATGTAGGACTGTGTTAGGGCAGCTAGGTGGTGCTGTGAATAGAGTCAGGAAGATCTGAGTTCAAATCTGGCTTCAGACACTTACTAGCCATGTGACCCTGGGCAAATTACTTAACCCTATTTACCTCAGTTCCTCATCTGTAAAATGGGAACATACTGGAGAAGGGAAATGGCAGATCATTCCAGTATCTTTTCCAAGAAAGATAAAAAGACAAGTCCAGGGGGTGTCACAAAGAGTTGGACACAACTGAATGACTAAACAGCAACAATATGGTGCTGTAGTTCAGAAAGGAAATGGCACTGGGATGTATGGCTCTGGGAATCACCAGCATAGAAACTCAAGACTGGTCAGACAGGCAGACAGAGAACTAGGGGAGAGCAGTATCACAAAAGCCCAGAGAAGAGTGAGAATATAGAAATCAAACAGGATCAAGCTGAAAAAATCACTGTTGTTTGTTGTTGCTGTTTCATTTTTGATAATGTTCAACTCTTCCCGACCCCATTTGGGATTTATTGGCAAATGGAATGGTTTGCCATTTCTTTCTCCAGCTCATTTTATAGATGAGGAAATGGAGGCAAATAGGGTCAAATGACTTGCCCAGGGTCACACTTCTAGTAAGTGTCTGAGACTGTATTTGAACTCAGGAAGATGAGTCTTCCTGACTCCAGGCCTGATTCTTTATCCACTGTACTACCTAAACTGACTGAAGAAGTCATTAGATTTCATAATTAAGAGTTCTTTGATAACATTGGAGAGTTCAGATTTTGCCTATAAAAGGTAGGAGATATATTTGATAATAACTTGAGAAGAGAATGGAAGGGTATTAATGAAAGTCTTTTTCTTGATGAAGATGATTCAGTAATTTGGGGGGCAGGGAAGGAGTCAGTTGATAGAGATTGAAGATTAAATAGAGATAGGGGATTCTTGTGGGGGCAATCTCTGGAGAAGACAGGAGGTGATGTCATTAAGGGTGAATGTAGAGGGTTAGCCTTAGTGAAAAGAAGGATCACCTCTTCATTTGACAGGAATCATGGAGAAGAGAACGGGGGATAATGTCAAGGGATTGTGTGATGTAAAGAAGGGGAGAAGAGGGAACTCACAGTGAACAGTCTCTCTCTTCTCAGTTAGAGTATGAAGCAAGTTCCTCCACTGTGAAAGTGGGAAGAAGGTTAGCAAGGGAGGCTCCAAGAGAAAAGAGAAGGTTTGTCATGGTCAATGTGCAGAGAATCAGGGAGGAGTCAAAGTGTTGCTTTGCTGCTAAGAGGTTCCAGTTGAAATCACATAACAAGTTTGTAGTAGACTTAGTTAACATGTTTTTATAAGCTCTTTCAGAATCATTTAACAGCACATGAATAGGAGAAGAAGAGACAATGGTAAGAATAATTCAGACTTAGAGTTGGCAAGACAAGAGGGCAATAAGACAGGGAACAGGGATTCAAAAGTAGAAGACAGTGTAGTTGACTGAATTAAAGGGTCAAGTTTGTGGAGGAAGGAAAGTGAAGCCAGAGCAGACCTGATGGCCTGGGAAGTATTGACAAGTGAAGGGATAAGTAGTCATGAGAGGATGAAGATTTAGGAGGACTAAGGTATAGGGAGAGATGGAATGATAGGGAGTAAGGATCAGAGAAAGGAATTTCAGAATTTATATCTTGGGAGTAGAACAGTTGTGGGTGATGACAAGATCCAAGGATGGGTACAACCATCCTTATGTATAGATTAGGTAGAGTAAAGAAGCAGGTCATAAGAGCTGAGTATATTGGAGAAAATTTCAAGGAATATTAACATATATTTCCAAGTTCTCTAATATAAGAATAAGAGTTGGGGTGGAAAGTTAGATGTGGAGCCAAATGCTGAACATTTTGAGAAATGAGCAAAGGGAAGGGGAATAAATATTTATATGGACCAGCTACTGTTCTAAGCACTTTTACAAATATTATCTCATTTGATCCTCACAAAAACTCAGGGAAGTAGGTACTATTAATATTCCCATTTTAAAGTTGAGGAAACTGAGGCAGATAAAGGGTAACTGACTCGTCTGGGAACACACAATTATATTAAATGTCTGAGACTGAATTTAACTCAGGTCTTCCTGAGTCCAGGTATCCACTGCACCACCTAGCTTTGAGAGTGTTCTGGAATTCAATATATAATAGTCAACAGTGTCTGGATTCAGTGATAAATATGGAGAGAGTGAGCCTCAAAGAGGGAAAGGTTGCTGAGTGTTAATGGCAGAAGGAGAGTCTAAAAAACAGACAGTGTGAGCAAGGGCTATGCTAGTTTCCCCTCTAGGAACATTATGTTGAGGAGTGTGAGAGAAGGCACAAACAAGACTAGAAGAGATGGCCAAGAATGCAGCATCACCTGGGGACAGTCAGGTCTCAGTAAGTGCTAAGAGATAGGAGGCCTAAAATAAAGTGATCTGTTAATTATGGAACAGATATACCATAGGACACAGAAGAGGTGAAAAGGGGTGAGAACTGGAGTGGATATGGTTGAGGTGGAGAGGGATGAAGGAATGGGCAATAGGAATTGGGGAGGGGAGTATTTACTCTTAGTCCATCAGAGATTCAAATTCCCTGAGAATGGGACAGTAAAAAGGATTGAGAGTTTGCCAGCCACAGAAGAGTCAGTCAGAGCAGCATGTAGGTGAGAACAATGCTGTTGAGGCTGGCAGCACAGTAGAATATTCTCCTTGCTGCTGCCTTGGGGATCACACAGGTTCTGTCATGATGGTCACGTGGGGATATGATAGTCCCAGTATCTACTCAGGTTTTTGCCTTCCCCCTCTCCCTCTCACATAGATTAGGAGAAGTGAATAAAGCTAGGATTTGATTAGGTTGGGTGTAGAGCAAGGCACATGCTTCCTGGTGGTCTCTGACTGTGCTGATGTGGCTTTACCCTGTTTACCTGGGGCATAAAACATCCCACTCACTTGCATGGGGCTGAGACCTCATTGATATTATGGATGCCAGAAGACCACTCAAGTCATCACACCCTGTACTGCTGACCAGCCATGTTTCCATATGGAGACAAGAGTGAGTTGCTTTTATAGATGTTGCATGCTACTATATTCTTGTTTGAATATCCTTGCTCTGTTAGGGTTAAGTAAACCTCCTTTTTTTAGCTATTCAATGACTTATGGATGCTTCATTCAGCCCAATATTGAACTTGAACTAACAGGGTGCCAGTGTCAGGTTGGTTAATGTAATAGTAATGGAATTTAAAGATTCCCCTGTATTGGCTTGGTTTTCAGGTTGAGTGTTAAAACCCAGAGCCTGTGAATCCAACTTGTGGGATGGACTTGTTGATGTGAAAAGAGAGGGCTGAACTGGGAGGAGCTGGTGCTACGGATTTGGAGAGGCACAAGCAGAGGAAGAGAGGCAGAAGAATTTTTTGGAAGCAGCATCATGGAGACAGAGAGAGAGAGAGAGACAGAGACAGAGAGAGAGAGAGAGAGAGAGAGAGAGAGAGA
>NW_027187419.1:7127705-7143703 GCF_028583685.1 Petaurus breviceps papuanus | reverse complement strand
GAGAGAGAGAGAGAGAGAGAGAGAGAGAGAGAGAGAGAGAGACATGGTTGTAATGCTGGTACTTTGTCTGTCTGTTTTGATGTTGTTTTGCCAGAGAGAGAGAGACAGAGAGACAGAGAGAGACAGAGAGAGAGACAGAGAGACAGAGAGACAGAGAGAGACACAGAGAGACAGAGACAGAGACAGAGAGAGAGAGAGAGAGAGAGAGAGAGAGAGAGAGAGAGAGAGAGAGAGACATGGTTGTAATGCTGGTACTTTGTCTGTCTGTTTTGATGTTGTTTTGCCAGATTCATCCACTGGTGAAGACAGTGCTGTTGTTGCAGAGGTGCTGGAACCTTGCTACTGGTTCAGAAGACCCGAAGAAGGATTTTCTTGTTGTATGTTTACAGAAATCCTGGAAGAGGGTTTTGCTAATGTTTTCAGGAGTCCTAGCACTGTTCTGCAGACAGAGAATGAATTAATGAGGACACTGGCAATGTATCTTGTAGCCTTGTTAAGCTTTGTCTCCCCAGGAACAGAGATTGCTGAGAACTTGCCTTGGGTCATGATGAAGAAAAGATCTTTGGGTATTAAATGCTGTGCTTAAGCTTGTTGTTACTTGGGGGTAGATGGCCTTTTCAGTTGTGATCCAGGAGTGGGAAACTTTGACTTTTTTGTGCTCTGTGACTGACCAAATGAATGTACTTTGTTTATGATTGGAAACTAATCTCCATTTGAGAAGAGGGTCTTTGGGATTGACTAAATGAATGTACTGCTCAGGGGTGGAGTAGTACTTAGAAATGATTGAATTACACTTGGTGAATGCTGCAGGCAGCTCACCATTCCTGCTCTCAGCTCAGCAAAGTCAGCATGAAGGCCACTCTTCTCTCAGAGTCACAGCTACCACAACTGGGAAACAAACCAGCCCCCATACTTTCCTTTTACTCTGCAGATCCTGTTTGTGATGCCATTTGTAGCAGCAAGCACCCCAGCATCCCAAGGGTGGCTGCCCATATAGGTTCTTAGATCTGCTTTTCTAAAGGAAAGCAACTCAAAATGGGTTAACAATCTTGCTTTAATTGATCAAACATATCATTTACCTAGTTCAGGGAGAAAAGGTCAGCACCCCAAACTTCACAGTATATAGACAGAAACATTTCAAGCAGACAGGCCTCCAACTGTCCAACCATTATGTCCATACCAAATCACAGTTACCAGAGAGGGAAGCACCAACATCTGGGTTTTACAAAGCTGGGGGGCTCTCAATGGCTGCCCAGAGTCTCATCTGGTCAAATCATACAACACTTCTCAAAGTGAGCCCCCAAGCAAAACCTCGCCTCACATCAAGGATTATATAGCCTTCTCCTGGGTCAGAGAATGTAACAACCCTCTTGACCCACTGCCCAATCAGAAAGCACCAAGGTGTGGGCATTCCTGAAAAGCAAGCCTCCTGCCACAGGCTTCAGGTGCACTTAACCTAGGGGCAGGGAAGATCTTAAACATTTACATTCCTATAACAATGACCTCCATGTCGTGGTGTCAGTCTTATGTCAGCCAATCAAATACTTTAAGACAAATATCATATCTCTCCCAAGTCTTTCTCCTTCTAAACATTTCTAATCTCTTTGACTGCTCTTGCTGTAACATGCTCTCACTTGCCGTTTGGCTACCCTCCTTGTGACTTCCCCACCATACCTGAGAAACATCTTCATCCTGGAAGAAAGTCACACCTCATCAGTACCCTATGCCCTTAGGCTCCCTCCCTTGGCTTGGAGGGCATAGAACGCCTCCTCGAACCTCCATCCAAGGAGGGCACCCGGACCTTCCGGTAGCCTCCCTCTCCTGCCCCGCCCCTTTCAGTGACTCCCTGCTGTGTGTCGTTTCTCCCCTTAGAGTGTAAGCTCCTTTAGGGAAGGCCTACCTTTGCTTTTCTCTGTATCCCCAGTGCTTAGCACAGTGCCCAATAGGGAGGCCCAGAGAGGTGCTTAATGAATGTTTATGGACTGATTGACTGACTCATTGACTATTGCAGTCGACCACCTTGGCATATATTCCAGTTTTCCAGGTATCTTCTAGAGTCAGACTTTTTCTTCCCTACCTAGGACTGCTGGTTGGTTGATAGTTCTACATTTCCCCTAGCACATGAGGTCCGCGGGCTCTCTCCCGTGCTATATAAATGCTCATTCCCTCACTTCCCCCCATGTGGGCGTATAAATGCAGAAGTCCCATTTCTCTCCCCTACTATTTTTCATACCTTTTTAGAGGTATTTAGAGGTCAGCGGCATCTTTTTGAAGGCAACTATTAATAACTTTGCTACAGTAGTGAAGGTGATGCTGGTATAAGCTATATATATATATATATGTATATACACACATACATACATATATGTATATATACACATATACATATTTATTTATAGGTTGGGTAATCATAGGCACATGGAATAGTTATCAATTTTTCCTTGATTTCCTAATCATTAAAACACATGACCTTTTTTTTTCTTTGTCTACCTTGACCTCTGTAACATTTGATACTCAGGAAAGCCATTTGGCATAATGAAGAGAGCGTTGGATTTGAAGTCAGAAAGATCTGGGTCTGAATCTCACCTCATGTGCTTATGAGCTGTGTAACCCTGGACATACTACTTAACTCCTCTTGGCCTTATTTTCCTCAGCTATAAAATGGGGATAGCACATCTCACAATATCTTTGTGTTATAAATGAGTGTTTTGTGGCTGCTAAGGCATTATATAAACATGAGCTGTTATTTTATTAACCTCTTCTCTGAGATTCTCTCCGGCACCTCTCTTTGCCTTCTGGCCATCTTCAGCTGAGTGACCCATCATCACCTTAGATTCAACATGTCTAAAACAAAATTATCTTTCAGCCAAATCCAGCTCCCTCTGGGCCTGCCTATTTCTGTTCTTGCTTGTTCCTCTATCATTCAGTCATCCAGCCTTGAAATCCCCTTTCTCTGATTCCCTTCACCAGTCACATCCCATCAGTCATCAGAATCTGTCTACTTTTACTCCATAATATTTTTCATATCTCTGCACACATCCCTTCTTTTTCACTGCTACCATCTTTTCATATTGCCATATGAGTCTAGGCCTCACTGCCTCTCCCCTGAAGCATTGCTTTGGTTTCTTAACTTGTTTCCTTGCCCTCCTTCTCTACCTAAGTCATAAATTTAGAGCTAGAAAGAACCTTAGAGATCATTTGCTCCTTTCTTCTCATTTCATAGAGATTAAGTGATGTGTCCAGGGTTACACAGGTAGAAGGTGACACTCTGGGGATTTGAACTTTGATCCTTTATCTGTAAGTGCATATCTCTTCCTACTGTACCACACCTATTTTAGTCTATCCTAAATACCAATGCCACCTCAGTGTAATCAAAATACCAATTATGCAGAACATGGCCCCAGTCAAAAACCTTTAATTCTTCCCAAAGGTCTAACAGGTGTGGAGAACCTGTGGCCTTGAGGCCACATGTGGCCCTCTAGGTCCTCAAGTGTGACCCTCTAGGTCTTCAAGTATGGCCCTTCGACTGAATCCAAACTTCACAGAACAAATCCCTTTAATAAAAGCATTTGTTCTATAAGACTTGGACTCAGTCAAAAGACCAAACCCAAGGACCTAGAAAGCCACATGTGGCTTCAAGTTTTCAGGTTCCCTACCCCTCGACCATAGAATAGATTCCTTGGCCTAGCATACCTATCCCTTCACAATCTTAAGGCTTTCCTACCTTACCTTCTACTACTTCTTATGGAAATCCTCTCCTTAAGTCAGGCTAGATTAACAGTCTCTGGACCACTTACATGATATTACCTCTGTCTATTACCTTTTTCTACCCCTCTCTCTAAGCTCTACCCTTTTTTTAAGGACCAGCTTAAGAGTGGACTGAAAATTCTTGCAATGAAAGGACCATGCTTTATGCATCTCTGTGTTCTTGGTAGGGCCTAGTACAGAACTCCACACACAGTAAGCACTTGATAAATATTTGTTGTTGCTATTGATGACGATGATGATGATGATGACAGTATAGGTCTGATTAGGTATCATTTCTCTCCTCAAGTTCTCCAATGGGTTATAATGCTTCAAGATTAAAATTCCATCTCCTCATATTGGCATTTTAAAGGCCTTTTCAGTAATATTACACTACATTCATACACTAAATTCATTTCTCTCTCTCCCAATAGATGAGCATCTACTGTGTTAACAATTCTTTGGTACCACAAAAGTGAATATTTTAGTGTGCATTGGATCTTTCTTTGCATGTTTAACCTTGTTGGGGGTTTGTGCCTAGCAGTGGGATCTCTGATTCAAAGAGAATGGACAGTTTCATCACTTTAAAAATTTCAAGTTGCCTTTCAGGATGTTTGGACCAATTTACAGCTCCAATGGTGAATTAATATTCCTAAATTCTCAGAGCTTCTAGAACATCAACTATTTCTTTTGTCATCATTTCCTTTTTTTTGGCATGAGGTAAAACTTCAGATCTGTTTTGAATTGCATTTCTCTTATTATTAGTGAATTAGAGCTCTTTTATATAGTTGTTAATAGCTTGCAATTATTCTTTTGAGAGCTGATTGTATAATTTGGCCACATCCATTGGGAAATAGTTCTGGCCTTATATATTTGTGTTGATTTCCCACTTATCTTGAATATCAGGCCCTTGCTAGAGATATTTGATGTAAAGACTTTTCCCCCTTTAATTTTCATTTTTCCTTCTTATTGTAGTTACAGTAACGTAAATGATTGCCAAGTTCATGTAATTGAAAAAATATATTTTGACTTTTGTGACTCTGGCACTTGTCTAGTTAAGAATGTGTTACCCCTCCACCATAGTAGCTGTGAAAAGTACCTGATTTTATTCCTTTCTACTCTTTTTTTCCAGTTGTATGACCTTTTATATTCGGCTCACACATCTGTTTTGAGCTTATTGTAGTATATACTGTAACTTTTGGGTCTAAACCTAATTTCTGTCAAATAGAAATTAAAGTTTAAAAAAATGGAAGGAATCTAGGATCCCAGACTTGAGGATGGCAAGGGCCTTTCATGTTACCTCATCTATGTCCCTTATTTTGTAGATAAGGAAAATGAGACCGTGAGAGGTGAAGTGACTTTTATGAAGTCATAAGTAGCAGAACCACAGTGTGAACTTAAATTCTTTGACATTCCATCCATCAATCTTTCCATTGCATCACAGTAGGGATATATTTCAGCAAGCCCAAAATGAACCAGGAGGAAGTAGAACCTGTGGCATGGGGCAAGGTAAGCAGTTATGGCAGGTAGTGGTAAAGTAAACAGTGCCACTGGTCATAATGGTGACTGCTACAACCAGTGGGGAACTGCTTCTATGGCTAATTGCCAACTCTATGCAATAGTACTATATTGATCTCTGTTGTTTTTCATTGATTGAATTTCCAGACCAAGAAACTTGTAGGGAGGAGATAAGAAGGGAGTAATTTGCCTCACCTTGGTGGACAGGTATCTGAGAGAGAGGTTTGGCCATTGGACCTGGTGGGTATGGCATCCTAGGTTCAGGTGTGAGAACAGTCTCTCTGATAGCCAGTGGAAATTGGAGGTAGAGAGGCAAGTTATTCTCTCTGAGGAGTGAAATTTGGCTCCTAGGATGTTGGCATTTGGGGAACAGCCCTGGTAATCCAAATTTAGCTCCAGATCTAAGAGTGAGTGAAGTTGCTGAAAATATTGGAAGCAGCAGTGGCCTCAGACCTTCTGAGACTTGGCTTCTTCCAGGATCCTTGCATCTAAAATATTTATTGCTTTTGTTTTGGAGCAAAAATGTTCCTGTTTCATGAAGTAGAAAAAACTTCATCATAAATTCAGCCTTGATTCATCTCTCTCTGTCAGGTCTCTGGACCATTATCCTGTTACAAGCTCATCCTTCACTTAACACTAACAGCAATGATAACAATAACAATCATGATAATATCAACAATAACAATAGCTGATATTTATATAGAACTGAAAATTTTACATTATGTTTTCTCGTTTTATTCTCAGAACACTCTTGTAAAGGAGCTATTATTGTTATCCCTAGATCTATGAGGATCATAGCATGCTACTAGATTTAAAGCTGGGAGAGACCTCTGAGGCCATCAAGTCAGAGACCTTACCTCCTCATTTTATAGATGAGGAAATTAAGAATAAAAGAGCTTATGTGACTTGCAAAGGGTCACGAGGTCTGTAAGTGAATAAGGCCGAATCTAAACCATCACCCTAGCATTCTCTCCCATGCTTAAGCCCTAGACGGATGACCCTCTCTGCAAATGTTCCTCTTTCTTCATTTTAAAAAATCATCAGGATGATGTCATGACCCATGTGTGAATATGACTTAAGGGAGGCAGAGTTGTCCAAAGTTATCAGCCTTATTCTCTAGGAGAGAGACTTACTACCAATAAGATCCCAAGACTGATTGCTCTTATCTTACCCACCCTGTCCTAACCACATATAATAATAGTATTTTCCACATTTGGGGATCTTTGGTTACAAAGTACTTCATATACCTGATCTTATTTAATTTTTCACTATATCCCTGTATGGTGTTAAAATTCCCATTTTACAATTGAGGAAGCCTCAGAGAAGGGAAATACCTCACTCCAGGTCACATAGCAAGTTAGTAGAAAAGTTACTGGGCAAGCCCCATCTACACTCACTCCAAGATCATGGCACTTAATACTATTCTTAGCAAGTTCTAGTGTCTCTGGCTCCCCACTCCCCCATAGAGTAAAAAGTGTTTGCTTCTCTGCCCAGCATCAGACTCATGCCAGCCCATAGTAGTAACAAATACTATCCTGAAATGCACCCTTAGCTTTCCTGCCATATTCTTTGCTCTTTCCTAATAAGTAGCCATGTCAGGAGGTGAAAACATTAAGAAGAGAAAAAGTAGAAATTATTTGTTAAAAATGACCTTCCCTACCATTAGGGACTAATCATTGCTGTTGCTTTGACTATCAAAGAAAGAGTAAGAGAGGAGTGGAATAGGGTTTAGGAGTTGGGCACTTGTAGGCAAAATTGGTAAATAAAATCCTTTGTGTTCATGTTTTCTTACTCCCCCTCCCCCAGTAATATGGCTCCCATTAGTACACCCTGCCTTCCCTGACACCACTTCCCTTTTCTAGCTTTCTTTTCCCACTTCTTTCCCCTCCCCCATTCCTCCATTTAAAGTCCTGAATACTCTGACTCCAAATTATCTGTCTAGTCTTATTTACTTATTTATTTATTTTTAAAGCAATTGGGGTTAAGTAACTTGCTCAAGTTTACATGGCCAGTTATTTCTGGGTGTGGTGCTAAGTATCAGAGCCTGGATTCGATCCCAGGTCATCCAGTGCTCTTACTCACTGTGCTACCTGGCTGCCCCCATGTCTAGTCTTATTTTACACTACTTGTCATCAAGAATTTTAAATTGTAGCCAAAATAGACAACTAGTTGTTCCCCAAATTTATCATGCCATTCTCATTTATCAGAACTGACTCCCTCCCTTCCTCCTCAGTAATCCCTTGAATGCATTCTTTCCTGGTCTTTGCTTGTTAGGAACCTTGTCTTCCCTCAAAGCTTGGCTCAGGGGCCTTTTCTATGAAAACTTCTGGGATCTCCCTAGTCCTAATAGAAAGTTTTCTCTCCCTCTTCACATTTTCCTAGAGTAGTCTTTCTATGTGTATATTTCTCCTTTGCCCTTATCACACTACTTTGTTATATTTATTTGTTCTCATGTCATATGTTCCTCAGTGTAATAAAATCCCTTTAGTGAAGGTATGGATGGCGCCATTTTTGTTTTTGAACCCTTAGCACCAAACCCAGTTCCTAGTACATAAGGTATATAATACATGTTTGTTGAGCTGAATGGAACCATCCATTAACACTTACCAGTCTTGGTCCCATTTCCTCAGGTCTCTGTCCTCTCTTAATAAGAAAATGAGTTACATTGGATCCTCTTCATGTATTCCTTCCAGGAAATATATTTGCATTTTCACTGGAGTTAATACCCAACCCAAAGGCAAGGCTCAACTGGAGGAATTATAGGAAACCTGTGGGGGTAATGGTTTCATTCAGGTGCCTTTTGGTGTCAGCTCGAGTTGTATTCTGTAAGAATCTCTGCCTGTGTGGAAGGCTAGACTAACTTGGGAGTCTGCTGGGGTGACTCTGACTGCACCCTCCTAGTATGATTTGAATGCTTGGAAGTGTCAGAGCTCTGGTGCAGTGACTGATGAGACATCTGCTCCCAATGGGCTATAACCAACAATTCATTACGGCGAAATGGACTTACCCTCATTAGCCCAGAAGCTCTGAGTTTAATGTGGCACTCTGCAATCTCCCAGACTTCGCTGCACACATTGAAGGAATGCATCACGTTTTTATGGAGCCTGGTGAATCCGGAACTTCAGGAGACAATGGAGATTTAGCATGCTTAGCGAATTAGTTGACATATTTACTCTTCATGAATAAGCCCATTTTGGAGACAAACACCTTCTTGTGGCTTCATTATTAGAGATTAGTGCACTTGGCTGCTCTGCCCAAGGGCACGATTCTCCTTGGGGAGCTGTTCTCCCCTTATCTTCCCTGTACTTGAGGTATTCTTACAGAGGGCAGGTGAGCGCTTTCTGAAGGCCCTGGGTAGAGATGTTCCCACTGGGACAGCTGTTGGCTGAACCTGAGCTGTGCAGCACAGGGGGACCTACATGAAGCCGGCTAGACACTAGACACAAGTTTGCTGATTGCACATTCTGGTCCAGTTACTGACTCAGGCTCAAACTATAACTAGCATAAGATAAACGGAGTTTAGTCCCAGAAGGCATTCTTCTTCCCTAGGAGGACATGTTTTTGACCTGCTGACATTCCCTGTTTGTGTCCCGAGTGAAAATGTTCCTAATTATACCTTTAACTAAGCAAGGCAGCCTCCTCTTGCTCTGGTCACAGAGATGACTTCCTTTAAACATGCTGGCTTGGTTTCCCTTTGTAGCACCTTCCCAGAAAACCTTCTGAACAATAATAAGAGCTTTTGTGAATTCGCTGGAACCAGGAATCAATTTATAGAATGTCTGGGATACACTCTCCAGTGAGTTCTAGAACCTGTGATTTTATGTTAAATTTGGAAAAAAGAGGCACAGACCACCAGTTTTCTGCACTCAGCATATGTATAGAAAATTATATATCCACTTGTCACACTTACACAAAATGACAGTAATTCCTCTACGGTTGTTCTTTTCCCATAGTAAAGTGCCTCCTGTATTACTGTCTCCCCAATAAAGAATCACTAACTCCTTAGACAAGTGATGCTCTCCAGAGATCAGCCAGCCTTGCCTTCTGTCTCCAGAGGAGGGACAGTGCTTTACTGACCTTGGAGGGATCAGCCTCCAAGCCTACAGTTTTAAGTAGTTTCAAGTTTTTTTTTAGATTTTTCTTTTTTTTGCTTTTTGGAGGAGGGAAGGTAGGGCAATTGGGGTTAAATGACTTGCCCAAGGTCACACAGCTAGTTTTGTGTTAAGTGTCTGAGGCCGTATTTGAACTCAGGTCCTCCTGACTCCAGGGCTGGTGCTCTATTCACTGTACCACCTACCTGCCCCAATTTCAAATTTTTAAAGAAAGAAAATTCTGTATAGCAAAAGGGAATCTAATATACTATCTTACAGTTTGTGAGGGGTACAAGTCATCTAAGTTTTGTGTTTTTTTTTTAAAGTTTTTCAACATATTCCTACCAAGATGACCATTGTTACAAATACAACTGAAATAATCAAATGTCACAACATATTCTATTTTTTATCAATTTCTTGACAGCCTAGATGATATCTTATCAGATTTGAAGATGACAAACACTTTGGAGGGATACCCCCTAATCTGGCCAAGTTTCACAGCCTCTTAGTGACAGAGTTTGGACTAGACCTTTATATTTTGCATTTAAGACCTTTCATTAGTCTTACTTCTGGCACTGTCCCTTCTCTATAACCCATCTGTCAATAGTTTCCAAAATCATCTTCATAAGGCATGGGTCTGATCATATTACTCCCCTGCTCAACAACCTTGTATAGCTCACTATTACCTCTAGGATAATTATACACTTTTTAGGTTAGCATTTAGAGCCCTCCATAATGTGACTCCAACCCACTTTTTCAATAACTTTACATACATTTTGTGAACTAGTCAAACTAGACTACAGCTGGTTTCCAAGCTCAGCATTCCATCTCCCCTCTGTTCCATGTCACACACAGGCTATCTCTTGAATATATAGTCCCTCCTCATATCTATCTTTTAGAATACTTATCTTCCCTGAAGGGTCACTTTAGATGCCACCTCCTTCAACAAACTTTGGAGTCCATCCCCCTCCCTCCCCAATATACCGAGATGTTAAAATTCTGTCCTTCATCAAATTACCTTATATTCTCTTATAGAGAAGATACTTTATTGGCATTAGGTCCATGTTATTCTGATACAACCTCATCTGTCTAACTGAGGACAGAGAAAGCCTGGAGAAAGAAGTGTGAGGAGACCATTGATGAAGGACCTTCAAGGTAGAATCAGATTGCATGCATGGACTTATAGAGAGATGATGATAGAGAATGTAGGAGGCATTGAAGATGAGAAAAAATGAAAATGGTGATTGGGATCACTATGGAAGCTTGACTGTCTCCTGCAGTTTCTTCCCAACCCAGCTAGAAGAAAAGTCGGAGTGTTTTCTCTTCCCTTTTCTTGTGCCCTGGAAACCTCTTTGAGACCAGGAGACAGTTCAGACTGGAGCAGGTAAAAAGCTGGCTCACTCCTACCCTGCTGATGCTGAGCAATGCATAGTGAAACCCAGGAACCCTGGAGTCAGCCATCTTGCTTTCCCATTTCTGTGTGCTGCTTATACCAAGACAATGAGTGTTCTTATAGCAATTCCCTAGTCTCTATGCTGCGATCTATTGTGACTTTAAAATTCTTGGTTATGGCTCTCATACTGTGCTTAGGATACTTAACAGGGAAGAACAAGGCTCCAAACTCAGAAGGAAAGTTTTGCATTGGGGGATTAGACCTGGGAAATAGATGGAATGTCATATTCCTCCATGCATAGGTCAAATATATTCAGATTTTATCATGCTTCTATCCAATTTAATCAAACTATTTAATGATGACATTGAAGTTCGGGTGACTTCACTGAATCTAGAAAGATTAAAAAGTAGTCAATAAGTGTAGGCTCTATTCATTGCCTGAAAAGTCATCAATCTCAAGCTGTCAATCAACATTTAGCCTACTGATCTGAATATAGGTCACTCCTACATTTAGGCTAGTCCCAAATATAGTCTGCCTACTGAAAATACAATCTCTTCGATTACACCCACAGACATATGTATATATTCATTTGGAAACTTTGGCTCTATATTGCCATCAATGTGGTCATTGGAGATGCAGATCCCAAGCCATGTGTGATCCTTATCTTATGAGATTTCTGCCCAGACTCCCCCCACCCTGAAAATCTGTCATAGGAGATCCACCCAATATGCTAAGGAGTTTTCCTTAGATCTGTTGATACTGCACAGAAACCAAGGAAACGCATGAGCTATCTATTGATTATTCCTTGCTTTCACTGTTAACTGACCCATTTTCTTTTCCCCATCCTTCATTTTTGTAATGGCATCTTTTTTTGGCTACTTTGCCTCCTGTGAAATTCTTTGTGTAGGTTAGGACATGCGGCTAGGACAAATACAGAGGAATATGCAGTAGAGAACATTTGGTCAGAGTACATGCCTCGTGAACAATCTTTCCCCTTGTGTGGAGGGTTCCTCAGACAAGGCTTCCCCAAATTTAATGCACCAGGAGGGGCCTTTATCCATGAGCCTCTACTGATACATCTGCATTTACTAGCCAGAAGACAAAATCAGTTCAAAGCAAAGGCATCGACATGGTCTTCAAGTCATGTTTCTTTTTTAGTGCCAGGTGGGGCTAGGCTACAACAAACACTCATTAAGCAATAGGTGTGTGTCAAGCATTGTGCTAAGTTCTGAGGATACGAAAAAAGGACAAAACCAGTCCCAACCCTCAAGGAGCTCACAAT
Source organism: Petaurus breviceps papuanus (assembly GCF_028583685.1). NCBI lineage: Eukaryota > Metazoa > Chordata > Mammalia > Diprotodontia > Petauridae > Petaurus > Petaurus breviceps. The sequence goes on along the minus strand of NW_027187419.1, from coordinate 7,131,675 downwards.
CTAATGGCGAAGAAGCATGGAAACAGCTACCTACAAACAAGAGGTTTACAGGATAAGCTGGAGATAATCAACAGGGGGGAGGCACTAGAATTACGGGGAATAGGAAAGAACTTAGAGAAGGTAGGATTTTAGTTGAGACTTGAAGGAAACTAGAGAAGCCAGGAGATGGAGAGAAAGAATTCTAGGCACCATTTGGAACCACCAGTGACAATGCTCAGAGTCAGCAGATGAAGTGTCACGGTTGAGGAACAGAAAGGAATCTCGTTTTTCTGTATAGTAGACTGTGTGGAAGGAAGGAAGGTGTGAGAAGATGAGGAAGTTAGGAGGGGGCTTGATTATGAAGGGCTTTAAATGCCACGCAGAGGCAATAGGAAGCCATTGGAGTAAATTTAATGGAAGAGTGTGGAGAGAGACTCATGCAGACTTGAGATTTAGGACTATCATTTTGATAGATGAGTGGAGAACTGTCTAGAGTGGGGAGACCAACCAGAAAACCAGGGGTAAAGAAGAGTTGATTTTTTTTTTTTAAGAGAGAGAACTAATTATATGTAGTAGTGTTTCCTAAGTGCTATATAAATTTAGAGGAGGGCAAGTTTAGTACTGGCTTAGCTTAATCAAGCAAGACTTTAATTCAAGGAAGATTAATAGAAAAGTTGTTATATTCAATCTAATTCAACAAACATTTATTATGTGCTTATTATATATAAGGTGCTAGGGACACAGAAAGGAAAATTTATAGATTTTGCTTTGATGGGCACCTTAGAGATTATTTAGTCTAAACCCTCCATTTTAGGAATATAGAAACTGATAAGCACAGAGGTTAAGTGATTTTCCCTCCATGGTAGCATAGGTAGGAAGGGAAAAAAAAGAAAAGAAAAGTCAAAATATGAACCCAGGACTTCTAGCTGCAATTTAGTTCTCTTTCCACTGGGTCACACTGCCTTTCAAGTGACAGTCCCTGACCATGAGAAACTAATGATGTAATAGGAAGATCTAGCATGTGGAAATCCAGCATGTAGAAAAAGGATGGTACAAGGAAGAAAATAATTAAGGCAGAGAGGTGAACCAAATTCTAGAAGAAAAACTGAGAGAAAGCTCATTTCAAACTCAGAGGATCACTGAAGGCTTCAAGAAAGAGGTAGTACATGAGATGGATCTTGAAAGAGCAGAAATATTTCAAATGAGGGTGAAGAGAAGGGGGCACATTCTAGGCATGGGAGGGGGTATGGCCTGAGGATACTTATCATGAACAAAGTACAGTTTTAGAATCTGATGTTACTTAGATAAGTTTACCACCCAAGGAATTTACAATTCTATACATGCCCTCAACTAACTGAGAATTTGACGTGTGAAAAGGCCACTGAGATGGGAAGTAAAGAAGACTGGAATGGGATCAGCAAATATCCAGAGACAGGAATGATTAAGTCATATGTGATTTCAGCTAACCAGTCTAGATGATGGATATGTAGGGTGTGTATGTGGGAGCACGGAATCACTGTCTAGAGATGACAAGACCCCCCTAGTCACTACCTTGTCTCAGCCTCTCACTTGACAGATGAAGCCTGAAAAGGTAGATTGGAGCCATATATTACTCTAGGCTACAAGACGATCCAGATTTGGACTAGGATAGTGGCAGTGGGGATAGAATGTATGAGAGGCATTGGGAAGGAAAAAGCCAAAGAATTAGGTGACTAATTGGATTGGGAGGAGGGGAGGGAAGGAGAGAGAAATCAAAAAGACTGCCTGATTGTTCCAGGTTTTCAAGCCCAGATGACTGGATATATGACAGTCTCACTGTTGTAAGTGGGTATTGTCAAGGAAGGGGGGTATTGTTTTGTAGGGAAGATGCTAAGTTCATTCTTAGACATTTCCTATCTTAGTCTTGAAATCTCTGCTTCACACAGGATAACACCTGAATCCTGTAACATACAGAGTTCTGGCATCAGTAGGGAAGCGGTTTGCATGTGTATGTGTTTGTGTGTTTTCTCCATTGTCCCCCCACAGTGTGTTTACACTCAAGAAAAAGATAAACATCCATTTGATTTAACACACGTAAAAATGCCTTAGCAACTTCTTGCAGCTCGGCCGGTTGCTAAGTCGTGGCTCTTTGGCTACCATGGCAACATCATCCAAGACTCAAAAAGAGCCCTGCTACTACTAGCCTCCTTTTCCCTACATGGCTCAGGGAGAGGGTGTATTCCAGGACCCCAGAAAAGTATCCGATTTCTGTTCCCAAGCCTGAAGCCAATAACCCCAACTCTTCTTGTCTTCATTAGGGACCTATTGATCAATCATCAATCACTCAACAAGCATTTATTAAGACTTTTTTTTATGGGTCAGACACTGTGGGGATACAACAAAAGAAAAGGGAAAATAGTCCTGCCTTCCAGCAGTTGATCTGATGAGAAAAATATGTCATTTAGCTTCCCTCACCCACAGGTTCTTCATTGGTAAAATAAGACAATTGTCTTCTAACGTCCTTTCCAGGTCTAGATTAATAACAAGAACAAAACATAGAGCACTTTAAGGTTTACAAAGCACTTTACATTCATTATTTCTTCTTGATCTTCAATATAAGTGAGAGGTAGGTGCTGTTATCCCTATTTTACAGATGAGGAAACTAAGCTAAGAGAAAATAAATCACTTGCTCAGGGTCACATAGTATGGTTCTGGTTTTGGAAGCATTAAAGCCAGGTCTTTCTGACCTCAAGTTCAGTGCTTTCTCCACTACAACATAAATGTGTGCATGTATATGTATATGTGTATATATGTATATGTCTATATGTATGTGTGTGTATATATGTGTATGTATATGTATATGCATGTATGAATTTATCTAAACATGCTCAGGGAAGGGAGGTGTTTCTTTTTTGGGGGGACTCATTAAATGTTAAATTGCAAAATAATTTGGGCCAGGTAGGTAGGACCACACAATAGGCTCTGAGGAACTGGAAATTATGGAACCCCTGCAGTGGAGTGAGGGAGATCCTTGAGAAGGTGTGAGGAATCATTCTTGCACCTCATTTCTGAGTCAGGAATTGTATAAAGCTATTCCACAGGAGAAAGGACCCATTCCTCATCTAAATTCTACCCTACTGCCCAACACAGTGCTTTGCACCCAGTAGGAGCTTAATAAATGTTCATTAAATGAAGGTAGGCAGGAGCTCCTGAATTCCACTGGAAAAGGGAAATTCTTCCTAACAGCAAGATCAATATAGCCTCATACTATATTAAATCTGCAGGAAGGGACCTTAAAGATCATTGCTGGAAAGATGAGGGCTCCTAGGAAAAACCCACTGGGCTTGGGGTCAGGAAGTTAGCCTACCTTTGACATTCATCAGCTGTATAACCATGAGCAAGATGTTTTATCTTTCAGTCTTCATTTCCTCCTCATTAATTGAAATGGAAGCAATAATGCCTCTACTACCAACCTCTTTGGGGGTGTTGTGAAGCTCAGATGAGATAAAGAATTTAAAATACTTTGCTGATCTTAAAGCACTAGATAAATGCCAACTATTATTATCTAGACCAGCTCCCCCTCATTTCCTTCCTTATTTTACAGACTAGAAAAAAAGGACTTGGAGAAATTAAGTGATTGCTTGGTAAGGTCACACTGATAATTAGTGGCAGAGTGAGGACTAGGCCCCAGGGCCAGTGATGTGTCAGCCATGCCATGTTCTCTGGATCCTTGGCTTTGTGCATTGATTAAAGGAGGGCTTCATAACCTTTTTTTGTGCAGAAGATTCCTTGAAGCTTATGGACCCTGTCTCAAAAGAATATTTTAAAATGCATTAAAATGCAGAAGATTAAAAAGGAAGCCAATTATATTGAAATACAAAATCTCCATATTCCAGGCATGAGATATATAATATGTACACATGTACGTATATGAACATGCACACATACTATATATGCTATGCATACACACATATGTGTATATACATGTACATAGCCTTAGATTTGGAATGCA
>NW_027187419.1:7079583-7127695 GCF_028583685.1 Petaurus breviceps papuanus | reverse complement strand
CACACATATGTGTATATACATGTACATAGCCTTAGATTTGGAATGCACACATATGTGTATATACATGTATATAGCCTTAGATTTGGAATACATACATATTTATATGTTATATATTTGGAATATAGCATGTTGTTGCTCGTCCTTTATACCTGAAGAACAAAGACATCACAATGTTGGGATCAAGATATGGTCTAATGTGAGCTATGGATTATATGTAGTCCTCAGAACTGAACCCAGTGCCTTGGGTGTGGTCTGACCAGGGCACAGTGTCTGTCGTAGGACTCCCTATCACCTGCCTAGTCTTAGAGGCAATCAATACATATTTATCAAGTGCTTACTATGTGCCAAGCACTGTGCTGACCCAGCCCAATTTACATGACTTTTTTTTGACAGTAGTATTACTATTGATTCACGTTGATCTTGCAGTTGATCAAAGCACTCAGATTTTTTTTTTGTCTTTTTGGAGGGGGGAAAGCAGGACAATTGGGGTTGTGACTTGCTCAAGGTCACAAGGCTAGTAAGTATCAAGTGTCAGAGGCTGGATTGAACTCAAATCCTCCTGACCCCAGGGCCTATTCACTGTGCCACCTAGCTTCCCCAGGTTTCTTTTTTAAGTGTGACTTGCAGTCTAGCCATACTTTCTCTATATAAAACAGATATATTGGAATATACGTCGATATTCCAGATCCAAGGCTAAGAACCCTAGGTTGTAGGATCACAGACATAAAGCCAGAAGGGATTTACGACAACTTCCTCATTTTATGTCCTAGGAAACTGAGGTTGAGAGAAGTTTTTTTCTAAGAAAAAGAAGTGATCGTCTAAGGGTGAGAGTTAAGAGCTGGAGGTGGGATTTGAGCCCAGGTCTTCCGAGGACCATGTCTAACACTCAAGTCACTGTGCCATGCAGAAGCTTAGACCTTCAGGTTAGTAGTCTAAATCTTAGTTCTGGTGTTTCTTCTCCTTCCTCCCTCCCCCTTCCACAAAGTACATTTCCCACTTAGATTACTTTCCATCTATTCTCTATCTAGTAAATATAGAGTTAATTGCATATGGTCTCCCCCCTTAAAATATGAATTCCTTAAGTGGAAGGAAATATGTCTTGGCCTTCCTTTGTATTCCCAGTGCTAGCATGGGGTCAGGCATCATGCTGAGTGTTTAATAATGGATTGATTGTAGTGACCCTTAAAGCCTCCCTACTCAGTCCAACAAAAAAGGTCCAGAGAAGTTCAAAGCCCTTTCAGAGTAAGACCACCAGTAATGGCAAGTTAAAAATCTTCTTTCTGGCGGCGGGGGGGGGGAGTTTTAACAAGTTTATGATTCTCTAGGAGTCTTCCCTTTTCCCCCAAACCCCTCCACTATCATGAATGATCACCAGTTCCCAGGTACAGGATTCCTCCCTCCCTCTCTCCCCCAATGTGTGGTCCTGCTTGACCCAGATAAGAACTCTATAAAACCCCTAAAGACTTTATTGGTATTGGATTCTCTATTCCATCTGGGGCCCCATAATAGTGCCTAATTCCATTGGGAACACCAGAAGAATGTCTTTCCTTATTTAAGTATGTCTTCTCAATAAAATAGGATTGCTATACTGTCTTCTTGAGTTCTCTGTATTTCCGGATACTTAACTATTGGCATTCTGAACCTTCCTAAACCTGTAGTAAGATGCTGACTGATTGACTGACTGATATTGTCCAGAGAATACCCAGGAACCTCCCCCAAAAGGGGCCTCTCCTAGAGAGCTAAGTCTGACCAGACCCAGGAAGAACATTCCCCCCCCTGCCCTGGTGCAGAAATATATGGGTTGCTAAGCAACAGATATTCTCTTGCCAAAGGGTTCTAACCCATAGTGCAGTGTTTTGTATGTACTAAAATCCTTCCTGGGTAGCAATCGAGAAACTTCAGTGGGTCTGAGGGTGAAATAAGGCATGGGAAGGATCAGGAAATGGGTTGTGGGAATAGACTGGACTTAAAGGAATAAGTGTGCTAGTACCTCTCAAGGCTGGGCTTTAAGGGAGAGGGGATTAAAATGCTGTTTTGTTTCTTCTCATTGCATGGGCATCTTTTCTTGGAGGGGGAGGTGGCTTCTCACGGTCCCCTTTGGAGGGGTATAGTAGGGTCTCTGAAAGGGAGTGAAGGAAGACTATTAACCTAGGGAAACTAATTTAGTACTGCTTCCAGAGCAGCCATCCCTCTCCACAGGCAATGAGTGAACCCTGGACTGTGTGAATATCAAAGATCTTATCTTTGGTACCCTTCCTTGGGTGCAAACCTCTGGGGCAAAGACTTTGTTTCTATCCTTGTCATATACAGGCTATAAACAATAATTCTAGATTCTATTGTACAACAACAGTTTGCCTCTGGTAAGAAACTGGGTTATCTCACTTCTCTGTCTGCAAATAAGATTCCCGGATGTCACATGGAATTCACTCTTAGGAATCACTGTTGCCTGAACCAGAGATTGAATAATAATAGAAACCATATGAACTTACCTTTCTATGATATTAATGATTTACAAATGTCTCTGTGAGATAGGCTGTACAAATAATATTATACCCTTTTAATAGATGAAATTGTACCTAGGAAAACTTAAATGACTTGTTTATGAGCATATAACTGGGATGGGACAGAATCAGGATTCAAATCCAGGTCTCTTGAGGCAGCATGGTTAAAGGTAAGAATCTGGAGATTTGGAGTCAAAGGGGCCGAATGTGACTTTGATAATTATTACCTGCTAGGGGGTGCAGTGGATAGGGTGCTGGGCCTCAGACACTTCCTAGCTTTGTGACCCTGGTGAAGTCACTCTGTTTGCCTCAGTCTCATCTATAAAATGAGCTAGAGAAAGAAATGGCAAACTTTGCCAAGAAAACCCCAAATGGGATCACAAAGAGTCAGACACAACTAAAAACCACTCAACAGCAATAACAAAATCCTGGGCAAGTATAATGGTAATGTAATTTTGAATTTGAAGATCCCTTTTGTGTTGGCAAAAGTAGCAGGTACTTAGCACTTAGTAACTGATCAAGCCTCTCTTGGGGAAACAGGAGGTACGAACTCCTGTCTCCTGTTACTGATGTAACAGGAAGGGGTTGTCTGAAACAGGCTGTGTGTATATAAGCAAAAGCCTCAGAGAAGCACAGTCAGAATTTCCTTGAGATCTGGTGGCAGAACGGCTACAGAAGAATGGAGAACTGGGTCCTGAGAACTTGTGGTGGTGGAGCTTCTTCTGAACAGGAGCCCAAGAGCCAGGAGACAGGAGCCCAGGAGCCAGGAGCCCAGGAGTCAGGAGCCCAGGTGACTGAAGCATGACTGGGATACTGAGACTTTCTTTGTTTGTGGCTTAATTGAGCCTTGAATTCCCTGGAGCAGAAATGGTGAAGGATCTGACATGGACCAGACCTTATGAACTTCAGTGTGGAGCAGGACCTGCCCAGAGAGCTGGTCAAGGAATTGGGAGCTGTCTGCCATTGAACCCAGGTGACAGTCTGGTGAATCCATGTAGAATCTGGGACCGTGGAAGGGGATCCAGGGAATCTGAGAACAGGCCCCAAGTCAAGATGAAAAGACCTCTCCTTGGGTACTGAGTAATTATGGAATTGTAGTTTACTAGTGACCTAAGGATGGAGGGTTTTGTGTATGATACTTAGTAAGACTTTGCTGAATAAGTGACTGATTGTACTTTGAGTACTTTGAGATATTGTTACTGATAAATAACTGATTGAGTTAATCAAGACTTTGCCCCAAGAGTGGAAGACTTTGTCTATGTACTTTGAGACTACTGATAAGTGACTGATTGAGTTAACTTAAGAGTGACTATTTCACTTTGAGACTATGTTGTGAATATTATATTGTGAATTTCTGTGATAAGTTGTAATATTGTGAGTTCTGTACCTTGATTTTCTGTGGATGTTTTGCTTTTGTCATGGAATAGAGTGATCACTATACTGTGTAATCAGAACCTTAAAAGCTGTTCACAGTAGCATTCTTCTGGAAAGCTTCTGTGCATAGCATTACAGCAAGTCACTTAACTCCTTAGTTAAAAGAACTAGGACTAGGCAGGTGATAGTCCTATGACATTCTCTATAGTCATAGACAATGTCATAGGACTCCTCTATAAGATGAGGGTATGGGAGGAGATGACCTCTAAAGTTCCTTTCTACTTGAAATTCATGATTCTGTGTTTCCTGGTACTGAACTTTTTCAAATCTTGGGCTCTTTCATCTACACCTCTGGGCTACCCATAAACTATGAGCTTTGGAGGAAGAACACACATACTGGCTACTAGAAGGAAGTTCATGAAAAGCAGCCTTGGGACCTATACAAAAAATCAAGGCCTTAATGACCACAGAGCAGCATCTCACTCATCTGTTGATGAATTTCCAGAATAGTTTCTTACTGACCCTTTTTATAATCTGAGATTGGTCTTGTCTCTAAGTATTCCCCAGTTCAATTTGATCTGGGTAACCACTGCTCTCTGGTAATGTTATGGACAGTGGTAATTTTGGATTGTGGATAATTTCGAATTGGTTGGAGTCTTCTCCTGCTGTCGAGCAACCTTTGCTTTGAAGGCAGTTTTTATTACATGTGATACTTTGCCATTAACTTTTATTAGATCCATAATTTTTTTTATTAACATTGAGTAATAACTGTTTTCGGTGGCATCACTCTTCCGAGGAGTCCCCCGATTAGTGGTCCGTGACAACAGTTGCTAAATTGAAGTTTCTTCTGCCAACATTTCACCCACAGTATATCCAGTCATTCTATCTCATTTTGCTTAAAAAGCCATGAAATTCCTGTGCATTATCAGCCAAATGACCACAGCCCAAGAGCCTAAAAAGGGGAAGGAAATTGAGCTCAACTTGATTGGAATTGGGACTCTTTTGCCCCTCATAGTACACCGATAGCAAGACAGTCACATAATCATGGGATTTTAGAATTGGGAAGGATCTTGGAGGCCATGTAGTCCAACTTGTCCTGAATACAAATTTATTTTGTAACCCAGCAGGCTTTGCTTGAAGATTTGCAGTGGTGACTTATTCTACTTTTGCATAAATCTTAATTATGAAAAAGTTTTTCTTTATTCCAAGCACAAATATTCACCCATTCATTACTCCTGGTCTTGCCCTATGAAGTCAAGCAGGATAAATCTTTAACACAAACCATTCAAATACTTAAAGACAGCTATCACATTCCACTTTGTCTCCACAGTCTTTTATTCTCAAGGTTCGACAACTTGGTATGTACTTGAGTCCTTTTGCCTTTGTATTGTTGTTCAATCATTTTCAGTTATGTCTGACTCTTTGTGACTTCATGTGGGGTTTTCTTGGCAAAGATACTGGAGTGGTTTGCCATTTTGTACTCTGGTTCACATGTTTTTCCTAACAGATGAGGCAAACGTGGTCACATAGCTCGTATCTGAGGCTGGATTTGAACTCAGATCTTCCTGATTCCAAGGCCAGCGCTCTATCCACTGTACCCTCTAGCTGCCCTTTGCCTTCTTAATGGACCTCTTATGGTCTTTCTCCAGGTTATCAATATCTTTCCTAAAATGTGGCCCTCAGAACTGAATCCAGTGTCTTAGATGTCGTCTGATCAGGGCAGAATGTCATAGAACGATTTCCTGTCTAGTCCTAGATAATCCATCAATAAACATTTATAAAGTGCTTACTATGTACCAAGCCCTGTGCTAACCCAACCCAACTTGCATGGCCTTCTTTAGCAGCTATATTACTATTGACAAATGCTGATCTATCAGTTGACCAAAACTCAGTTTTTTCATGTGATGTGCTGTCCAGCTGCACTTTCTCTATCTTTTATTTGTGGAATTGATTTTTTGAATACAAGTGTAAGATTTTTGCATCCATACCTTTCACGTGTCCTTTCATTGACTTCAGTTCAATGCTCTAGCCTGCCAACATCTTTTAACTTCCTTCCCTGGACAAAAAACAGTCCTTTCCTTGATTTAGGAAGACAATGGTAGTTCATCTACGGGGAATTATTGTGTCTGTGGAAAGAAAAGAATTATTACTGCCACAGTAATAATCGCTTTCTTCCTTGGTATCACTTCCATTTATTGAAGTCAGGAGAAGGGAAACAGCTCTAAGCGGGGAATAAATAGCCTTATGTACCCTCCTAGAGACTTAGCAAAAATGGACAGGGTGGAGCTGTCTATTTCAACCGAGTCTCTCTTAGAAAGACGTGTTGGCAACGAATATAATGACAACACTATGTAGTGGAATGAATGTAGAACAGGGAGTCAAGACTTGAGTTCAAATTCTGGCTATGATAATGATTAGTTCCATGATCTTGGGCAACTCATGTCCATTATCTGTCAAATGAGGGCCTTGGACTAGAAGATCTCCAAAGTTTCTCCCCTGGAAGATCTTCAAAGGGCCTGACATGGTGGGAATTGATGCCATTTTCTCTGGACTTGGTGTTCAGAGACTCTACATAGTGTACTCTTTGACTATCCCAAAACTTGTAGGAAAGAAGCCCCAGCCCAGGTACTTACTTTCATCCACAAATTTGGCCCAAGACAAAGACTGTTACCTGGATACTGCCATGTGAAGGAAGGGCTGATTGCCCAGGGGCCAAAGGGGACTTTGGGCAGTGTTAGGGAGCCTAGAAGCCTCAGCATACCTTGGGATAAACAGCCTCTAAGTATTTCGGACCTCTCTCTTCCCTAAAGAAAATGTTAATGGTGGGCCTGAGCTGTTTTCTTTGTGTTCTGATTGGTAATTTCATGTGGAGGGATGGGCAGATCTCTCTTTGCTACTAATTCACAAGTGGGGCCTTCTGAGATATCCCATTAGGATGCTTCACATTTGTGGGGCAGCAGCATTTTCTTGGTCATGAATCAATAATGGGACTCTTTGTGCCTCCTCTTCCTTGCTTTAAGCAGAGATTTAATGACCATAATTTAAACCCACTGAAGGCAAAGGGTGGGGAGGCTGACAATTGCATTTCTACCATGGCAAAGAACTGGAAACCAGCAGCCGCCAACATGTCTGGATTGGAATGAAGTGTCTGACAAAGTACATCCTATAGGTGGAATGAAATTAGATACCTGTCAAAATGCATTTGTCCTCTAAATAACTATTCACATGTTTTATGTTTTGGTCTAAATAGATGTTCTTCTCCTCATCACAGTTGTGCTGTCAGAGAACTAACTATTGAAAGGAGAAATTTAAAGATGCTTCCAGAACACTAATAAAGTAGTACTTCCCTCTCTCTTTTTTTTCCGTTACTTTTTTTGGTTCTTTTAATAATTTTCCTTTAATGACTAAAGAGAAGTGAAATGTTTACCAAAAGGCAATTGGATAATACTGTATTCCAAAGGGTTAACTCCTTTATATTATAGACTTAGATACAGAAGCTCTCAGGGTCCTGTGTTTACTAATTGCCAGGGTCCTATGACTTCAGACATAGGCATACTCAAGGAAGTAGGGAAGAATTCCAGTGGTAACTGTCACTTTTTTACCTTGAGACATAGAGTCAGCATCACTTAAACCCATCAGCATTTTCTGTGCCCAGGGACTCAAGATGCTTCGCAGCCTAGTCCAATGGACAGAGCCTTCCCCAAGGACACACTCAAGACAGAGGAAAAGAAACATGGGATAAATTACCAAGGAATGTCAGACTCCCTGTGACCAGACTGCTACGCCATGAAGAGCTATCACCTGGCTCTTTTGATTTTCATCCTATCAACACAATCATCTCTGGAGTGATGTTATAGGGGCTAAGAGAAGAGCAGCAAACCTGCTGGATTCTGGGTTTCTCTGATTTTATTTATTGTTTGCAGACAGCCTTAGAGTGGGAAAGAAGCCAATGACCTTATTAGAGCTCCCTCAGCACAACTGTTTTGTCTCCCTGACAATAATATTGGCATACTCATTTATAAGGCTTCTCTTCCCATCTCCTACCTGAGGATAATTGGGGTTGAATGGTCTGGCTTCCTTGAATGTACCTGGAGGGAACTGGTTTATATCTGAGAGGGGAAAGGTATCCGGTTCAATGAACCCTGTACCTGTGGTACACAGCTATTGGTTGGTCCCCTTTCTTAGTATCAGCTGTTGGGAAATTAACTACAGGACTGCACCTGTATTTTAGTGTTTCCATGTCCATAATGCTCTTCCCTGTAGCTCCTTCCTTTTTCAAAAAGTAATGGTTTGTGTTAGTGGCTAGTCTGAAAATTCAGACCTTCTTTTCCATTGATCTCTACCCTGGGGGGCAGCCTCAATGAAAAAATAAGTTCTTTTCTGAAAATTTCTCACTTCTTTTTTATTTTTTAAAAATTTTATTTATTTTTAATTTTCAACATTCACTTCCATAAGATTTTGAGTTCCAAATTTTTCTCCCCATTTCTCTCCTCCCCCTACCCCAGATGGCATGTGATTTGATATAGACTTTACACATGCATTCATATTAAACCTATTTTCACATTAGTAATGTTTAAATTAAAATTTAATTTAATTTTTAAGTTTTAATTTAAATTAAAACCAATGGGAGTAACCACAAGAAAGAAGAAACAAAGGAAAAAATAGCATGCAAATACTATGCTTCATTCTGCATTCAGACTCAGTTCTTTTTCTGCATTGCACAGCATTTTCCTTCATGAGCATTTTGGAGTTGTCTTAGATCCTTGAGTTGCTGGGAAGAGCTAAGTCTATCAGTCATTGCGCGACATGGCTGTTACTGCATATAATGTTCTCCTGGTTCTGCTCATTTCACTCAGCATCGGTCCATTCGAGTCTTTCCAGGCTTTTCTAAAGTCTTCCTGTTCATCATTTCTCATAGAACAGCCATATTCCATTACATTCATATACCACAACTTGTTCAGTCATTCCCCAATTGATGGACATCCCCTCAATTTCCAGTTCTTTGCCACCACAAAAAGAGCTAATATAAATATTTTTGTATATGTAGGTCCTTTTCCCATTTGCGTGATCTCTTTGGGATACAGACCTAGAAGTGGTTTTGCTGGGTCAAAGGGTATGCACATTTTTTTATTCGCTTTTTGGAGGGCAATTGGGGTTAAGTGACTTTCCCAAGGTCACACGGCTAGTTTTTGTGTTAAGTGTCTGAGACCGCATTTGAACTCAGGTCCTCCTGACTCTAGGGCAGGTGCTCTATTCACTCAGCCACCTAGCCGCCTGGTATGCACATTTTTTATAGCCCTTTGGGCATGAACTTCTCACTTCTCTACTCAATGTCTTTCTACCTTTCCTGATAATCACTAGGATAGTACTATTCAGCTCTATCCCACTTTATCCAGTTAGCTAGGTCTTGGCATCTTTTGACCCTTACCTCCAGGTATACTTGAAAATGGACTCCTAATTCAATAGTGGAAGCATGAAGAGATTCTTGAGCCCTCTTTTGCAAGCCTCATCTAATGAGAGTGCCTTTCTATGTTCATCATTCAAGATAAGCTAGTGAGGCCTACCTGAGGCATTGAGTTAGATGGATAGGACCACTGAACCAAAAGCATGAGCCCCACTGGGCACAGAGAGGGTAAGCTTGGGGAGACTCCAGGCTCTTGCTTACCTCTCTGTTGGCTAAATCCTAGTCCTCTCCTGATTTCACGAGGGTTCCATATTGACTATTAGAACACCAACACTTTGGGCCAGACGAAGTACAGATAATAATTCTATTTCAGGTATTGCCAGCCCTGAGAAGCCTAGCATTACCAACTGACCACTAAATGCAGAGACCCAGGACGTTTTTTCATGTTCAGTTGTACTTTCGAGTCTCCTCAGTCTCCAGTGCTTTTCTTCTCCTAGGTAGTCAATTAGCTACATGGTTATGTCTGTTAGACCTGACAGGTTACCTGGATAACAGAATAGGAAAGGCGTCCCTGACAAAACTGTCAGTGAATTTATGACATAGTCACTATCACTTCAATGTTTTCTATGCCCAAGATGTCAGGCAGTTTGTAGCACAGCCCAATGCAAAATTCTTTCCCCAGGGATGCATTATATATAGGAATGCAAATGCACACACACACACACATAATTGAAGGAAAATTATACAGAGATATTAGCCTCCAGAATCACCAGATCTCCAAAAGATGTACTACTCTCTCCTTATTAGGAATATTTACATAAATGATTATTCTTGAAGTGTAAGGGACTAGATTTTCTAGTCCAACAGCCTGATTTTATAAATGAAGAAAGTAAGGGAGGAGCAGAGGGGCTTGCCCAAGATCATACGGAAAGTTATCAAGAGAATTGGGACTAGAAGCCTACCTTCCTTCTCCCACAGCTCTATTGTCCTGCTTCCTAATTGTGGGGATACAAAGGAACCTAGAAGTTCTCTATTCCAACCCAATCTGAATCGTAAATCTTGTATGTACAACATTCCAAGAAGAGTTTATTTAACTTTTGCTTAAAGACCTCATGTAACATGGAACCCACTATCCCCAAGGCATTCTATTCCATTTTTGGGCAACTCTTATTGTTCAAAAATTGTGTCTTATGTTAAGTTGAATTCTGTTTTCCTAATGTTGGCTGTAATCAGTCTGGTTCCTCGTGAACTTCCTTCTGTCTTCACAAGCATACTCTACGAAAGGAGAAGAACAACTTCCCAATCTTGGGGAGAACTAGGGAGGGCCTCTTCTATATTCAGACTTATGGGGCTTTTAGCTCTGTATTACTCAGCTTAGGTGCTGCTATGAGGGATAGCTGAGAGGAATGATTTTGGATGAGGATCATTCGTGGCAGAAGCCAAAGGAAGAACTTGTAAAGAGGATAGGGAAAGAAAACAGATTTCTTCCCTGGGAAATCTCATACCTCTATTTCAACTTCAAAGGGACCTTTATACCACTTCATTCGCTCTTCTATTTCCTAATTTAGAGTGACAACGAGGTCCAGTCAGGAGAAGAGCTTTGGAGGAAAAGACCCTTTGCCTGACCTATTTTCTGGGCCATATTGATGGCATTTTAATCTGCCTATCTCTGGGCAGGGACTGTGGCTGCTAAAATAATTAAGATCATGTCAAACATGCTGTCCAATGAATAAAATTAGTATTATAACTTTGCAGACAAGAGCACATTTAGAGCTAAGCAAAAAAACTGCATTTTAATAAACCCTAGAATTAATGCTAGTGATTAACATTTGCATTCGTCAAGGTCATAAATTAATAAAAGAGCACATAACTTTGAATGAGTCAATTTCACCAGACTTCACCAGCATGTGCAGAAGATAACTGTTAAGTTTTAAATCAATATCACATATACAGATTTCAATATATATATATATATATACATACAGTTTTACATCAATATATATACAGCTTTGGATCTCCAAAGACCCCAAAGATAGAACACTAGGCATTAACTTCCTACCCCTCAGCTCATACTTTTAGGCTCTTTTGTTTCCTCAAGATTCTTTTTTTCCTTAGGCACCCAAGTAATTTCATGTTCTCTCTCCTCCTCCTCCTTCTCTATTTCAAAACCTGCTTTAAGGAAAGGATCAGGTAAATAGTCACACTTGAAGGGCCAATAGCTCATGTGTTTAAAATGTTATTCCCTGCCATAGGAATCTATCAATGTGAGTAGCCATTCCAAAGATGCAATTAGCAGCCATTCTTACTTTTCTATCCCATATGACTCCTGTTTGAAGTCTATGACAAGTCCTCTAAAATAGGCCTGCTTAATTTGCTGGGGCCTTCTTCTAGATTTTTTTTACATTGTGGGGATACCAGTGATAGTACATAGACTGTTTGCAGTTCTTCAGTTATTGGGCAGTTCCGCTGGGACAGTGGGGTTCCTCATCTTGTACCATGACATGTTCTAGCTGAGCTACTTGAGTCATTGGAAGTTTTGGCTCCTCAGTCAATGAGAAGATCCTCTGTCAGTACCCATGCTAGAAGCTCAGTTATTCAAGGCCAAAAATTCAAGGTATAATCAACCAAGGACAAATCTAATCATGCTTCAAGGACTGGCCCTCATCACCAGCTCCTTCTTAATACACTCCTAACAATTCCACTCAAAGAGGAGTACTTTAATTTATGTAACACTTTGAGGATCATGGAGCACTTTGCATTCATTATTTCACTTGATTTTCACCACAGCCTTTTGAAGTAATCATCACCCCCATTTTACAAAAGAGGAAAGCCTCAGAATGGTTCATTTGGATTTACTTAGAGTAATATAGTTAATAAATACCCAAGGTAGGATTTGAATGCAAATTTTCCTGACTTGAAGCCAGACTACAATACTATGTTGTCTCTCTCAATTTTTCATCCACTTTTTTTCCCCTGTCATGTATAGATAGCCACTTTTTCCTTTTCTTCCCATCCTGACCCCTTGGTGAACCAATTCTTTGCTAAGCTGTACTTCTCTCTTTTTATTTTTTTTATTTTTAAAAGCAATCGGGGTTAAGTAACTTGCTCAAGGTTACATGGCTAGTTATTTCTGGGTGTGGTGCTGAGTATCTGAGCCCAGATTTGATCCCCAGGTCATCCCAACACTGGAGCTGGTGCTCTTACTTGCTGAGCCACCTGGTTGCCCCTAAGCAATGGGGGTTAAGTAACTTGCTCAAGGTTACACGGCCAGGTGTTTCTGGGTGGGTGCTAAGTGTCTGAGCCTGGGATTTGATCCCCAGGTCATCCCGACACTGGAGCTGGTGCTCTTACTTGCTGTGCTACCTAGCCGCCCCTACTTCTCTCTCTCTTTAATACCTAGTCTCCTTATCATATCACTAATTACACCTTGCCATGCCTTAGCCTTGGATCACTCCCACAATTAGTAAATTTTGTTCTTATACACATATTGCCAAATGAAGATGGGGAAGATCATGCAACCATTCTGATTGGGTCCACTACAAATTTATGTTACGATCTCAGATGGGCCCTCACTAAAACAAGGCAATCCTACTATATCCCCCTTATTAACTCACTATCCCACTCTCCACATTTTGGCTTTTCCAAACCTTTTCATCCCTCTTCAAGATTCCCACGGCTCTCCCTTACTCTATTCTCTTAGCTGAGAACCTTACCTCATATTTTACAGGAAAAATTGAGGTCACTCTCCATGAACTCCCACTCCTCCCCTCTTACTCATGTATCACTCAGATGCCTTCTGCCCCTCTTTCCTCCTTCATCCCTGTCTCATGTGATGAAGTGATCTTATTCCTTACTAAGGCTCACTTCTCTACTTGTTTAAGCAATTCCATTCCATCCTGTCTACTCCAATAGATCCCCCTGCACTATCACTCCACTCTGTCATTTATTTTAATCTCTCCCTCTCTACTGGCTCATTTCCTACTGCCTAAAAACCTGTGTCTGTCTTCCCTGTCCTAAAGAAACCCTCACTGGATTTTACCATCCCTGATAACTATTGTTCTGTATCTCTCCTGCCCTTTGTAGCTCAACTACTTGTCATCTGCAATAGGTGCCTACACATTATCTCCTGACACTCTCTACTTAACTCCTTGCAATCTGGCTTCTAATCTTATCATTCCGTCAAAACTGCCCTCTGTAAAGTTATTAGTGATCACTTAATCGACAAGCTAGTTCTCATTCTCCTTGATCTCTCTGCATTGTAGGACACTGTTTATCACTCTCTCCTCCTTGATATACTCTTCTCTTTAGGTTTTCAGAGCACTGCTCTTTTCTGGTTTTCCTTCTCACTATTTGACCATTCCTTTTCTGTCTCCTTTGCTGGATCCCCTTCCAGATCTGCCCTTCAACTGTAGGTTGTAGGTACCCCCCAGGATTCTGACCTGAGCTCTCTTATTTTCTCCTTCTATGCTACTTTATTTGGTGGTCTCATCAGTTCCCATGGTGTTAATTACCATTTCTATGCTGATGATTTTCAAATCTACACATCCTCTCCTAAACTCTGCTGACCTACAACTTTCCATCTCCAATTGCCTCTCATACACCTCAATGTGTATGTCCGGTAGACATTTTCTAATCCAATCCAATAAATGTTTACATTTATTAAATGCTTACTGGACAGTTAGGTGGCACAGTGGATAGAAGGCCAGGCCTGTAGTCAAGAAGACCCATCTTCCTGAGTTCAAATCTGACTTCAGACACTTACTAGCTCTAAGGAAGGTCCTGGGCAAGTCACTTAACCCTGTTTGTCTCAATTTCCTCATCTGTAAAATGAGCTGGAGAAGGAAATGGCAAATCATTCCAGTATCTTTGCCAAGAAAACCCTAAATGGGGTCACAAAGAGTCAGAAATGACCAAAGTGACTGAATGACAGCAAAAATTCCACTCCAGAAAGGATGAAGGTATAAAGATCTAATCAGGGAATTTCAGAAATCAGTCAGTTTGGGAAGGTGAAGGATATTTGGGGAAACACAGTTGCTCCTCCTGTAGTCATACCACAAAGCTAGTTTTTACAAGTTATTATAAAGCTTGTAATGACTTCAGGTATTAGTCAGGATGTGTTTACACAATATAAACATTTGAAATAGTATTTAGGGGCACAGGTGTTTTAGTCACTGCCAGTAAGTAATTGAAAGCAGGCGATTTGAAAGATATGACTTGTTAAGAAGATGATAATATAAGTATCTATAAGTATATGAAGAAATGCTCTAAATCCCTATTGATTAGAGAAATGCAAATCAAAACAACTCTGAGGTACCACATCTCACCGGTCAGATTGGCTAAGATGACAAAACAGGAAAATGACAAATGCTGGAGAGGATGTGGGCAAATTGGAACACTAATGCATTGCTGGTGGAGTTGTGAACTGATCCAGACTTTCTGGAGAGCAATCTGGAATTATGCCCAAAGGGCTATAAGTAATTTCATACCCTTTGACCCAGCAATACCACTTCTAGGGTTGTATGCCAAAGAGACCATAGAAGTGGGAGGAAGACTCACATGTACAAAAATATTTATAGCAGCTCTATTTGTGGTAGCAAAGAATTGGAAATTAAGGGGGTGCCCATCAATTGGGGAATGGCTGAACAAGTTGTGGTATATGTATGTTGTGGAATACTATTGTGCTATAAGAAATGAGGAGCAGATGGACTTCATATTTACCTGGAGAGGCTTATACGAACTGATGCTGAGTGAGAAGAGTAGAACCAAGAGAAATTTGTACATAATTACAGACACAATGTTTGTGTGATGACCAACTTTGATAGACTGGACTTTTCTCAGCAATGCAGTGATATAAGTCAATTCCAAAAGACTCATGATGGAGAGAGATGTGTATATCCAGAGAAAGAACTAGAAAAAACTGAGTTTGAATCCAGATTGAAGCAAACTACCTGATCTTTTTCTTTTTCTTGTTTGGTTTTATTTCCTCTTTACCATTTTTCATTCCATCTGATACAATCCATCTTTATAACATGACTAATGTCTAATGTGAAAGTATTTGCAGATCCTATACTTGATTATATGCTGCCATGGGGGGAGGAGAGGGAGGGAGACAGAATTTGAAAGTCAAGGAATTGTGGAATTGAATCTTGTAAACTAAAAGTAAATAAACAAATTAATAATAAAAAAGAAGATTATATCTGAATATGGTATTTGTCATACTGGGCCAAATTATAAAATATTATAAAAAATTATAAAAAAAGATTATAAAATATAAGATTGTGAACTTATGGCCAGGAATGGAGAACATTTTATGAGGAATGATAAGCATATATTTGTCTGGAGCCTTGATAATCTAATTAAGAGATTTTTAACCCAAATTAGAGGGGGAGAGAGAAAAATAATTCAGTTACTACAGAGATTAAGAATTATAGCATACAAGGATGATCAACACAAAGGACAATTAATTTGCAGGATACATCATCTAAGAAGAATGTAAACAGCAAAAAACACATAGACTTATCCACACAGATGTAATTATAAAGTAGGAAAAATATATGTATATATGCTAATATAAGGAAATACATTGACCTCATAGCTATTACTGAGACTTGTTGGGATAGGATTCAAGACTGGAATATAGCTTGGGAGGGTATATTTTATTAAAAAAATTAAATAGGTTAAAAGGAATGGTAGGGTTGAATTGTACATTAAGAAGATGTATTTTTTTTTTCTAAAGAAGATGCATCATTTTAGGAAATCCAGAGCAGAGGAACCACAATAGAGAAATTTAGGTTCAAATCAGTGGAAGGAGAAAAACACATGATATTCTTATGGAAATATATGTTACAGACAACTGGGACAGAAAGAGGAAATAGATAATGAGTTAGGGCACAGATGGTGAATCTGATGTATGGGAAACATACAATGTTGGTGGTGGGGGGGTTCTATC
Source organism: Petaurus breviceps papuanus (assembly GCF_028583685.1). Taxonomy (NCBI): domain Eukaryota; kingdom Metazoa; phylum Chordata; class Mammalia; order Diprotodontia; family Petauridae; genus Petaurus; species Petaurus breviceps. The sequence goes on along the minus strand of NW_027187419.1, from coordinate 7,111,467 downwards.
ACCAGGACATATGCTGAAGTACTCTCTGCCTAAAGTAGAATAGCTCTGTATGTCTCAGGAGTGGAGAATGGATCAAGAAACTGTTTTTTGGATTTGCTTCTGACCAATTAGATGGAAAAGGCTGCTGAAGTGAAAATGATGTGAATTGTTGGAGTGAATGATCCCTCATCTTAGTGCTAGAGGCGAGGAGAGCGGTGTGTCCTCTAAACTTTGGGAGAATAAAATGCAGAGTTCAGAAAAAGGATAAGGTAGTATTTTATGACTTCATATTTCATAGGGGAAGTCAGTTCAAGAGAGCTAGAAACATCGGAAGAAAGAGACTTTAAACTTTTATTGATACATTTTATTATAGCACAAATAGGTACTTCCCAACAAACACCCAGTCATCCCCTCCTACAAAGTCCTGGCATAGTTAAGCAAAACCATCTCCTGGTGTGATTGTGACTACCAGGACATTCTACTTTCTACTTTTGCAGAGAATAGAGTGCTAAACATAGAATCTGTAAGACCTGGGTTAAAATCTTGCCTCTGATTTAACTATGGGCATGAGTAAGCTCAGGTAAGTGGAAGTCATTTAACCTCTTAGAAACCCAGTTTTCTCATCTATAAAATGGGCATAATGTTTCTTGTAATATGTACCTTACAGGGTTTTTGTGAGACTTAAATGAGTTAATGTATGTAAAATACTTTGCAAATTTGAAAGTACTATACAAACATCTATTATTTTTGTTATTGTTATTAAGTCTATCATGGTATCCTTAGGAAAAATGTAGACAAATAAAATCATTGTGAGTAGGTATTACTTTGTTATCTATAATAATAGGACTAAACACAATGTCTGACACATAATTGTTGATTATGAGACTAAGTGACTTGCCCAGGGTCACATAGCTAATAAGTGACTATGGCCAGATTTCAACTCAGGTCTTCATGACTTCAGGCTTTGTCCTCTCTCCAGTGAGCAACCTAGCTGCTCCAGATTGGCACTTGATTAAGTGAATTCAGAACCTGAAGACTTAGGAAAGTCTCTAAAGGAGTGCCTCAGGAATCTGTCCCTGAATTTGTTCTATCCAATATTTGTAATCAAGATTTGGATTAAGACATTCATGGCATGACTCAAATTTAAAGAAGATGAGAAGAAAAGCTAATGATGTTGGATGACTGCAAAAGAGATCTTGGCAGGCTTGACAGTGATGGGTCAAATCAAATGATGTCAAATAAAACAGTAATAGATATAAAATCCATGGGCTCACAGATCTAGAACCTGGAGGCATCTTAGAGATCATCTCTAGCCCAACATGTTAATGCCATAGATGAAAACATTGAAACCCAGGCAAATGAAATGATTTTTTTCCTAAGTTCATGCAGCATTCAAGTAGAACTTGGATTCAAAGCCTGTCTCTATACCTCTATAGCTGGTGCGCTTTCCACTCTGCCATTTATGTTTGAGGAAATAACTATACAAGGACAGGATGCGGATGTCGACCAGACAGCATTTTGTGGGAAAGAGACCTGTTGGTCTGAGTGGATAGAAAAATCAATATGTGTCACAGGTGTGACATGAAAGCCAGGCTGAGGCTGCGCTAAGACAGACACAGCATCCTGGATGAGGCAGAAGATAGTATACCACCAGACTCTGCCTTAGTCAGATCACGTCTGGGATGCTGTATTCATTTCTTGGTGCCACATTTTAGAAACACCATTTGATAAACTAGAGCTCATCCAGGGGAGGTTGACTAGGAGTGTGATGTGACTACAGAACAGAAGACTTGAGAAGAAATGGAAGGAACTGGGGTTGGATAGCATGGAGAACAGAAAACTTAATGGGAGGGAAGACTTGATAGCTGTCTTCAACTATTTCTATGAATATCTTGGGGAAGAGGGATTGGAGTTATTCTGCTTGACTTCAGAGGATACAATTAGGGGTGATAGGTGGGAGTTGCAGAGAGGCAGGTCTAGGACTGATGTGAGGAAAAACTTCTTAACTATTCGGGCTATTTCAAAGTGAAATGGGCTGCCTCGAGAGGTCTTGAGCTCCCCTCCTTGGAGGTTCTAAGCAGAGCCAAGAGCTTTAAGGTTTGCAAAGCACTTTACCTATGCTATCCCATTGGAATCTTGCAACCATTCTGTGAGGTTAAGTGCCATGATTATTTCCATTTTATAGATGAAGAAACTGACTCATTAAGGAGAGATGACCCACCCATGGTCACATAGCCATTGCCTATGTTTCACATAGCTAGCAGGCGTCAGGGATGGGATTTGAATTCCTAACTCCAAGTTCAGTACTATTGCCATTATTCCAATCTTCAGACCAAGTGCATTTTGAGGTCCCTTCCAACTGAGATTCTGTGATTCTAAGATTCTTTGAAATTATATCCTCTATTTGGGTTTCTACCCTTTCCTTCCCTGAGACACTAGGTGTTCTTTAATTTGTTCCTTGTTCATCTTGATGATGGCCCTGAGTCTCAATAAAGTCTTATTTATGAGCCACCTTTACTTATGGTTCATTTAAAGCACCCAATTTACTTATGGCTTGAATAGGTTGACAGTATCCTCATTAATATTCCTATTTACATCTACTTCACAGACTTCTGACAAGTCACAACAATTGTTTGAGACAGATGCCTTTACTATTCCCATCCTACAGATGAGGAAACTGAGTTGGAGAGGAGGTAACTTACCTGTGGTCACAAATCTAGTAGGTTTCAGTGTTGGGACTGGAAGCCAGGTCTAACTGATGACAAACCCAGTTCTCTTGCTAGTACTCCAAGTTCTGGACTTTATGCATTTTGAGGTCCCTTCAAGTTAAGCTGTCTGACAGCATCTTCCTTCCCATTCCTGTCTGCACCCTCCTTCTGCCAAGTCAGGAAATCTCAGTTATTGCTAAAGCTCTCAACAATTTGAGAAATAATATGGTGTAGTGGACAGAATGCTAGATTTTGAATCAGAAAGACCTGAGTTTGAATCCTGCCTCATATTAGCTGTACAATTATGAGCTAGTCACTTGAACTCTCTCAGCCTATTTCCTCATCTGTAAAAGGAGGGGGTTGGGTAACCTTTAAGGTCCATCCCAGCTCTTCATCTACCGTCTCATATTCCTCTGGCCTGCTCCTAAAAGTTATTCAATGTTTACCGTATACTAAATACTATGCAAGACATTGGAGCAGGTGCAAAGGCAGACAAAAGAGCCCCTTACCCTCATGGAACTCACAATCCAATAAAGGTTACAGCACATAACAGAGTTAATTACAATGCAGAACGATACATAAGTGCATAAGAAAAATGTAATTCATGCTCTTTGTGAGATTGGAAGGGAGGTGGTAGTGGTTGTTGTTGAGTAGTTTCAGTCATATCTAACTCTCCCTGACCCTGTTTGGGGTTTTCTTGGCAATGATACTGGAGTGGTTTGCCATTTCCTTCTGTGGCTCATTTTACAGAAGAGGAAACAGAGTTAAGTGACTTGCCTAGGGTCACACAGCTAGTAAGTGTCTGAGTCCAAATTTGAACTCAAGAGGATGTCTTCCTGACTTCAGGGTTGGCATTCTTTCCTCTGTGCCATCTAGCTACTCAACAAAACAGCAACAATAAAGCATTTGAACTTAAGGCCTGAAGAAATGGATGAAATTTCAGCAGGTGGAAAAAGGAGGAGGGCATTCTAGGACTTGTATCTAGTCCTCACTTTTTAATTGGAAGCATGTGATAATCTCCAGGGCTTTCAATGAGGTAATCTGTTTTGCCTTCCTTCTCCTTCCCGAGTGGGATTGAAGCAAGGCTGAGTGACAAGTTACAGTTTTTCCAGATCATCTTTCTATTGGGAAATAGATCAGTCCAAAGAGCTCATCTAACCTTAAGCAGCGTTCAGTTTTTTTGAAAGCACGGAAAGATAAAGTCTTAAAATATTTCAAAAGGGAAAGATATTAAACAACAGGGGGAAAATAGGAAGAGGTAACCAAGAGGACTTGAACAACGATTGATGGAACTCTTTCCTGTCTCTATAAAATTTTACGAGAATAGTCAACAGATGTATCAGAGGTGTCCTTGGAACTATGAGAAACAAGAGTTGGGCTTTTGCAACCTACTTTCTGTAGCAGACCACATTTGTGGATGGATGCATAATCGACAGAAAGGGGCAAACATTACGATATCTTACTATGCTTATTGTTTATTTAAAAAAAATAAAACAATGTATTTGACTTAGTAGAGCAAAACAAAATTCTGAAAGGCTCCTCCATCCAATACACTCTCTCTCCTGCATGTGTAAGGATCCCATAAGAGTTCTTGAGAGATGTAATCACAAATGTTTGTTGTGCAGTCTTTTTTTTTTTCAATTGTGTCCGACTCTCTGTGACCCCTTTGGGGGTTTTACTGGCAAACACACAGGAGTGGTTTGCCATTTTCTTCTCTAGCTCATTTTATAGATAAGGAAACTGAGGCAAACAGGGTTAAGAGACTTACCCAGGGTCACATAGCCAGTGTCTGAGGCCATATTTGAACTCAGAAAGATGAGTCTTCCCGGCTTCGGGGCCAGCACTCTATCCACAATTCCACCTAGCTGCCCAAAGGCACTTTTGTTCAATGATTTACTGATTATCCATCTCCAATCCACCTCTCTCTCTCTCTCTCTCTCTCTCTCTCTCTCTCTCTCTCTCTCTCTCTCTCTCTCTCTCTCTCTCTCTCTCTCTCTCTCTTTTCTCTCTCTCTCTCTCTGTCTCTCTCCCATATCTCTCCCACTCTCTCTTTCTGTCACTCTCTCTCTCTCTTTCTGTCACTCTCTCTGTCTCTCCCATATCTCTCCCACTCTGTCTTCCTGTCACTCGCCCTCTCTCTCTGTCTGTCTGTCTCTCTCTCCCCCTGCCTCTGTCTCTCTCTCTCTCTGTCTATCTCCTCCTTCTCTCTCCTTCTCAGTCTTTACTGTCTCTGTCTCTCTGTCTCTATTTCCCCTCTAGGAATTGGAAAATCCAGATGGGCTTATGTCCAGATATGTGCAATTGTGCCTAAGGGTAATAATACATTACCATCCTCTTTTCAGAAATAGCCATGTGTTTTATAGTTTTTAGAATATTGTTGAGGATTTCATTTTCATGATATTGGAACCATTTATCATAGATTTGTAAGTTCATTAGTAAGCTAATAGTCCATGTGTTTTGTAGTTAAACTTATGTTAGATTTGTATGTTTCTTATTGTTTTGATAATTTCTTTTATTGGATGTGTGCCTGGTAGTATATTTGCTATTGATTTAAGAATTCCATGAGCTTCATGTTTCCCATTAAATGCTTATTTCTCTAGAGCTAAATTGTTTCTTTGTTTTGCAAAGTTCAATTCTGGCAGTACTTTATGTCCAATCAATCAACACACAATTATTAAGAGCTTACTATGTGCGCATGTCTGTGTTAGGTATTAGATACATAAAAACAAAAATAAAATTACTCCTGCCCTCAGGGAGATTACATTCTAATGGGTGAGACAGTGCACATATACAGGCATATGTAATACCAGATAAAAGTATAATAATCCCTGTTTCAACCTGCTTCCCCTTGGAGGGAATGAGAGCTCCTAGCAGTTAGGGAAGGGGGACAAGGTAGAGCACTAAGACAGCAGAGTGGTCTTAAAGGAAATCAGGGATAATAAAGGCAGAGGTGAGGAAGGAGTGCATTCCCAAAAAAGGGGACAGCCAATGCAAAGGCATGGAAATGAAAGATGGAGTATCTTGTGTTAGTAACAATAGTAAGGGCAGTTTGGCTGGATTGCAGAGTGTGTGGAGGTGAATGATGTATAATAAGACAGGAAAGGATGTGGCCACAATGTGAAGAATTTTAAATGCCAAATAGAGGAACTTTTATTTAATCCTAGGGACAATAGTCATCACTGGAGTTAATTGAGTAGGGGTGAGGAATGACCTGTATTTTAGGAAAATCCCTTGGATTGGATTGAGGAGAGCAATTAGGAGCCCCTTGAAATACTCTGGGCAAGAGGCGATGAAGTCTTTTTTTTTTTTTGCTTTTTTGGAGGGCAATCAGGGTTAAGTGACTTTCCCAAGGTCACACGGCTAGTTTTTGTGTTGTGTCTGAAGCCGGATTTGAACTCAGGTCCTCCTGACTCCAGGGCTGGTGCTCTATTCACTGCACCACCTAGCTGCCCCATGGGTGATGAAGTCTTGAACTAGAGTGTCTATGAAAATAGAGAGAAGGGATGTGACAGATGTTGTGGAGGTAGACATTTTTAGCAAATGATTGTATACACAATATATGTAGGGTAAAAAAGAAAGAAGAGTCAAAGATGGTATAGCAGTTGTGATTCTGGATGACTGGAAGCATGATGGGGACTTTGATGGCACTATGGAAGTTCAGAAGATGAGAGGTCTTTTATAGGGAAGTTAATAAATGTTTTTTAGACATGCAAAGTGTGAGATGTTTATAGGGTGTCTCATTTGAAATGTCTGGTATGCAGTTGGTGATGAAGACCTAGACTTTTCAAAAGAGTTAACTAAAGATACCAGCAGCTAGATTGCTCAGTGGATAGAGTACTGGAGTCAGGAAGACCTGAATTCAAATCCAGCCTCAGAGACTTACTAGCTGTATGACCCTGGGTAAGTCACTTACCCTCTGCCTTAATCTATTGGAGAAAGAAATGGCAAAACCCCTCCAATATCTTTGCCAAGAAAATCCCACGGATAGTATTCATGTGATGTCATCCACAGAGTCACAAAGAGTTGGACGTGACTCAACAACAACAACTAACGTACTAGGAGTTCTACATTCCGACACATTTGAGGTATAGTAGACTCACTAACAAAAAGGAAAACTTAACAGATGGAGAATGCCTATTATCCATACTATGATAATACAGCTGAATAGGCAGCCCAACGAGTCAATCCATTAATACATGTATTTTGCATGTATGTTTTGGGAGGCAGCTAGCTGGTGTAGTAGATGGAACACTCGACCTGGAATTAAGAACACATGAGTTCAACTCTAGCCTCAAAAACTTACTAGCTGTGTGATCTTGCTCAAGTCACTTAACCTATGCCTGCCTCAGTTTCCTCATCTGTCAAACAAGGAGGATAATATTACTTGCTTCCCAGGGATGTTGTGATTATCAAATGAGATCATTGTGAAATCTTTAGCACAGTTCCTAGCACATAGAAGGCAGTTAATAAATGCTTATTTTCTTTCTTTCTTGGATAGGCATTTGATATGGGCAGAATTGGACACCAGTTTGAATAGGAGGAAGAGAGTGGGATAGATTATATTTGTAAAATTTCTCAGCACTTTCAATGATCCCAAGCTGCTTCCTGTGACACAAATCCATCTTTTTGACACCAATATTCTCCTAATAATTTTATATTGGCTCAAAATCATGAAATAGCAGTGTCTTAATCAAAGTTGGGGGTAACTCAAAAGGTAAGAAGAAGAAGTATGATGGGCACAAAGAGATAGGCTGAAACACATTACTCATGATCACTTTGATGCCAAAAGTGGCATAAAACATATTATCCAGGAAAAGTATGATTAGAAAATGAGGTACGTTGTCAGGTCACAAGTCAGGGAAAATGAATGAAAATGAATCACTACAGCCTGATGGCTGTTAAAATGCCTTGAGGAAGCCTTCCTGTACTTCATACACATCCTTTATGGAAGATTTTTATGCATGAACAAGAATCATACAGGATATGAGTAAATATATGGATTATAATCTTATCCTTCAGAGGAAGTACTCATATTAATGAGATTACTGACCCATTTAAATAATGAAGTGTATGTCCAGAGAAAGTGAGGTGATAATTCCATTGGACTATGTGATAGATCACATCTGGAGTATTGTGTTCAATTTGAGAGGGCAGCTAGGTGGCACAGTGAATAGAGCACCAGCCTTGGAGTCAGGAGGACCTGAGTTCAAATCCGGCCTCAGACACTTAACACAAAAACTAGCCGTGTGACCTTGGGCAAGTCACTCAATCCCAATTGCTCTACCTTCCCCCCTCCAAAAAGAAAAAAAAACAAAAAAATTCAATTTGGGGTATCACATTTTAGAAATAGATTGACAAACTGGAGTATGTTCAAGAGGTGGAGACCAGGGATACTGAGAGCCCTGGAGAAAATACCTTACAAAGACTGATGAAAGGAATTGTGGATGTTAGCTGCGAGAAGATGAAAGGAGGGCCAAGATAACTGTATTCAAGGCCATATTTGAACTCAGAAAGATGAGTCTTCCTAACTTCAGGGCTGGCACTCTATTCACTGCACCATCTAGCTACCCAAAGGTACTTTTGTTCAATGGTTTACTGATTATCAACATCAAATGAGGGAGAAAACAGAGAGAGGGTTATATGGAGGGTCATGCTAAAGAAGGATTTGATTTAACCTGTTTGGTCCCAGGGTATATAACTAAGATCGTAAGTAGAAATTGAAGAGAGGCAAATTTAGGCTTGATAGAAGGAAAAACTCCTTAATTATCCATAGCACAGGTCTAGCTTTGATAAAAAAAAAATCTTCAGTGTCTCAGTATTGCCCCGAGAGAAAACACAAAATCATCAATCCAACATTTAAAGCTCATCATCCTATTCTACCTTACTTTCCCAGAGTTATTTCATATTAATCCCCTTCCCACACTCTATTTTCCATCCAAACTGGCCTGTTCACTGTTCCTAAATTCAGCCTTCCATCTCCTAACTCCATGACTTATCATAGGCAGTCCCTGCATATTTATAATGCCTCACCCTGATCTCTTAGAGTCCTTCAATGGTCATCTTATGTTCTACCTCATACAGAAAACCTTTTCTGATCCCCCAGGTATTAGTACTTGATAGAGAGTAGTTGGGCCAGCCCCATTCTTTCAGAAGACAAGGTCTTTCATGCACAGGAGAAACTTGATAAATATTTACGGACTTGAACTCAATTAGAAAGTGGAATGAGTTTCCTATCATTAGCAGCCAACCACTTGTTAAAGATGTGGTGGAGAAGATTCCTATTTAGATATGGGTTGAACTAGATAACTTTTGAGGTCTCTTTCAATTCTGAAGTGTTCTGATTCTGCATTGGGAACAGTGTTAGCAAAGACAGACACAGCATGGGATATGTATGAAATACAGAAAATAACCTCATTTGACTAAAGCTGTGGGGAAAGCAGTCATATGAGATAAGACTGAAAAGACAGCAGCATTGGCTTATGTAGGTCTTTGTGCCAAATAAAAGGCGACTGAAATTGTTTTTAGTAGAAAATAGCAAGCCCCTAAAACATTTTCCCCCATAGAGAAGTAACATCAGAGTCATTTATAAGAAAGATTCACATGGCACCAACTATCAGTGGTACATCTGTGACTTCAAAATCTTTAGTCTTTGGTGCTGACTTCTCATCCTTCCACACATTCATATTTCTACAGTGTATGTATGTTATGGGGGTCATCCATGAGACTTCTCTTTTATCATCAGGTGTCTTTCTGGTCATCCCTTTATCTCCTGGGCTTTTAGCCCCATTGCATTTTTCTCTCTCCTTTGTTAACTCCGTTCAGTTTATGTTGAGTGATTCTTTCTTGGTGATACTTCTTAGATCCTCCTTTGCACTTTCCTTTCAATTTCAATCCTCACCCAAAGTCAAGGTCATCATCGCTGTAGCAAGCCTTGGCTCTTCTTTCTCCAGTCTCTTTTCTTTCCAATATAACTTATGTTCAGCTGATGAAATCATTAATCTTCTTCGAACACTTTTTTCATGTTATTCCCTTATTAAGTACTGATGACTTTCTTATTAAACATGATACTTGCTTCAAGACTTTGAATGTCCACAATATCCTCACAAGTGTGGGTATATCCTCCGCCAGCACAGATTATTATATCTCCATCCCTTCTCATCTTAGAAAATTACTTTTCCATGTTGTTCCATAAATCCTCTATAGAAAATCCATTCAATTCACTTAGAGGCCTTCATTTAGCTCTTTTCATATTTTGTGGGTACCAGTGCAGCACTTAGTCTGCCCACGTGTTATCCTTTGTTCGCACTACATGACTGACTTACCTTCTTTTCTGATCATTCATTTCCTTAATGACATCATTTATGCCATCTCTTGCCAGCAAGTTAGTTGATGCAGAATACTTATACCCACCTTATGTCTTTCCATGCACCACTAAGTTAGCTGCAATTTTGATTCTTATGAGATCATAGTACAGTATCATTCATAGCCATATATTATCACCAGAGAAATACTGATTTTTTAAAAAATAGAATTTTTACAAAATTAATGAGCAGCTTGTGATCAATGAAAACATTGTACAATTTCCCAAATGCAATACAACCTATTCTCCTAGTCCAGACTTGGCACCTAGGTGGCACAGTAGACAGAGGGTTGAACCTGGAGTCAGGAAGACCTGTGTTCAAATCCAGCTTCAGACACTTGTTAGCTTGTGGTCTTGGACAAATAGCTTAGCCTCTGGTCACCTCAGTTTCCGCATCTGTAAAATGGGGTAGTAATAACACCGACTTCCCTGGCTTATGGTGATAAGATGACATGACATTTGTAAAGTGCTTAGCAAATCTTAAAGTAACATATAACTGGAAACTATTCTTCTTCAATGATTATTCTTTAAGAATTATTATTCTTGGGGTGGCCAGGTAGCACAGCGAGTAAGAGCACCGGCCCCAGTGTCGGGATGACCTGAGGGATTGAATCCAGGTTCAGACACTTAGCATGCACCCAGAAACACCTGGCCATGTAACCTCGAGCAAGTTACTTAACCCCAATTTCTTAGGGGTTGCCAGGTGGCTCAGTGAGTAAGAGCACTGGCCCCTTAACCCCAATTGCTTAAAAAAAAAAAAGAATTATTATTCTTGGGGCAGCTAGGTGGCACAGTGAATAGAGCACCAGCCCTGGAGTCAGGAGAACCCGAGTTCAAATTCGACCTCAGAGACTTGACACTTACTAGCTGTATGACTGTGGGCAAATCACTTAATCCCAATTGCCTTGCCTTCCCCCCTCCAAAAAGACAAAAAAAAAGAATTATTATTCTTAAAATCTGCTGTTGATAATATCTGTCATATGTATGTGCACATATGCATTTTAGTACAAACGCAGTCTAGCTCAGTGACCCATTCTCCTGCATAGTAGAGTAGTAGGTTGAGTTGAATCAGTGTCTATTTGTGCCAATATGTACACAAACATATGTGCAAACAGACATATATGTGCATGTAGACATAGATGTACATACAAGACACGCTTTCTATCTTTTGAACCCCCAGAGTACTTTATTTACACTCTCTTTTAGCACTTAACACATTCTACATTTTATTACAATTACTTGTCTACATGGAGAAAGCAAGGTTGGGAGGAAAGAAAGCTGGATAAAGTCAAAAGACTTGAGTTTAAGTTCTGGTTTTCCACTCGAGAGCTCTGCCAATTCCCCGCTTAGATCTCATCTATAAAACCAGAGCTGGGCTAATTCTTCAATGCTAAATTTTCTGATGGTTAAGTTTTTATCACCCCTACTTGACTGTAAGCTTCTTGAGTGCAGATAATTGCCATTGTCTATACTTATTTTAATTATTAATTTTTCATGTTATTTTAAATTATGATAGAATTATTATTATCTAAACTCTTATGTTTCCCTTTCATCTTTATATGTCCTTAGTACCTAGGACAATGCTTTGAAATTAACTGAGGCTCATTTCATGAATTTGTTCTTGAAGAATTTATAATTTCATGTCTGTGGATATTATCTGCAGTGACCTAAATTGTACCTTCTATAATTTAGGATATAATCTTCAAAATTGTTGTGGTCAAAAAATTCTTCACCTTGTAGTCAATCTGGTAATGACCTTCTCTAAATTTAGTAGTGTGATTCTTTTTTTCTTTTATATTTACTTACATATATATTTTTAACATAATTTTTTTAGAATCCCGAGTTCCTAATTCTCTCCCTCCCTTCATCCACTGAGAAGGCAAACAATATAATATCAATTATATGTGTGAAGTCAGAGCATGATTCTTGAAAAGAAAAGTTAACTTTGCAGTACAGTTATCTCTCACCAGGTGGGTACTCAAAGCCTTTTTAATTTGATAGGACCTGCTCAGAAGTTCACCAAATATTTACTGATTTGCAGTGTAACTTAAACCCTAGAAATTCAAACATTTGTAATTACATAAGTTGGATTAGACACAGTCATTGTAAGTAGCCTGAGGGGGCAAGTGGCACTAGAGTTAGGGATAAGCATAATTTGCATTTTCATATCACTTCCAAGTTTTGCAAAGTGCTTTGCATACATTATTTCATTTGGTGTTGATGATCAAACATTGAGGCAGCTAGGTGGCTGAGTAGACTGAGTTCTGATCTTAGATTCAGGAAGACCTGAGTTGGAGTCAGATCCTTTACTGGCAGTGTGATCCTCTACAAATCATTTAACCTCTGTGCCTCAGTTTCCTCAACTATTAAATGGAGGTAATAACAGCACCTATCTCCCAGGGTTTTAGATACAATCAAATGAGATATTTGTAAAGCACTTAGCACAGAGCTTGGCCATAGAAAGTGTTATGTAAAGGCTTGTTTCTATCATCATCATCGTCATCATCATCATCATCATCACATAAACTCCCTGAGGACTGGAATGTCTCACTTTCATGTTTGTACCATAGTACTAAGCATGTCTTGCACATAAGAAGCACTTATGAAATGTTTGTTGAATGAATAGTTGAGGGCATAAAGAAGCTGATTAGAGAAGAAAGGGGAGGAACAATGATCATAAGAACACAGTTTGAACTTGAAGATAATTCAAGGTCATGTAATCCAGAGGCCTCACGTGGCCTACAACACTCCCCAATGTGGTGGGAACCAGTTTAAAATTGGGAAATATTTCACAAAATCAGTTGAGAAATGTTTAACAAATAATTTGGAAATATTTATTAAAATAAGTAAAAACATAATGAAACATAGATGATATTAATGTGTGGTTTTCTAAGTCACTGTGTAGTCCTCACTGATCCTCATATATGAAAGAAAATGGGAGAACCAAATGCATGAGAAAGATTACAGAGAACAATATGATTTGATGTTCATTGGAAGGTAATTAGGGCAGCCATGAATAAATCCAAACATAGTTGTCATTGTTCATCCTTCATATTTGAAGAGGACCAGTGACAGTATGGGTGATGTTTTGACTTGCTCATGAATTGGACTTAAGTGAGGCAGAGTTGCACAAAATCACCAGCCTCACTCTCTTCCTGAGTCATCTCTAGTGGCAGGACAAAAGTCAAGACAAAGGGTGATAAACTGGGATGCAGTGGATGCCTTTGGCTCTTTGATGTCTGACCAAGCTCTAAATGCTCCACAGTGCCTGGAGGCTTCAGCCACCTTCATGGCTATTGTAATAAACTGTTCTCATCCATCCATTACAAACAGTAACCAAAGATACATTAGCTAGAAAAACTGGGAATGAAGAAACATATACTTTTGGATTTTTGTTCAGAAAGCAAACAGAGAGGGTTTGAAGAAGATAGATAGATTTGGAAAAGCATTCTGGGAAGGACCCAGGAGAAAAAAGAACCACTAAGCTAGGGTTTGGATGGCTGTAGAGACATCAGTTTCTACCTGGAATCAAAGCATAGATATGGGGGTCAGCCAGGAATGACTGAGTTATCCAATGATCAGAACTAAAGGAGTGCGCTGACTAACCTAGAAGCCAAAGCAGTCTGCACTTTGCTCCTAATTAGCTGTGTGACTTTGAGTAAGTCACCCGACCTTTCTAAGCCCCTGCTTCTTCATCCATAAAATGAAAGAGTGATGATCTCTGAGGTCCCTTCCAGCTCTGACATTCTGTGATTCTGGGAGATACGGAGCAGCAACCTATGAAAATACTGAAAAACTGAACTTTTTGAGTTGAGCAAATTTAAGTAAAAAACTCTATGGCTTTACTCTGAGGTTTCTACTTGGTTAAAAAAAAAGGCAGGAGGAGTTTTGGACCCTCAATGGAAGATTGGCTGAGTATCTTCTGTGCTAAAAATTCACTTTGAAGGATGGGTGCCATGGAGACGTAAAACTTTGAAATGCTGATTGGGGATGGGGGCGGCTGGATGAAGTTGTTGAAGGGGAAACTCCCTTTATTTCTGTGGGTGGTGGCAGTGCACATTCTCTCTTTTGTAGAGTGTTGGGGGTGCCTTCTATTGAAATGCTGACCTGAACCTATCTCATCTCAAGTGTAATGAAATTTTAATGATCAGTGAGCTAGCTATTGGTTATGTTTATGATGAGAAGAGGGAGGCAGGTCAAAGGATGTGAACAGCCTGTCTTCAAAGCTGAAATGCAAGCTATCAATAACCATACACAAGAACGCTCCATAGAGCATTCTTTGAAGGAATATCTTTTGGGAAGGAGAAAAGCTCATTGATTGAGGGATGGACTGTGGCACATTAATGTAATGGAATGTGATTGCATTGTAAGGAAGGGCAAATACAGAGAATTCAGAGAAACTTGGAAAGGCATATAGAGGATGATTTGAGGGAGTTAAGTAGGACTGAGAGAACTATTTACACAGTGACCACAACAGCATAAAGGAAAACAACATTGAAGGAAGGCCAGAACTCTCATCAATGCAGGAACCAATTGTAACTCCACAGGACTTGATGGTGAAACTTACCTCCTGACTCTCAGCAGAAAAAGTGGTAGATAATAGGCATGGAGCGATTCATACATGGCTGGTGTATTGATTTCTTTTGCTTGGTTTTGTTTGTGACTTATAAAGTTTTTGTTGGATGAGAGCAGTTGTTAGGAAGTGACAGTGATGTAAAAAACAAAACCAAGGTTAAGCCTCAATATGGCATTTGAAAAGACTAGCCATGCAAAGGGACACAGCAGAAAGAGCAGGAGCTGGGGATTCAGGACACCTGACTACTAGTCCCAGCTCCGCCACCAACTGTGTTCATATTTTCCCTGCTCAGCCTTGGTTTCCTCTTCTGTAAAATAAGGCTTGGGAGGATCTCCAAGGTTCCTTTCAATTTCCTGACTATGTAAATCAAGAAGAAAAGATAGCAGGTAGACTTGGTGGGTTAGGGTGGGATAGTGGGATGAAGGGAGGGCAAGTGAAAATGTGGAAGGGGAATATTCATGGTAGTGAAAAGTACACTGATTTTGGAGTCAGAGGACCTGAATTTGAATCCTAGCTTTGACATTTACTATCCATGGGAGCCTGAAGAAATCATTTAATTTTTCTCAACTGTAGCTTCCTCATCTGTGAGATGAGAGGAATGGACCAGATGATCTGGTCTCTAAATCTCTGATCCTGTGAGCTAGAATTTCAAATACAAACTCTACCATTTACTATCTGTGACCTTGGGTCAATCCTTAACCTCTATGGGCCTCAGTTTCCTCACCTATAAATAAGGGACTTGGACTAGATGGCCTCCAAGCTCCCTTCCAATTCTAGATCAATGTGAAATTGTAGAGAAAGAAGCTGAAGATTAGAATAAAACAGTGGATCAGGAGGACTATGGTAGCCCACCTCCCCAACTCACCAATAGTCACCCTAAGAATGGTAGTGCTTGGGTCTTCAGGAGAAGGGCTGGCTTCAATGCAAATTTCAAGATGTCTGTTGTGAAAGGGGCCACTGGAAAGACTCCCACTCTTCAAAGCAAGCCCAGTAGTCACTTGGCATCCTGCAAGTGCATCTAGCCAGCTCTGAGGGGTTCCTCTGACCCTGGCGGAGGAGGCATCACTAATGAGAGCAGCCCACGTGGCATTTCTGGGCACCGTGCCCTACGGTAGACACAGCTTTGGATAGACTCCACATTCAGGTCCAGCTTGTTAAGCCTCCGGGAGGTTTGCTGGGGGAAGTTGGTAAATCAGCATGTGATTATGTAATGGATCTTTATCCAGCAAGACCCTGGATGAACCCCAAAGAGACAGATAGCAAAGGAGGAACAGAACATTTGGGTGAAGTTGGGGTTAAAAAAAAGGTCGGCAAATAAGAAGGACTCTGACATGCTACCCAGGGTGCAGTGCAATTACAGAGCAATCATGTCTGTGCAGAAAATTAAAAACAGTCTATTGTGTGGGGCTTGAAGCCCAGGATAAAAAGAGAGGCTGAGAAACTGCCTCTGTGGTGGCTGTTGAAGAAAGGAGTAAAACTACCATGCTAACACCAGCTCTGTAGGAGGCCCCCACAGCTGCCCCCACTCTTCCTGCAGGGAAATGGGATCCCCAGCTCAGAATTTAGCCCAGGGCTCCTGAGCAAGAGACCTTTCAGCAGAAATTAGTAGAGGAATTGGATTCCCATCTGGCATTTCAGTCACTGGGAGAGAAGCCACCCGGGTCTCCTGGAGATTGGGGGAGAAGATATAAGGCAACAGGGGTACTTGGGCAATCTGACAGAGCAGTGGAAGTAGAGGGTTGGCTGATGGCTCAAGACACTGCCAGGGAACTGTGTGTTTGCCCTGTACCTGTAAGACAGGCCAGGTGTTGCTTTTGGACTTTCAAAGCCCAGTTGGTCTCCTTCCCAGGAACATAGACCTGGATCTAGGCATAGACCATAGACATAGATCTAGAGATGGGAGTGATGTCAGAGGCCATGTTATCCAATACCCTCATTTTTTCTAAATGGAGGAACGAGGGCCCAGGAAACTTAAATGATTTGGCCAAGTGTCAAGAGGTGGGATTTGAGCCCAGGTCTTCTGATCCAAGAGTAAATATTCCTTTCACGTGGCACACTTGGCACATCTCCAGCCTCCCTTCCTTCTGAACTCAATCTGATTTGCTTTGACAAACACATACTCCTAGGATTGAGAGAGATAAAAGGGGCCTGAGGGACCAGCAGACAGTGTACTTGATCTGGAATCAGATCCCTCCCTCTTTCCATCCTGACCCTGCTGGCTATCACCTGTATAATGAAGGGGTCCTGCCAGGTAACGTCTGAGGGTCCTTACAGCTCTAAATCTACAATCCTATGAACCCTCTTATTGTGTAGTCAAGGTAGCTGAGGCCCAGAGAAGTTACATGATTTGCAAAAATTCACACAGGTAACAAGTAGATTATGGAATTCCAGAACTCCATTCCAAGTCTGTCTCCAGATTTAGGGCTTGTTCCTTTACACCCCACTGGTTTCCTTTATTAAACACTAATGTTGGGCAGAACACTGCACCATTGGGCACAACAGGAAGTGAAAAAGTTTAGACAAAACTCCTCATAGTTTAGTAAGTGCTTGTAGATATTACATATAGACAAAAAAAAAAAACAACAAAATACCCAATAATACAAAAAAGGCTGAGAGGTCCAACAAAGAAAGGGCTTTTTGAGATCCCCCTTTCAAGCCTTGGTTACATCTGAAAATTCTGCTATCTGCACCAAGGAAGGGAAAGGTGGTGGTAAAAAGGGAAAAGTAGAAATAGGAAAGTGAAAGAAAGAAGTCTGACAAAAGAAATAGAAGGAAAAGGAAAGATGCTTTCATTTTCTTTCCCTTCCCTTCCTGGCTTTTCTTACCTCTCTGTTCTTCCAACTTCATCCCCAGCTCATTTCTGCTGCTGGGATGGATACCTCTGGGCTGCTTCCTAGGGCTCTGAATTTATTGGTGACACTTTGGGGAACTGCTGCTACTCTCCATCCCCAAGGGAGCAATTAAATGGGCTGTGGAGAAGGGGTAGGAGATGTTGGTTCCCTCAAGGAGAACACAGCTTTGAAAATCACTGAGTCAGAATGTCAAAGCAGGGATTCAATGACCAGTCAAAGTTCACTCAACATCTATGATGGACACATTGAAGCAATTTTCTTTCTTGAACTGAGAAAAATCTACCTGAGAGCCAGTGTGGCTTCAGAAAGGGCTGAAGAATGGTTGATATGTTGTTTGCTGCCCACCAATTCCAGGAGAAATGCCAGAAGCAGAACTGAGGTCTGTATACAACAATCATTAATATGAGCAAAGCCTTTGATACTGTCAGTTGTGAGGGCTTATGGAAAATCATGTCAAAATTTGTTGCATGGAGAATATCATCAGTATTGTGTGTCAATTTAATGACAACATGCTTGCCTTGGCTCTGGATAATAGATGATATTCTTGAGCTTTCCCAATCACCAATGGAGTGAAGCAAGGCTGTGTGCTTGCTCTCAAGTTTTTTTAGCAATGTTGTCAGATGCCTTTAATGAGGATGAACATGGAGTCAAGGTCAGCTGCCACACTAATGGTAAATTATTTAACTTGGAAAGGCTAGAAGCCAAGACTAAGGTGGAGGGAGAGTTGGTACATGATTTTTTTGTTTGCAGATAAATGTGCATTCAATGCAACCTCTGAAGCTGAGATGCAACAAAATATAGATCATTTCTCTGCCATTTGTGCTAATTTTGGCCTAAGAATTAATACCAAATTAGCAGGTTCTCCACCAGCCAGTACCACACCATCCATATGTGGAACTATCAGTTACAGCAAATGGAGAGATTTTGAATACTGTGGATAAATTAACTTACTTGGGCAGTATACTTTCTTTTTTTTCCTCTCTTTTTATTTTTTAGTTTACATCATTCATTTCCACAAGATTTTGAGTTACAAATTTTCTCCCCATTTTTCCCTACCCACCACCCCAAAACAACAATCCCAATGAATATCCCCTTCCCCAATTTGCTCTCTTCCATATCTTCCCCCATCCCCCTCCGACTTTCCAGTAGGGCATGGTTGACCTCTATGCCCCAGTGCCTGTATATCTCATTTCCCAGTTACATGTAAAATAATTAATAATAATAATATGTGTATATATTTTTAAACATTTGATTTTAAAACATTGAATTCCAGATTCTTTCCCTTCCTCCCTTGTCACCCACCCTCACTGGGAAGATAAGCAATTCAATATAGGTTGTACATGTGTAGCTATGCAAAACATTTCCATAGTGGATACATTGTAAAAGACTGACTACATTTCCCTCCATCCTATCCCACCCCCCACTTGTTCTATTCTCTACTTTAATCTTGTCCCTTTTCAAAAGTGGGTGATTCCAACTTCCCTTCCCCCCCAGAATGCCCTCCCTTCCATTATCCCCCCTCTCTTCCCCTTCCCCTCAACTTTCCTATAGGGTGAGATACCCTATTTAGTGTGTATGTCATCCCCCTAAGCCAAATTCAATGAGAGTAAGGTTAACCCATTCCCTTTTGCCTTCCTGTTCTTCCCCTCTATTGTAACAGTGTCCCTTGCCTCTTCTATATAAGATAATTTACCCCATTCTGTCTCTCCTTATCTCCTCTCATTATATTCCTCTCTCACCTCTTAATTTCACCTTTTAAGTATTATCCCTTCCTATTCAGTTGGTCCTGTGCCCTCTGTTGATGTATACCTGTACACATGTATACACACACTCGCATATGTATTCATATGCCCAAATACCCTCCTATATAGACATATATGTATATATGTATAAATATATAAATACATATATATGCGTGTGTGTATATACATATATATACACACACACATTTCTATTCCCTTCAACTATTCTCATACTGAGAAAAGAGAAAAGTTTCATAAGTTACAATTATTGTTTTTCCATGTAGGAATATAAGTAGTTCAACTTTGATAAGTTCCTTATGATTTCTTTTCCCTGTTTACCTTCTCATGGTTCTCTTGCTTCTTGTATCTGATTGTCAAATTTTCTATTCAACTCTGGATTTTTCCTAAAGAATGCTTGAAAGTCCTCTATTCCACTGAATGACCATAGTTTCCCCAGACACATGATACTCAGTTTTGCTGGGTAGGTGATTCTTGGCTTTAATCCCAGCTCCTTTGACCTCCAGAATATCATATTCCAAGCTATTTGATCCCTCAGTGTAGAAGCTGCCAGGTCCTGAGTTATCCTCATTGTGTTTCCACAATATTGAAATTGTTTCTTCCTGGCTGTTTGTAATATTTTCTCCTTGATCTGGGAATTCTGGAACCTGGCTATAATATTCCTAGGAGTTTTCTTTTTGGGATCATTTTCAGGAGGTGATTGGTGGATTCTTTCAACCTCTATTTTGCCCTCTGGTTTTAAAACATCAGGGTAATTTTCCTTGAGAATTTCTTGAAGGATGATTTCTAGGTTCCTTTTTCGATCATGGCTTTCAGGTAGTCCAATAATTTTTAAATTATCTCTCTTGCATCTATTTTCCAGGTCAATGGTTTTTCCAGTGAGATATTTCACATTGTCTTCTACTTTTTCATTTGTTTGGATCTGTTTAATAGTATCTTGATTTCTCATAAAGTCACTAGCTTCCATTTGCTCCAATCTAATTCTGAAGGAATGATTCTCCTCAGTGAGCTTTTGAGATTCTTTTTCCATCTGTCAAATTTGGCTTTTTAAGGCATTCTTCTTCTCATTGCCTTTTTGAGCCTCTTTTGCCATTTGAGTTAGTCTATTTTTTAAGATGTTATTTTCTTCAGTCAGGTTGCTGACTCTCATTTCATAATTTTCTTCCATTGTTCTCATTTCTCTTCCCAATTTTTCCTCCACTTCTCTTATTTGGTTTTCAAAATCCATTTTTAGCTCCTCTATGACCTGTAACCAATTCATATTTTTCTTGGAAGCTTTTGATACAGGAGTTCTGAATTTGTTGTCTTCCTGCTATTCCATGCTTTGGTCCTTTTTGTCCCCAAAAAAGAAATCCAAAGTTGGATTGCTCTGTTTGCTTAGCTTCCTTTGCTTGCTCATGTTGCCTCTCAATTATTTGACTTTTGAGCTTTTTTTTTTTTTTTTACCACCATAGAACTTTGCTACCAGAGCGGGAAGCTTTATCTCAAATGCTGGGGTTTTTTCAGCTGATGGAGCTATTAGTTGGGTGCCCTCTCTGAAGCCTCCACGTGCTTTGGCAAACTGGTCACACATCCCAAGACCTCCACCCTAGACAGTGATCCAGATCCAAGCAGGTTAAAGCAAGAGTGATTACCCCTCAGACTGGTTGCTTGTCCCCCCTACCATGTGCTGACCAGGAGCTCTGAAGCAGCCACACAGAAGTGCAGAGACCTACAGCAGAGGCCTATGGCACTCCCAACTACTGGATCCCAAAATCCACACTGCACTGACCTCTCACTGTGTCCTTAGCATCTATGTGTTGATAATTCTGGAAACTTCCACAGTTGCTGGTGATCTGAAGTCCCTCCAGCTGGCGGCGGGTCATGCCTGCCCTGGGGCTAAAACCTGGGGCTCACACAGGGCCGGGGTCAGCTCCCAGAGTGCTGCATTAGCCACTTGCTGCTGCCTGTTGGGCTGTCCTCAGTGGGAGGTTAGCTTCTCTGTGTCATTTTGTGGGTTCTGTAGCTCCAAAGTTTGTCTAGAATCATTTTTTACATGAATTGGAGGAGGTAGAAGCTAGAACCTTGTGGAAGTCCTGTTTCTACTTCACCATCTTGGCAGTATACTTTCTAGGGATGTCCAGAGCTAGCTCAGTGTGGAAAGTGTGGCAGAGAAGAGGTATTAGAATGCCTACCAGACTGAGGTCTACAGAGCCATTGTGTTGACCTCATTGTTACATGCCTGTGAAACCTGGAAAGCGTACTAGTGCCATGCCAGGAAACTGAATCGCTCCCATTTTAATTGTCTTAGGAAGATTTTGAACATCACCTAGCAGGATAAGGTATTGGACACTGAGGTCTTTTTCTTGAGTTAAACTGCTAGTCATTCAAACTCTGCTGTAGAGAGCACACCTATGATGGGCTATTCATGTTGTTCAAATGGTAAATGTATGCTTGTTTAAAAGACTATTTTATGGAGAACTCATGTAAGGAAGGCATTCACACAGTGGTTAGAAGAAGCGATACAAGGACATTCTCAAGAACTTTCTGAAGAACTTTGGAATTGACTATGTGGCATGGGAGATGCTGACAAAGGGCCACTCAACATGACATGCCCACATCAAAGATGGTTCTGTGCTCTGTGAGCGAAGTAGAATTGCAGTAGCTAAAAAGAAACATGAGGTGAGCAAATTTAGAGAATCCACCCCAAACATTCACATGGAGTCTTTGTGCCTGATCTCTGGTAGAACACTCTAAGCTTCTATTGGTCTGATTAGGCACAGTTGGACACACACTGTAATTGACTCTTACGTAGTGATATCATTTTGGTCCTATTTGAGAATGAAGGACAACAACTAACCAACTATGTGCCAGATGCTCTGATGAGCACTGGGAATAAAAACACAAGCAAAAAGAAAGACAGTTCCTGCCCTCAAGGAGCTTACCTTTTAATGGGAGGAAGACGATACTGTACCAAGAAGGTTTTTGTAAAGGGTAGAAGGAAGAATGAACTCACACAGGACATGGAAGAGAAAGTCCAGAGAGCCAAGAGTGGAGCCAAGAGAGGAATGAAGACATTACTAGCCTGGTTGCCTTCCTTAAAATGGAGGTTCCGGGAGGAACCATTTAATCAGAACAAGGGCCAGAGAGGAGAACTTCCAGTTGAAAAACTGTACTTCCAGTGTGAAAAACCCAAGGGTGGACTGAACTTCCAGGGTGAAGAGGCTGCTGTGAAATGGAAAGGGAAGTCTTAGAGAAGTCAGGAGTGGAGCCTAGAAGGGTCCTTATATTATATTATGATGATAAGCATTATAAGTCCTGAACATCATGTTAAACTTAGCGCTGGGTATATGTATTCCAGAATTTGCATGTTTGGGTAGGTGACAACATTGCTAATTAACTCATATTTACACAATATTTTAAGCTTCATAAAGTGTTTTTCCTCCAAGAGATCCCAGGACTTAGTGAAAATATAATAGTTCCCCTTTTTTAGATTAGGAAACTGAGTCTCAGAGAGGGAAATGGCTTAATCAAAGGCACACATTCAGTGAATGTAGTGGGCATGATCCAAGAGGAAGCAAACCAGCTCTTCTCTTCCCCTGTACACACCTTGTTTGCAAGGGGAACTGCTGGTAGGTACCTTCATAGGAGTGGAACATGCTTTTTTGGGTGAGGGAGCTAGAAATTGAACAGTCAGGATGTGGGTCTTTAGAAAAGCATTATGGGCAGAAAGTCAGTATCAGTGGAGCTGGGTGGACCATAGTAGAGGTAGAGATGTTAGATAGAGGAAGAAGGGAGAAGGGAAAGGTATTGGATCCAAAGAGACAGATGCACCAAACTGACATAGATACTACCTATAATCTTACCTGCTTCTGAAAAGTCATGTAGGGTGGTGTAGCGAGAGGTGGGGGTTATTGCCAGTCATCCCAATGAGAATGACCATCCAATCAGACTTTTTTGTTTTTCTAAGGGCATATATATATATGAGGGTGAGGGCTTTTTATGCCTCTTACCATGCTAAATTAAACTTGCTCTATATTTAATGACCACTTTTAGCCTTAGTGATTTCAGGACAGCCTTTTGGAATGAGAAAAATGAATAATGTATGATGTTCCCGGGATTCCCCATGGGCAAAGATGTGAGGCGTCAGCTAGAGAGATTTCGCACAAAGCACCCCTAAAATTGTATCTGGGTACTTCTGACATGAAGACAATCTCCAACAATAGGATCAGGTAAGTATCAGGGCCGAGACTCAAACCCAGGTCTCCTGACTTGAGGTTCTGTTCCTTCCCATACATGCTGCTGCAACAACTCACCTGTTGTACAGCCCAATGCTTAGAGATGTCTGACTAGTCAGCTCTGGTCTCTGAGCCCATATAGGACACCAGATCACAGCCAGAAGACAATTCAGTTTTCCTCTTTAGTGAGTCTTACTTCTTCCAGGCCCTTTACAGTCCTCCATAATTATACAACTCCTCTGGAATTTGAGTCAATTTAGAATCAATCACTTTTGCTCCATCTTGACTTGTGCCATTTGGGTGACTCAGAATAAAGGTGACAGTTGTGTGATATATAGTGGTGAGAACACTATTTGAGATCAGAGGATGTCAAATCAATCTTGGCTCTGTCATTTATTCCATGTGTGTCCTTCAATAAGTCACGTGCCCAGTTTGTGCCTCAGCTTCCTCATCTGTAGGATGCATGTTTGTGGTGGACTTTTAAGGCCCCTTCCAATTCTAAATCTATGCTCTTTTGATGTAATGAAGTATCAGAGTAGGGAAAGGTCCAGAATCACTCCTTGTGATTGTGGTTCTGGCACTGATAGCTTTGTAACTTTAGAACCTGGCTGGTCCCAGAGGTCCTGTACTTGGGCCAAAAATTTGCATTATCCAGGGACTCCTCTTTCCTGAATGAGGCTTGGTCCTCTTTCTGGATTATTCTGCTTGTTCAAGAGTTCACCCCTTGCCTCAGGCCACTGCCATGTTTGTGGTAGCATGTTTGTTTTCCTCCGGGGGCCATGCTATTCCTTTTCCCTAGGGGCCATGTGCCCTGAAAGGTAGGCATAGGTTTCAGCCTCAGGTGACTGATTCTCCATAAGCCCTCTCTTACCTACATTTCTTAGCTCTCTGATCCTCTTTTAGAAATCATTTCCTTGGGGCGGCCAGGTAGCACAGCGAGTAAGAGCACGGGCTCCAGTGTTAAGAAGACCTGGAGATCGAATCCTGGGCTCAGACACTTAGCACCCACCCAGAAACACCTGGCCATGTAACCTTGAGCAAGTTACTTAACCCCAATTGCTTAGGGGCAGCCAGGTGGCTCAGCGAGTAAGAGCACCGGCTCCAGTGTCGGGATGACCTGGATCAAATCCGGGCTCAGATACTCAGCACCACACCCAGAAATAACTGGCCGTGTAACCTTGAGCAAGTTACTTAACCCCGATTGCTTTAAAAAAAAAAAAAGAAATCATTTGCAAGGCTGTGGATCTGGCATATGGCCAGTCATAATTCTATCATCCACAAATGTTGTGATTCTCAGCATTGATTGTCCTTAATGGGTCAAAAAGTACTCAGGGCAATGCTAACTACCCACACCACATGAAGGAGACATTAGTAGCAACCAAAGCAACAACAATAAGAAGTAATATTTATATGCTGCTGCTGCTGTTCAGTCGTTTTAGTCATGTCCCACTCTTCATGACCCTGTTTGGGGTTTTCTAAATAGAGATTCTAGAATGGTTTGCCATTTCCTTCGCCAGTTCATTTTACAGATCATGCAAGAGGCAAATAAGGTTAAGTGATTTGCCCAGGGTCACACAGCTAGTAAATGAGTGAGGCTGGATTTAAACTTAAGGAGATGAGTCTTCCTGATTCCCAATGGTCTGTCCACTGTGACATCCAGCTAATACTTATATAGTGCTTGAATATTTGCAAATAACTTTTCTTCATACAATTTGAGTCTTATGATAATTCTGTGATATAGTTCCTATAGGTTTTATTATGCTTATTTTATAGAACAAGGCTTCAAATGTGGCATCGGCAGGGATATCTACCTTCTCTAGTGATGTTTTTTAGATGACAGAACAAGGTTCTGATCCTATAACCTTGTTAAACTCAATCAGTCTCTTCCTGGGGACACTCTCTATGTATCTATTTTATACATGAAAAAATTGAGGCTCAGAGAGTTTATATAATTTAAGTGATCCCTTCCCCTTGAAATATCTTAGGGTATTTTTTTTCCCAAATTCTCTCCTCTGTTCTCATCTTCTCTCCTATATCATAGCCATTTTTTTTTTACCATTCCTATCCTTTTCCCCATTAGGAATAGAACTTTTGAGATCGGAGCAGGTAGGTGGTACAGTGGATAGAGTGCTGGGCCTGGAGTCAGGAAATCTCATCTTCCTGAGTTCAAATGTAGCCTCAAACACTTCCTAGCTGTATGACCCTGGATGAGTCACTTAGCCCTATTTGCTTCAGTTTCCTCATGTGTAAAATGAGCTGGAGAAGGAAATGGCAAACCACTCCAGCATCTCTGCCATAAAACCCCAAATAGGGTCAGGAAGAATCAGACATGACTCATCATCATCATCATCATCAACAACAACAACAACAACAACAACAGCAGCAACAACAACTTTTTGGGATCACTATCTATCTCATAACTATCTCTATATCCCCTGTGTCTAGCACGTGGTAGGTACTTGGGCAATTGCATTGCCCCAAACTGCATGTAAGTCTTGTGACTACTACTCCTCTTTCTACTAGCCACTACTCTTTCTACTCGAGGACCCATTAGGGACAACTCACTTCATTTTGACTGTTCTGGAGTAAGAAACCATTCAATTCATGGCCCAAACCTCCATACAGTCATTTACTTTATTGCTAGACTATACAAAAGACACATAAATCCAATAGCAAAAGCATTTAATTAAGAATGAAACAACATAAATAGCAGGGAGGGGAATTGTAGTCAAAACACTCTCTGTAATCAGACACAAATTAATGAAATCTTCTCTTTCCAGGGGAGTTAAAATCTACTTCACAGGCTCACAGGTTTAGAGGTAAAAGGAACCTTAGAGGTCATCTAGTGCAACCATTATATTTTATTGATGAAGAAACAAGCTCAGAGAGGAAAAGGGGTTTACTACCACTTACAGGTAGTAGGTGGCAAAGCTAAAGTTTCAACTCAGGTCTTGTGACTCTAAGTTCAAGACTATCCCTTTAAACCCTATGATTCTGCAGCATAGATTGGGGAATGGGAAGGGTGCCAAATTGGGGTTAGGGTACAGCGTTAACTGTCTCTGAAGAGTTTTTCCCCTCAAAATGCAGCATGCTTGAGAATGACTGCATCTTCTTATTTTAGAGCTGGAGTATTCCCATGTCCAGTTATGTCACAAGTATATAAATCTATGTAATCAGTCAATCAATCAATCAACATTTATATGCCAGGCACTGTACTAAACAAATATTAACAAATCTAGTTATACCTTCCACATCGCAGGGCTTAGGAGGGTGATCTCTCCCTTTGTACCAGAGAAGATGTCTGAATTGTTATGGTTACTAAAAGATAAAATATGTTGACATTATACAATACTGTATATATTCTATGTATTTCTGAATTTCTAAGCTTTTTTCTGCATCATCTGCTGGCCTTTATGTGTCACCTGCAGCTTCTGCAAAACTCCCCCCAAATTCCCATTTAATCTCTTACACATATGCACAATATATCAAAACCACAATGGGGGAACGATGTGATGTGGAAGGGATAACTGTAGAAGCAAAAGTCAGCCTCTGCCTGTGAGGAACTTACAATCTAATATGGTCTCTCCTACACGAACATAGTTCCATGTCATGACCTAGAGGTAACGTGACATAATGGAAAAAGCATTGGACTTGGAAGCAGGATAACTTTGATGTAGGACCTTCTCTAGTGCTAAATATTTGGGTAACCATGGGCAAGTCATTTAGTCTCTCAAGAATCTCAATTTCCTCATCTGTAAGATGGAGATAATATTACCTGTAGGTATCATTACTACTTCACAGGGTTTTTATGAGGCTCAAGTGAGGTAATCTACATAATTTGTGAAATTAAGAGAATTACATAAATATTGATTGTTGTTACCATGAATGATATACCACGTTTTCCTTTGCATGCTTTAATATATATATAAAAATATACATGTAATATATATTTACAATTCTATGCATTACATACCCAATAAAGATATATACATAGTGATATACATAAAATCTAATGCTAAATATATACAC
This sequence comes from Petaurus breviceps papuanus, assembly GCF_028583685.1. Lineage (NCBI taxonomy): Eukaryota > Metazoa > Chordata > Mammalia > Diprotodontia > Petauridae > Petaurus > Petaurus breviceps. The sequence continues at coordinate 7,083,986 of NW_027187419.1, read as the reverse complement.
ACATACATGTATACATATACTCATGCATGTATGTATGTATGCCTGTGTGAATATGTATGTTGTCCAGATCTGTGATTTCATTAATCTAGGAAGCTCTTTAGTAAGGAAACTCGCTTTACCAATGTAGATCTGTAAATATCCTTCAATTTCACAGAACCATTGAATTTCCATTTTGGAAGAGACCTGAGTGTTCATCAGGTCTAACAACACCTACAAGGAATCTCTATTCCAACTCCACTAAAAACTTGTCATCCAGCCTTTATTTGAAAAGCTCCTGGAACAGGAAACCCACGTCTCCCAAGGCCTCCCTTTCCGCTTTTGGATAGCTCCAATTGTTAGGGGGTCTTACTAACATGGATCCTGAATTGTAACTTTCAGCGATTGATCAATGCTGTTTTTTTTTTCTTTTTTTTTGCCTTTTGGAGAGCAATTGGGGTTAAGCAACTTGCCCAAGATTACATGGCTAGTGTGTGTGTGTGTGTGTGTGAGGCCAGAACCGAACTTGGGTTCTCCTGACTCCAGGACCGATGCTTTTACTCACTGCGTCACCTGGCCGCCCTGATCAATCCTGGTTTTAACTTCTGGGATTGAACAGAGCAAATCTAATTTATCTCCTTCTTTCTGATACTTGAATATGACCATGATCTTCAAGATTTGTGCAGAGCACTGAGAGGCTAAGTCATACGCCCAGGGTCATACCCCCCATATATGTCAGAGACAAATCTTTCAGCTAGGTGATACAGCTTGCTATCCACCACACCACTAGTGTCAAACTTAAGTAGAAACAGGGTCCATGAAAATGTATATAAGAATCCCCGGTGGCTGCATATTAACTCAGAAAAGCATGCATTACCTAACATTGTCTATGTTTCATTGTATTTTTATTTATTTTGTTCAATATTTCCTAATTATATTTTAGTCTGGCTCAGCAGCACTCAGGAATTCTGAGGACCACATGGAGGCCATGTGTGACACCTCTGCACTACACTGTCTTCATTATGTATCATAAATATTATATATGTTATACAGCTATTACGCTACAAATATTTTTATTTTTAATAATATTTCACATTTTCCCCAATCATGTGTTAAAATAATTTCAAACTTTTTTTTAAGTTTTGAGTTTAAAATTCTATCCCTTCCTCATTCCTAACCTCCCCCCTCCCTGAGATGTTAAGTAATCTGATATAGGTTATACACATGCAATCATGTAAAACATTTCCATATTAGTAATTTTGTGCTACAAATATTATTAAAAATTAAACTAGACATATACCTGGTTTTCATATGCTCCTTGTACATGTCAAACTTTAGTAACTAAGGTTAGATCTATATAAAAAGAGCAACTCTTAAATGACATTTATTAAGCTCCATTGCATACTTGTGTACCACTCATTCTTTTTTCATATCCTGTGACAAATGAAAAATGACAGGAAGGTAAACTGTGATGAGCAGAATCAACATCCATATCAACTGGGAAAAGGGAATTCAATTTTGCTTTTCAATGTCATTTCTGGGGTAACAACAGCTCAGTTCCCTTCTATTTACAAACCCCAACAGATTTACCAGGCGTTTCTCCTTAACTGTGGACTGTGAGCTGTGAATTGGATTGTGCTAATATTACTATTAGTTAGCAAGAGGAAGCTCCAGCTTGGAGGGGTTCTGTGACATACTTATGGTCTTTGCCAAGAAAACCCCAAATGGGATCACAAAGAGTTGGACACAACTGAAATGAGTGAATGACAGCAACCTTATGTTCTTCGGATAGTGTAAGTGCAAGCAAAGTAGGATTTGTTGTCATTGTTGTTCTTTTTCCTGGAATTCAGTTTCCTGGGCTCAGGCTAAATTGTAAACATCTGAAGGAGTAATCTCCTTTGAACCCTGATAATTCACAGCTGTGCTGAGTCTCATAGGTTTCTTGCCTTCTGGCTCTGAGTCATTCAGGGGCTGAGTCTTTGTTATATATTCTGGGAGGCTGCCATTTTGCTTTGGGGGTTTGCTTATGAGAAGGACCTTTTGATTCCCTGGATAGGATTCTTAGTAGCCATTTGTTAAGAGTCCCCCAGCTACTCAGAGGTTTGTTCCCCCCTGATCTGGTAGTGTATGTAGGTGGGTGGTTGTATTACTTTTTTCACACAGTAGGAGCCATTTGTATTTTCTGCTTATCTGTAATTACAGCAAGATGGTTGACCCCTGTAAAAGTTGTCTTTCCTTTAGCAAAGCAGATAAAAGAACCTGTGCTAGAAGGCCATCCTGGTTGTGCTATAGGGTGCTTGCTAAAACAGATAGGATTTTCCTAAAACAGATGTGGAATTTCCAGTCTGTGGATAAGCTGTGTGGTAAGGATCAATCAATCAGTAAGCAGGCATTTAATAAGTACACGTGGGCCAGGCAAGATGCTAGATGATCATTGGCTCATAGATTTCAAGTGGTAAGGAACCTCGGAAAGCTTCCTTTTCATCCCCCTAATTTTACAAATAAAGAAAGTAGGGCCAAGAAATGTTAAGTGATTTGCACAGATTCACCCAGCAGTGGCAGAACCAGTATTTGACCTTTCCGCAATGTTTAATTGAATTGTTGGCTTCCTAGAGGAAGATGTGTTGTATGGTGGAAATGGTCTGGGAAGCAGTCTACAATTGGCTTTCACCGAGAAGTATAGAGGTAGATAAGACTCACTGAGCTGAGGTCTAGGGCCGTGTGCCAGTTCTATCACTAGGCACAAAGGGCCTCCCTACAAAGTTCCAGCAGGGTTGGACTCTAAGATTTTGGTAAAGGTCCCAGGAAGGGCCAGATTCTCTAACACAAACCCTCTTTGCTGGAGCCAGCAGGGCAACCTTTTCAAGACTCTCTCTCTCTCTCTCTCTCTCTCTCCTCAGTCAGGTTCTCTGAATAGCTCCGCCTTATCAATAATGAAAGAGCTACCCAGACACTCCTACTAAGCCCAAATCAATTTGATTTTTCCAAGAGATGCCAGCATGGAAGACAATTCCTCAGAGGGCCCAGATTTGTGTAGAACTTGGGGCTTAGCTTCAGGTCCTGGAATCAGTCCCAGCTGTTCTCTGCATCAGGTAAGCATTTGTAAGACAGGGGAAACTCCCACTGTGCCTTGGTGGACATTTTGACTGCAAGCAAATGGTTGGTCTGCTTTACATGCTGGCAAAAGTGCTCTCACTTTCTGTTCTACACCCAGGGCCAGCCTTAGGCAGAATGGGGGAGTAAGCCAGGAAATGTTCTCAGCAGGCAGCCTTGCAATAGTTCCTTCTTCCTCCTGGCCCTCCCCAGTTCCCTATTTAAAGGGAAAATTCCATTTTAAAAATGCAATGGAAAACACTCCATTCCACCTTACTTTTGACCTCAGCATCAACCATAGCAAGATAGCCTTTGCATTTGCTCTGTTCTGCATAATGTCTTTTTTCTTGTCCTCTTTCTCTTCTTCTCTGTCTTTTCCTCTGTCTTTCTACCTCTCTTGGAATTACTGATTATTTCTAGAAGAGGTCAGTTCAAACTCCTCATGTTACATATGAGGACGTTGAGTCACAGAGAGGTTGTGACCCGCCTATGGTCGGTCACAGAGGCAATAGGAAGAATGTAGAGTTGAATATAGGACCTCTGATTCTAAATTAATTCCCCTCCTCCTTCCTGATGCTACCTTTTTTTCTTCTTAAACCCCTGAGATGGGATCAGAGAGAGGCAGACATGAGGCAGAGGGAGGTCAGGTTGCATTATCATCATTCTTAATTATCATTATTATCTATTAGCATTCTGTGTTGTGGCAGCTGCCTTACTCCCTTGGTATGTCTTTAATTTAAAATATTAAAACTTTACTCTTTTTTGGAACTCTTGGGGAAACTACACAGCTCACTTGTGCGAGCTTATCATCAACATTGTATTATTATTTATTATCCCGAGACATTCTTTCAGAGAGATTAAATACCTCCTCCCCATCTCCATTATGTCAATCTGAAGAGAGTGGAAGGGATGGTAGAGTTACTTATTAAATACTTTAATTGGTTGGGAAAAGTAGAGACTGAATCGACTGGAGAAATTCCCTGGGCTATTTAGGTGGTATCCCAGGATCTGGCTCTTCTCACTGGACCCTGGCCATGTCCCATTCCTCTGCTAGACTTCTTCTGAAACTTTCATTCGTATTTTTACGAATGAAATTTAAAATAAAAAAGGACCTTAAAGGAGATCTAGTCAAATTCCTTTATTTTACTTATTAGGGAACTGAAGCCCCAAGAAGTAAGGTAACCCATGTGGAGTCATATGGGTTAACCAGGCATAACTAGGAGCAAAATTTCCATTTCTTGGTCCCCTACCTCGTTCTCTTCCTATTATCTCGTCAAGCTGTCTCCCCTGGGCTGGTCTGTCATGCAGCTCACATGCAATCTCCAAATCACCCA